>NC_140988.1:141266884-141799384 GCF_052327205.1 Somniosus microcephalus | reverse complement strand
TGTGTGTGAGAGAGAGAGAGTGGGAATGTGTGAGAGAGAGAGTGGGAGTGTGTGAGAGAGAGAGTGGGAGTGTGTGTGAGAGAGAGCGGGAGTGTGTGTGAGAGAGAGAGATTGGGAATGTGTGAGAGAGAGAGAGTGGGAATGTGTGAGAGAGAGAGTGGGAGTGTGTGAGAGAGTGGGAGTGTGTGTGAGAGCGAGAGAGAGAGTGGGAGTGTGTGAGAGAGAGAGTGGGAGTGTGTGAGAGAGAGAGAGTGGGAGTGTGTGAGAACTGAGAAAAACCTTGACAAGGTACAGACTTAGTGAACATAGCCTGGCGATCAAAAAAGGCAGACACAGACAGACCCGGCTGCCAAGAGAGGACAGGATATGCTCTCACTGCAGTCAGGGAGTGGTGCAGACAGAGATGCACTTCCTCACAGCTTGTGGAAAATATCAGGGCATCAGGGAGAATTTCTACCAAAAATTCACACAAATATGCCCTGAATTCAGAAATTTGAATGACGACCAAAAACTCCCATACCTACTAGGGGAACAGAGAAACTGTGTAACCTTAGCGGCACACTACGTTACAGCTTGCCATAAACAGAGGGACAACCAGTAAACCTAAGAAAAGAGTATATACAAATTATACGAATGTATATTTATACACTCAGGGATATATCTGTTTATACACTGTATGAATAGCTCTGCGTTTATGTGTTCAACCATAAATGTTTTTCGATGCTTTGGCAACATAAGATGTACCTTATCATGCCAATAAAGCGATTTGAATTGAATTGAATTGAGAGAGGGAGAGTGGGAGTGTGTGAGAGAGAGAGAGAGAGAGAGTGGGAGTGTGTGAGAGAAAGAGGGAGAGAGAGAGTGGGAGTGTGTGTGAGCGAGAGAGTGGTAGTGTGTGTGAGAGAGAGAGACTGGGAGTGTGTGAGAGAGACTGGGGGTGTGTGAGAGAGAGAGAGACTGGGAGTGTGAGAGAGAGACTGGGAGTGTGAGAGAGAGAGACTGGGAGTGTGTGAGAGAGAGAGTGGAGGGTGTGAGAGAGAGAGAGAGAGAGTGGGAGTGTGAGAGAGACTGGGAGTGAGAGAGAGACCGGGAGTGAGAGAGAGACCGGGAGTGAGAGAGAGTGAGAGAGAGAGAGACTGGGAGTGTGTGAGAGAAAGAGAGAGACTGGGAGAGAGAGAGAGAGAGTGAGAGACTGGGAGTGTGAGAGAGAGAGACTGGGAGTGTGAGAGAGAGAGAGAGACACTGGGAGTGTGTGTGAGAGAGAGCGACTGAGAGTGTGTGTGAGAGAGAGATTGGGAGTGTGAGAGAGAGATTGGGAGTGTGAGAGAGATTGGGAGTGTGAGAGAGAGAGAGATTGGGAATGTGAGAGAGATTGGGAGTGTGAGAGAGAGAGAGAGATTGGGAGTGTGAGAGAGAGAGATTGGGAGTGTGAGAGAGATTGGGAGTGAGAGAGAGTGGGCCGCCGCGGCCGCTCACCTGATGGCTTTGGGTCGGGCTCTGGGGCGGGGCTGTTGATGCCGTGGGGAAGTTTTGTGCGCGGCAGCTCCCGGCACGGCCCGCCGCGGCCGGTGACCTGGTGGCTTTGGGTCGGGCTCTCGGGCGGGGCTGTTGACGCCGCGGGGAAATTTTGTGCGCGGCAGCTCCCGGCACGGCCCGCCGCGGGCGGTGACCTGGTGGCTTTGGGTCGGGCTCTGGGGCGGGGCTGTTGACGCCGCGGGGAAGTTTTGTGCGCGGCGGCTCCCGGCACGGCCCGCAACTCAAGGCCCAGGCTTCCCGGGCTGCTAGGCCGCGCCCGGCGCCGGCACAGCCGCTCGAAATGGCCGTCAAAGTAGGCGAGCCTCCGGGCGAAGGGCAGGGGATCACTTCATTTCCTACTGTTGCTAAATACAATTTAAAACACAAATAAATTGTTATTTTCCTTAGTTCCCTAACACACAGAAAGTGTGGGAAAAAAATCGTGAAGAATCAAGATGGCGGCCACTCACCTCGGTTCAGAATGATAAGGCCCGCCCACACACGCACCGATTGGTCAACCGTCAGGTCACTGAACTGTAGGATTGCTTAATCGTCAAGTCACTCAACACTCAACTGTAGGATGGCCCGCCCCCGTGACGCAGCGATTGGTCAACCGTCGGTCAACTGTCAGGTCGCTCGACCGCACGATTGGTCAACCTTCATGTCACTCAATGCTAATGAGCAAATGAGCGGAACTTTTCCCATTTAATGAGCGGAATTTTGAACATTTTTTGGATACCGTGGGCACGATTTTTGTCTGACGGAAAAGTAAATACGCCTTTGACCGGTCCGTAATCGTAAGCTTTCTTTTGATGTGACGCGCGTGTAGGTACGCTCTATAACTTTCGAACGTATAGAGAACGGACAGACAGACAGACAGAAGAGGTCTTTTATATATATAGAAGATAGAAGATAATGATAGGGGCCGAGGTTATGATCTGAAATTGTGGAACTCTATGTTGAGTCCAGAAGGCTGCAAAGTGCCTAATCAAAAGATGAGGTGCTGTTCCTCAAGCTTACGCTGAGCTTCAGTGGAACAATGCAACAGGCCGAGGACGGTGAGGTCTGAGTGGGAATGGAGCGGAGAATTAAAGTGACAGGCAACCGGAAGCTCGGGGTCCCCCTAACGGACTGAACGGAGGTGTTCCGCAAAGCGGTCACCCAATCTGCGTTTGGTCTCCCCAATGTAGAGGAGACCGCACCGTGAGCAGCGAATACAGTATACTAAATTGCAAGAAGTACAAGTAAATTGTTGTTTCACCTGGAAGGGGTGTTTGGGGCCCTGGACAGTGGGAAGGGAGGAGGTAAAAGGCCAGGTGTTGCATCTCCTGCGCTTGCACGGGAAGGTGCCGGGCGAAGGGGAAGGGGTGTTGGGGGTGATAGAGGAGTGGACCAGGGTGTCGCGGAGGGAGCGGTCCCTTCGGAATGCTGAAAGGGGAGGTGAGGGGAAAATGTGTTTGGTGGTGGGATCACGCTGGAGGTGGCGGAAATGGCGGAGGATGATCTGTTGAATGTGGAGGCTGGTGGGGTGAAAGGTGAGGACAAGGAGAACCCTATCGTGGTTCTGGGAGGGAGAAGGGGTGAGAGCAGAAGTTAGAACGGACACGGTCAAGGGCCGTGTCAACGACAGTAGAGGAGAATCCTCGGTTGTGGAAAAAGGAAGACTTGTCGGAAGCACTGGTGTGGAAGGTGGCATCGTCAGAGCAGATGCGGCGGAGACGGAGAAACTGGGAGAATGGAATAGAGTCCTTACAGGAAGCGGGTTGGGAGGAAGTGTAGTCCAGGTAGCTGTGGGAGTCAGTGGGCTTGTAGTGAATGTTTGTCAATAATCTATCCCCAGAGATGGAGACGGAGAAGTCGAGGAAGGGAAGGGAAGAGTCGGAGATGGACCATGAAGGTGAAGGAAAGGTGGAAATTGGAAACAAAGTGAATGAAATTTTCTAGTTCAGGGCGAGAGCAGGAAATGGCACTGATACAGTCATCAATGTACTGGAAAAAGAAGTGAGGGAGGGGGTCTGAGTAGGACTGGAACAAAGAATGTTCCACATATCCCATGAAAAGGCAGGCATAGCTAGGGCCCATGTGAGTTCCCATAGCAACACCTTTGATTTGGAGGAAGTGAGTGGAGTCAAAGGAGAAGTTGTTCAATGTGAGAACAAGTTCAGCCAGGCGGAGGAGGGTGGTGGTGGATGGGAATTGGTTGGGCCTCTGTTCAAGGAAGAAGCGCAGCGCCCTCAGGCCATCCTGGTGGGGGATGGAGGTGTAGAGGGATTGGACGTCCATAGTGAAAAGGAGGCGGTTGGGGCCAGGAAACTGGAAACTGTTAAAGTGGCAGAGAGCGTCGGAAGAGTCGCGGGTGTAGGTGGGAAGAGACTGGACAAGGGGAGAAAAAATAGAGTCGAGATAGAAAGAGGTAAGTTCCGTGCGGCAAGAAACGTTAACTCCGTTACTCTCTTCACAGATGCTGCTTGACCTGCTGAGTATCTTCAGCATTTTCTGTGTCCATTCTTATCTATCCAATCGTAGCCAGAGAATCACCTGCAATGGCTTCTCTTCCCGCTCCGTTACCTCTGGTATCCCTCAAGGATCTATCCTTGGTCCCCTCCTATTTCTCATCTACATGCTGCCACTCGGCGACATCATCCGAAAACACAGCGTCAGTTTCCACGTGTAAGCTGACGACACCAAGCTCTATCTCACCACCTCTCTCCACCTCTCCACAGACTCTAAATTGTTAGACTACTTGTCCGACATCTAGTACTGGATGAGCAGAAATTTCCTCCAACTACATATTGGGATGACCGAAGCCATTGTCTGCGGTCCCCGCCACAAACTCCGTTCCCTAGTCACTGACTCCATCCCTCTCCATGGCAACTGTCTGAGGCTGAACCAGACTGTTCGCAACTTTGGTGTCATATCTGACCCCGAAATGAGCATCTGACCACATATCCGCGCCATCACTAAGAACACCGATTTCCACCTCTGGAACATCGCCCGTCTCTGCCCTTGCCTCAGCTCATCTGCCACTGAAACTCTCAGCCATGCCTTTGTTACCTCTAGACTTGACTATTCCAACTCATTCCTGGCTGGCCTCCCACGTTCTACGCTCAGTAGAGGTCATCCAAAACTCTGCTGCCCGTGTTCTAACTTGCACCAAGTCCCGTTCACCCATCACCCCTGTGCTCGCTGACCTACACTGGCTCCCAGTTAAGCAACGCCTCGATTTTAAAATTCTCATCCTTGTTTTCAAATCCCTCCATAGCCTCTCGCCTCCCTATCTCTGTAATCTCCTCCAGCCCCACAACACTCAGATATCTGCGCTCCTCTAATTCTGGCCTTTTGAGCATCCCTGATTTTAATCGCTCAACCATTGATGGCTGTACCTTCAGCTGCCAAGGCCCTAGGGCTCTGGAATTCCCTCCCTAAACCTCTCCACCTCTCTTTCCTCCTTTAAGACACTGCTTAAAACCTACCTTTTTGATCAAACTTTTGTCATCTGCCCTTATATCTCTTTATGTGGCTCAGTGTCAAATTTTGTTTGATAACGCTCCTGTGAAGCGCCTTGGGACGTTTCACTTCATTAAAGGCGCTATATAAATACAAGTTGGGCGGGCTTAACAAGGTCAATCAAGGGAAAATAGCGTGGGTTGGCCAGAAGTTGATGGAGACGGGCCTGAAACCCGACAAGTGGGAGTCCCGCCTCCAACAGCTTCCCATTGAGAAACTCACCCCCTATATATTCAAAATCAAGACCAAAATCGTAATGAAACAATTGAGTTGTATGTAGTAAGTCTCTTCTGAACATGGAACTAATGAGATCTATAAAAAAAGCCAAATCAGAGAGAGATTAGTTATTGGGATACAGAACAATGATAGGAGAGTTTTAAACAAACCAAAACTGACACTTAGGTTAGGTCCACATATGTAAAACTAGTGAATTGCTAGCAAAGCAACTGAAATAAGTAGCCAGGAAGAATTGCCACGTTTAGTTAGGATAGAAAGGAGAAAATGACTGCAGATCGGAAGCCCACATTTCGGAAAGCTCCTGAAAACGATTGTAAATACTGTGAAAATCACCATGTCAAAAAGGTAGAAGCTTGTCCAGCTTGTGGTTAGAAGTATAATACACATATAGAATTGAACCATTTCTCAGCCAAGTGTCCAAAGTCCAGAAATCAGAACAGCACTACATAAAGCTAACTGTAACTCAGATGAAGGTTACATTCTCTCATTTGAAGTTGTTGAATCTAGAACAAGTTATATGCCAACATAATCAAACAACAAGCAAGTCAGATTGCCACTGTCAACTGTCTACCTGAGAATGAACACTGAGACTGTCTAATGATCCAAGTGACAGAGAGCTTCATGATTCTAACTCTTCATTGCTCATCTTCAACAAACAGAAATGAAGCCCAGTGTTGAAATAGACAAACTATCTGATAAAAACGGAAAGGATTCATAGCTAAGATGAAAGCGGATTTTCCATGCCATAGTATTTCAAATGAGGTTTTATCAGACAAGGGACCACGACTTAATTCAAGGGAATCAGCCATGTCATCAGCTCACCAAAGTTATCGATAGTCAAACAGCAAGGCAGAGAATACTATAAAAATTGCAAAACACTCATACCTCACTATTCTTGACAGGTAAATACATCAAGTGAGACACTGGACAGCTCACCAGCTCAAATACAACAAGCAAGTTCTGAAACAGAGGCTAGTAAGCGATATAAAAGAGCTATACTTTAGAAAAGTCAAAAAGACTAATTTCAACAATAAAACTACGAAAGAGCTTGATAAGCTTAGAGAAAGACAAGTCTCACAATACGTTCAACAGGAAAAGAGAACTGAATGCTAGAAGTGCAACAGCAAGTAGATATCAGATCCTACAGTACAGCAACTCACCTAGGCTTCTTCGGCAGCACCTCCCAAACCCTCGACCTTTTCCACCTAGAAGAACAAGGGCAGCGGGCGCATGAGAACACCACCACCTCCAAGTTCCCCTCAAGTCACACACCATCCTGACTTAGAAGTATATCGCCGATCCTTCATCATTGCTGGGTCAAAATCCTGGAACTCCCTCCCTAACAGCACTGTGGGAGTACCTTCACCACACGGACTGCAGCGGTTCAAGAAGGCGGCTCACCACCACCTTCTCAAGGGCAATTATGGATGGGCAATAAATGCTGGCCTTGCCAGCAACGCCCACATCCCATAAACAAATTTTTTTTAAATGCTGCAGATAGGTGGTGTTTAGGATCAACACACACCTATGGAAAAGAGGATCATTTGTGGAGAAACACAAGAGCCTGGATACACACACTGTAACACACGTGAAACTACCCAGTCAGTCCACAATAAGCCAAGCACAGCCACAAAAGACGACCCTGGCCAGTAACCAACAAAATAGTGAACCAGCACCACAGAAACCTCAGATGGAAAAGACTCCCATCAACACTGTGAATAACAATCTTACTGCCCGAACAAGATGCTGAAAGATTGTTTTCCCTGGCTGGAGAGTCTAGAACTAGAGGGCATAAGACTGAGATGATGAGGAATTTCTTCACTCAGAGGGTTGTGAATCTTTGGAATTCTCTGCCCCAAAGTGCTGTGGATGTTCAATCGTTGAGTATATTCAAGGCTGAGATAGATAGATATTTGGATTCCAGAGGAATTAAGGGATATGGAGATCAGGTGGGAAAGTGGAGTTGAGGTCGAAGATCAGCTATGATCTTACTGAATGGCGGAGCAGGCTAGAGGGACTGTATGAACTACTCCTGCTCCTATTTCTTATTTTATGTTCTAAGGATGGTGGAGTGTTGCAAAAACCATGTAACAGTGACCTTATATAGTCTGTTACATTTTATAAGCAAGTTTTTATTCTTGTAAACAAGTTTGAATTTCCTTTCAGGAAAGAGCTCTATTAATATTGGTGTAACTCTCCTTGCTTTCAAAAGCCTCCTTAAAACCTATCTTTCTGAACATGGTCATCTCTCCTAACTGTACTAATTATTGCCCAGTGTCTGTATCGCCTTTGTGATCTGGCTTTGTACATTTTCTAAGTTAAAGTCGCTATATAAGTGTAACGTGTTCATCTCGATGGATCTGTGGTGGTGGCATTATGAGCGGATCTGTTATCTGGAGTTGTTTTTGAATTGTAAACAAAATTTGCTTTCCTTCCTCATTTGAACAAAATCCTTTAATTAATTCAATATTTATATTCTCCAGCCACACTGAAAGTAACTTCTCCCTATCTCTGTAATCTTCTCCAGCCCCACAACCACGCCCTCCCCCCGAGATATCTGCGCTCCTCTAGTTCTGCCCTCTTCAGCATCCCTGATTATAATCACTCAACATTGGTGACCGTGCCTTCCGCTACCTAGGCCCTAAGCTCTGGAATTTCCCTCCCTAAACCTCTCACCTCCTTTAAGATGCTCCTTAAAACCTACCTCTTTGACCAAGCTTTTGGTCATCTGCCCTAATACAATGTTCCCTCTAATTTTTTTTCCGTGTACGGTCATTTAAATTTGCTGCGCGGTATCTCTTCCAGCTTGTGAGTGGCCTGTGCAGGACATACTGATTGATGCACGGCCGCGCAACTTAATGGGAACATTGCCCTAGTATTTCCTTATGTGGCTCGGTGTCAAATTTTGTTTGGAACGCTCCTGTGAAGCACCTTGGGAGTCGGACATTTTACTATGCTAAAGGCGCAATATAAATACAAGTTGTTGTTGTTATCCAGGAGTCACAGGCAGAAAATTCCCCGACTGTTCCATCTGACCTGGAAGGGTTGGGAGGACCCACACAGAGATTAAATGGTCTAAACGTTGTTAGTTACCGACTAACAAACGCCAGGCCAAAGTCAGGGCCCGGCGGATGGCATGGCGGCCCCGCCCCCCCGCCCGGTGGATGGCATGGCGGCCCCGCCCCCGGTGGATTTATTTATGTAAATATTAGAAATGTTCAACCCACGTCATGAAGACCTAAAAGCGAAGCAGAATGAGTTTAAAAAACGTCATTAACTGACCTCCGCACAACCTGCCCGCCGCCATGCTGATTATTCCACAAGTGTTCCGTTTACTTTATGTGTCCCCCCACGGCACTGCAAACTCCCGAACATCAGTTCCTATCTCGTTCAGATTAAACCAGTGCATTTGAGCAACTGACGTGTGCAGCAACGACAGATTTCCAAGCGACACTGAATATTTCATGCTGCTTGTCATCTCTGTTGTCCCCAAATCATACCCGACTATCAGATTTTAATCAGTGAAATAAAAAAAATGGAGAAGTTACTTTCAGTGTGGCTGGAGAATATAAGTATTGAATTAATTAAAGGATTTTGTTCAAATGAGGAAGGAAAGCAAATTTTGTTTACAATTCAAAAACCACTCCAGGTAACAGATCTGCTCATAACGCCGCCACCACAGATCCATCGAGATCAACACTTTACACTTATATAGCGATTTTAACATAGAAAATGTACAAAACCAGATCACAAAGGCGATACAGACACTGGGCAATAATTAGTACAGTTAGGAGAGATGACCATGTTCAGAAAGGTAGGTTTTAAGGAGGCTTTTGAAAGCAAGGAAAGTTACACCTGTAGGAAAGGAGGTTCCTAGCTGAAGAATTGAGATCGACGCAGAGAATCAAAAACAATAAAATTTAATGAACAAACGAAGTTAAACAGTAAACTGCTGGATACAATGCAAATAGGTCTGGTCTGGTTGAAAGCCTCTCTAGAACTGCTAGAAGGTTCCGAGCACTGACGTCATCACGTTCTTCCCACCGTTGGGGGATCACGTGACGGGCAGCATGACGTCATCACGCGGAGTAAAGGAAAGAAGCCATAGTACAGTTAACAGATAAATTAAAGGTGCAGCCCCCGGTTGCACTACATTGCTGTTAAAGGAATTATAAACAATTGTCCTGAATCCCCTGGTGGCTCCGCCACATACGCCGCCCCCCCCCCCCCCCTAGAATTGTCTTTAACAGAAAAGGTAAGACGAGAAGGGGGTCTGACGAGTTTGTCCGACCGACTGCGATACTCTGGCAACTGGAACGGAGCGCAAGAAGACGAACTGGCAGTTGGCCGTGGTTGGGATGGTGCCGCAGGCGTAGGAGAAGAAGTGGCTGGCTGTGGCTGTACTGGACCGACGGTCAACGGTGGACGCCCACGATGAGGCGGTTGAGCGGGGACGACTGGCTCGCTCAGATCCAGATGAGCCGGTTTTAACCGGTCGATGGAGATGTGGTCAGGCTTACCGCCGACGTCGACTGTGAAAGACTTGTCACCTGACGAGATGACGCGGAACGGACCAGCGTAAGGCGGTTTGAGCGGGTCTCTGAGCATCTTGACGAATGAAAACGTATTCGGCGCTCTTAAGCTCCACCGGGACATGGGAGCGCTGCAGGTCGTGATGATACGTAGGCACTGGGATGAAATGCTTAGCCGCCTCTTGGTGGCTGACGAGCTGCTGAGCTGCGGACCAGGGTTCCGTGTGAGGAGGAAGAAAATCGCCAGGAACTCTGAGTGGTTGGCCGTAAACCAGTTCTGCAGAAGAAGATTGCAGGTCGTCTGTGGTGTATGTAACCTGTTCCACCTTAAGAGAACTTAAGCCTGTTCCACCTTAAGAGATGTACTACTTTCTCTGGCTGCTGTATACGTAATACCGGTGGTGACCACCGGTATATAAGTACTGTGTACTGATATTGCTGTTAGTATAGCCCTGACCTCTGACTAGTAAAGACCTGTTGAAACATTATTCTTGTAGTCTGTGTCAGTAATTAATCTTAAATACAACTAGAACACACAGACTTAACAGTGGCGACGAGTCCGATTCTTACCCTGCGGCAGTTTATATCCACGGCGGCTTCGTCCACAGAACGGGCGTCGAAGAGAGGCATCCACCCTCATCGCCCTGCTGGAAGACACGTCGCGCGGCAGGCATCGAGAACCCGGAGTGCAGAAGATATCCTGAACTCGAAGCCTCCATCAGCGGCAGTCAGCTATCATCCTTCTACCTCGGTGGTGGGTAAGCCGGTCAGCGACGCGAGCAGAAAGTTGGCCGCGTTGGCTGTACAGACGGGGAGGGAAGACGGAGGAATAAGGGCGGTGAGATCGATCGCGACCGGAGATAAGGGCCGGGCCGCATTCGGGCCGAAAGGCGCAGCGCGGGGACATCGATCGCGGCTGGTGATAAGGGCCGGGCCGCATTCGGGCCAAAAAGGCGCAGCGTCTGGGGCGACTGAAGGCGAGAGCCGCGGTGAAGGCGAATGCAGCCGGTGCTAATAACCGGGCTGCAAGAAGGGCTGCGAGGCGCGACATCGGGGAAGCGCGAATGCCCGAGGGAGCCGCGGTGAAGCGGAGACAGCGTCGGGGGAGTTACTAACCGCTGGGAAAGGGGAGCAGCAGCGGCACGCCAAACGCCATTGCAGCCAGCGGGTGAAGAAGGCGAGCGCGGGAAAGACCGCCAAGCGCGGGAAACCGCCATTTTGTAGGCGGAGGGCGAAGACAAGAGCGGGAAGCCGCCATCTTGGAAAAAGGGAAATCACTAAAAAAAAATTGCAACGATGCCTAAACATGGGAACATTAATACCTTTGATAGCGACATCGAAGATTGGGCCACGTATGTAGAACGCATACAAAATTACTGTAAAGCAAATAAAATCCCAGATGATGAGAAAGCACTAACTTTATTAAACTTAATGGGTGCGAAGACATACGGGCAATTGAAACACCTTTTATCACCAGATGAACCGGCGGAGAAGACGTTCGAGGAGATTGTTACTGTCCTGAGAAATCATCTAAACCCCACGCCGCTGATGCTAGCGGAACGATTTAAATTTTACAGCAGAAAGCAGCTGAAAGATGAAAGCAATGCTGAATATTTAATGGAATTGCGTAAGCTAGCAAAGTACTGTCAGTTTGGAACGGGACTAACAGATGCGCTAAGAGATAAATTTGTGTGTGGTTTATTAAAAGAAGATACACAAAAGCGACTGCTCGAGGAGAATGAGCTGACGCTTGAGAAAGCGGTCTCTATGGCAGCATCACACGAAGTCGCAGCGAGAGGCACGGCAGTAATGCAGCTACGGTCACTGGAACTCAGTACAAATCAATTGGTTTTGAGTACTGTAAAATGTTATCGTTGTGGAAAGACAACGCACGATCAGAACCAGTGTTGGTTTAAAAACCAAGAATGCAGAACGTGTGGCAGGCTTGGCCACATAGCTAAAGTATGCCGGTCAGGAAAGAAGACCAGCAACAAAAAGTCACCGCAAGTAAAATACATAAAGGTACACAAGGTGACAAAGAACAGTTCGAACGAACAGAAGTCAGATTCAGACGCCAGCAGTAATGAACTGGGTAGTTTAAGAGTACACAACGTTGGTAAGGATGCAGATCTCCAGACAATTTGGGTCACTCTTCAGATAGCAGGAGTCCAAGTAAAGATGGAATTGGACACTGGATCGGCATTGACAGTCATGAATAAGAAAGATTACAAAAGGTTATTCCAACATATTCCCCTACGGGATACGGAGATTATATTGAAAACATACACGGGGCAAAGAGTGTACCCCATCGGAAAGATAGAGGTAAAAGTGGTCCACAAGGGCAAAGAAAGCCAAGTCGACAGCGGAAGCACGGAGAGCTTCATCCACCCAGACACGGTGAGCCACTACTCCCTCCCCGTCCTGCCAACGCGCAGCCGCATCTCGATGGCATCGAGGTCGCACGCCACAGACATCAGCGGCTACTGTGTCGTGACATTGTCGGTTAAAGGGACAGAGTATAAAAATTTTAAACTCCTCGTACTCCCCCAGCTGTGCGCTGCCGTCATACTAGGGCTGGACTTCCAATCCCACCTCCAAAGTGTAACCCTAGCATACGGTGGACCCCTCCCCCCACTCACAGTCGACAACCAGTGAAAGTTAAACCGCCCACCGCGTAACACCTGCAGCCTATCCACCCTCAAGGTACCGCCACCTTCCCTGTTCGCTAACCTCACCCCCGACTGCAAATCTGTCGCTACTAAGAGCAGGCGGTACAGCGCTGGGGACAGAGCCTTCATTAGCTCTGAGGTGCAGCGACTCCTGAAAGAGGGCATTATTGAGGGGAGCAGCAGCCCCTGGCGTGCCCAGGTGGTGGTAGTCAAGACCGGTGACAAAAATCGCCTGGTTATCGACTACAGCCAGACCATAAACAGATACACCCAGCTGGACGCATACCCCCTCCCCCGCATATCGGACATGGTCAATGAGATTGCACAATACCGCGTATTCTTGACCATCGACCTCAAGTCGGCCTACCACCAACTCCCCATCAGCCCGGAGGACAGCCAGTACACCGCCTTCGAGGCGAATGGCCGCCTCTACCAATTCCTTAGGGTCCCCTTTGGTGTCACCAACGGGGTCTCGGTTTTCCAACGGGAGATGGACCGGATGGTTGACCAGAACGGACTACAGGCCACTTTCCCCTATCTCGATAACGTCACCATCTGCGGCCGCAACCGGCAGGACCATGACGTGAATCTGGAGAAATTCCTCCGTACGGCCCAACGGCTGAACCTCACCTACAATAAGGAGAAATGCGTGTTTAACACAGCGCGCCTTGCCATCCTTGGCTGTGTAGTAGAGAACGGAGTCATCGGCCCCGACCCCGAAAGAATGCGCCCCCTCATGGAGCTACCCCTCCCCCACTGTCCAAAAGCACTTAGGAGAACCCTGGGGCTTTTCGCCTACTATGCCCAATGGGTACCCAATTATGCGGACAAAGCCAGACCCCTCCTGAAAACCACATCCTTCCCCCTCACGGAAGAGGCGTGCGCGGCCTTCTCCCTCATTAAGGGAGACATAGCCAAGGCCACAATGCACGCAGTGGATGAGTCAATCCCCTTCCAAGTGGAGAGCGATGCATCCGACTTCGCCCTAGCCGCTACCCTTAACCAGGAGGGTAGGCCGGTAGCCTTCTTCTCAAGGACCCTACAGGGCCCCGAGACCCGACACTCGTCGGTTGAGAAGGAAGCCCAGGCAATTGTGGAGGCAGTACGGCGCTGGAGGCACTACTTGGCAGGCAAACGATTTACCCTCCTCACCGACCAACGCTCGGTTGCCTTCATGTTTAATAACAAGCTGAGGGGCAAGATCAAGAACGACAAAATCTTGAGGTGGAGAATCGAGCTTTCCACCTATGATTATGAGATCTTGTACCGGCCCGGTAAACTGAACGACCCCCCTGATGCTCTTTCACGCATTACATGCGCCAGCGCGCAAAGTGATAGACTTCAGACCCTCCACAATGACCTCTGCCACCCCGGAGTCACCAGACTCTACCATTTCATTAAGGCCCGCAACCTGCCATACTCCATCGAGGAGGTCAGGACCATGACCAGGAACTGCCAGATCTGTGCTGAGTGCAAACCGCACTTCTATAAGCCGGACAGAGCAAGCCTGATCAAGGCCACCCGCCCCTTCGAGCGTCTGAGCATCGACTTCAAGGGGCCCCTACCGTCATCCGACCGTAATGTGTACTTCCTCAACATCGTTGATGAGTACTCCCGTTTCCCCTTTGCCTTCCCCTGCCCAGACATGACCAGTAACACGGTCATTAAATGCCTGAACAAACTCTTCGCCTTGTTCGGGTTCCCGAACTATATACATAGTGACCGGGGCGCCTCCTTCATGAGCGAGGAACTCCGTCAGTTCCTATTGGAGAGGGGTATTGCAGCAAGCAGGACCACCAGCTACAACCCCTGAGGGAACGGCCAGGTGGAAAGAGAGAACGCGACGGTATGGAAGGCCACCCTCTTAGCCTTAAAGTCTAAGGGCCTCCCAACCTCCCGCTGGCAAGAGGTCCTCCCGATTGCGCTGCACTCCATCCGGTCACTACTTTGCACTGCCATTAACACCACCCCCCATGCTCGAATGTTTGTCTTCCCCAGGAAGTCGACTACGGGAACCACCCTACCAACCTGGCTGACCTCTCCGGGACCCGTCTTGCTGCGAAAGCACGTGAGGGCCCATAAAACGGACCCCCTGGTCGAGAAGGTGAACCTCCTGCACGCCAACCCCCAGTATGCCTATGTGGCTTACCCAGACGGACGGGAGGACACTGTCTCCTTACGAGACCTCGCACCCTCACCTCCCCCTCCCAACCCCCCGAGTCCAGCCGAGGTAGACGGCATGCCGGAACCCCACGAGCCTTTGCCGACTACGCAGACACCAGCTTTAACACCGGATAATGTAACACCGCCGCTGCGACGATCGGAGAGGCTAACGAAGCCTCCGGACAGACTGACATACCAGAGCTGGTAATACACTTCACCCCGCCGGACTCTAATCTAAACAAGGGGTGAATGTGGTAAACCACTGTTATAGTTATCACTGTATATTGTTCTCACTGTTCTCACTGTCACATCACTACACGAGGTCGCCTCTTGTCGCACTGTTATACCTGGGCTGACCACCTCCGACTCCGCCCATTACCTGCCCAGGTATAAAGGTAGCTGACTGGCTAGTATTCCTCCCTGTTGGATCGGATCACCCACGAGGGTGGGCTCTGTTATTTAGCCAATAAAAACCTTCAGTTACGTTCTTAACTCGTCGCCTTTTATTGGACTAATTGATAGGCATATCAGGACTTATATGTGCTACCTGAAGGAGGTCCACCACTACTGGGACGGGAGTGGATTAGGAAAATGAATATGGACTGGCACTCCTTGAAGGCGCTAACGGTAGATTCCGGGGAAACAGATGTCAAACCTAAACGATTGTCCAGAATATTGGATGATGCTAAAGAGGTGTTCCAGCAGGGACTGGGAACACTGAGAGGAATTACGGCAAACATCAAGATTGATGAACATGCACACCCAAAATTTTTCAAAGCCAGACCGGTACCCTATGCAATACGACCTGCTGTAGAAGCGGAACTGGAAGCGCTAGAACGTTCAGGTGTACTGTCTAAGGTAGATTGGAGTGAGTGGGCTACGCCCATTGTTCCCGTTATGAAACATCCTTCGAGCAACAAGCCAGGAGAACCAGGGAAGGTTCGCATCTGTGGAGACTTCAAGATCACCGTTAATCCGGTGCTTCACACGGTGCTTCCGCGGATTGAGGATATTTTTGCTTCGTTGTCTGGCGGGAAACACTTCACCAAGATAGACCTGGCGGAGGCGTACTTGCAGATGGAGGTTGAAGAAGAGTCACGCCAGTACCTCACGATCAACACGCATAGAGGTTTGTACCGGTATAATAGGCTGGTTTTTGGAGTGGCATCGGCTCCAGCAATTTGGCAGAGGGCCATGGAGCAGGTATTACAGGGAATTCCAGGCACACAATGTTACCTGGACGATATTCTGATTACAGGAGATGGTGATGAAGAACACCTCGCAAACTTGGAACTGGTGCTCAACAGACTGAAAGAGTATGGACTTCGAGTTAATCGGCAGAAATGTGAGTTCTTTCAGAAGCGGATCTCGTACTGTGATCATGTCATTGACCGGGAGGGGCTTCATAAGTCTCCTGACAAGATAGAGGCAGTTGTAAAGGCTCCCGCTCCGGATAATGTCTCTCAGTTGAGGTCGTTTCTAGGATTGATTAACCATTACCATAAGTTTCTACCGAATCTATCCACGGTACTGCACCCGCTGAACGCTCTTTTACAGAAGGGGGTACCATGGGAATGGAGCGAAAACTGTAAGCAGGCATTTCGCAAAAGCAAAGAATTGATCACCTCAGAGGAAGTGTTGGCTCACTTCAACCCGACACTGCCTATTCGGTTGGCTTGTGATGCTTCTCCATATGGTATTGGGGCAGTACTCTCACACAAGTTGCCAAATGGCACGGAAAGGCCAGTCGCGTTTGCATCCAGATCATTGACCTCCGCTGAGTGCAACTATGCGCAGATCGATAGGGAGGCTCTCAGCCTTGTATGGGGAGTGAAGAAGTTTAATCATTACCTGCAGGGCCAAAAATTCACACTTCTGACAGACCATCAGCCGTTGGTATCCATTTTTAACCCTTAGAAGGGTGTTTCGGTGATGACAGCACAGAGACTCCAGAGGTGGTCCCTTTTCCTAGGGGCACATCAATATCAAATAGGATTCAAAGGTACAAAGCAGCATGGCAATGCTGATGGGCTGTCACGCCTGCCACTACCTGAAGAAGAAGAGACGACGAAAGTTGACCCTGTTGAGTTATTTCATTCGACCATCATCGAGTGTTTACCAGTCACCAATGCAAGTATTGAAAGAGAAACCAGGAACGACCCGACACTGTCCCGAGTCTACGAGGTGACAGTGAAGGGATGGCCAACACATGGTGATCCTCTGTTACCGGCATTCTCGGCAAGGCGAGACCAGCTGTCCGTCTGCCATGGTACTTTGATGTACGGGACAAGAGTGATTATTCCTCCCAAGTTAAGGGAAAGAGTTCTAAAGGAACTGCATGAAGGTCATCTGGGGGGAGTTAAGATGAAAAGTCTTGCTAGGGCTTATGTATGGTGGCCGGGTATTGACCAACAGATAGAGGAGTTGACAAAAAGCTGCGCTGGGTGCCAAAAAGTGCAAAATGCACCTCCGATCGCACCGCTACACCCATGGGAATGGCCTTCAGCCCCATGGCAACGCGTACATATTGACTTTGCTGGTCCATTCATGGACTCCATGTTCCTAATTGCGGTGGACGCACATTCCAAATGGCCAGAAGTGATCAAGATGAATACCACTACTTCAGAAAAGACAATTGCGGTGTTAAGAACAATATTCGCAAGGAACGGGTTGCCAGAACAGATATGTTCGGACAACGGACCACAGCTCGTGTCGGAAGAATTCCAAAAATTCTTAAAGAAGAATGGGGTGAAACATTATACCTCTGCCCCATATCATCCGGCGACAAACGGGTTGTGATGTAAGAAAAAGGAGACTTACCATCAAGTAACTTTAAAGTAAGCTTTAAGTAACTTATAAACACACTATATACACAAGAGAGGTCTTTACCATGCCTCTGGTAGAAGCCTCTTACAATACTGAACAGACCAGTATTTATACCAGTCCAACAGGAAGTGACATATGACAGGAAGTGAGGTATGTACACAGTTGATAGTTCATAGTTCATAGTTCACAGGAAGTGATGACATAACTTCCCGGAAGTTATCATTTTTATCACATTCTTCCCTCCTGCAGGATTAGGAGGCTGTGGTCTACCTTTTGGTCCGCAGCCGCCGAACAAGGAAGAGTCGCACCCGTTTGGATTCCCGTCGTAGAGGGTCGCTGGTCCGCTTACATGCGGTTGGCCATTGGTCAGAGTCTGTGTGGCCTGGATTGCCCTGTGAAGGGTCGGGGAGATCATGGCTTCGAGTACGAGCCCCAATAGGTTCAAAGTCGGACTGCCTCTGTTCAGAGGGAGGTGCAGAGCTGGTCTGTGGCGGATCAGTACTTTCATGCGCGGTACTGGGAGGGTCGCAACCTTGAGCACGGGGTTCTACCGGCACCAAGCTAGTTGGTGTCCGATCAGGATCCTGGAGAGGGGTACCCGATAGGTCCCAAGAGTTTCCTGGTGAAATGCCATCACCCGATGTCCCACTAGGTCCTGGTGGGCAGGGAGCCAGATCCCGTAATGATACGGTAGATTCTCGGCCGTCGGAATATCGTATGTTTGCATAGGTGGGGTTGGCATCGGTTAGTTCGACCTCGTCTACAAGAGGGTCATTTTTAGACGTCCGACCGTATCTTCGGAGTAATACAGGTCCAGGAGTAGTTAGCCACGACGGGAGTGATGTCCCATGAGATGAGCGACGCTGGAATCCAAAGAACCGCTCATGAGGTGTAGTATTTGTGGCTGTAGAAAGCAGGGACCGTATAGAGTGCAATGCATCCGGAAGCACTGTTTCCCATTGCTGGTCTGGTAGGCCCCGAGATCTTAAAGCGAGACGTACGGAATTCCAGATGATACCGTTATACCTCTCTACCTGCCCATTTCCGATGGGATGGTATGGTGTTGTTTTGCTTGTAGCAATTCCCCGTTCTGAGAGGTAGTCCTTGAGTTCCCTCGACATAAAGGATGGACCCCGATCTGAGTGAATATAAGCCGGCATGCCACAGAGAGAAAATACCTGCTCAAGGCAGCAGATTACTGTGGACGCCAGCATATTGGAGCAGGGGAAGGCAAACGGAAAACGTGAATATTCGTCGATCATGGTGAGCAAATATGTGTTCCGAGTTGAAGAGGGCACTGGGCCCTTAAAATCGATGCTAAGTCGTTGCATCGGTTGGGTTGCATGTATGAGTATACCATCTGAGGGGCGGAAGAACTGAGGTTTTAATTCCGCACAAAGCCGGCATTCTGAGCATATTTTCTTTACATCTCCAGTGGAAAAAGGGAGATTCCGTGATCGTACGAAATGTAGCATGCGCGTAACGCCAGGATGACACAAACCATTGTGGACATCCATGAGAGTGGAGGATGACATAGTGGAGCAGAATGCCCGTGTGAGGGTGTCCGGGGCCACATTCTCCTTGCCAGGCCGATAGAGAATGGTATAACCAAAAGAGGCCAGTTCCATCCTCCAAAGTTGTATTTTATTATTCTTAATTTTGGTTCGTTTTCGATTATCGAGCATGAAGGCGACTGATCGTTGGTCCATGATCAATGTAAAGTGCTGGCGAGCTAGAAAATGGTTCCACTTCCGTACTGCCTCTATGATGGCTGTGGCTTCTTTCTCAACCGGAGGATAATGTAGCTCGGCACCTTGTAAGGTCCTGGACATAAATGCTACAGGACGACCTTCCTGATTCAGAGTAGCCGAGATCGCCACCTCCGAGGCATCACATTCAACCACGAAAGGGAGATTCTCATCAATGGAGTGAAGAGCCGCTTTCTCCAACTGTTTTTTGAGAAGGTTAAAGGCTGCAACAGCCGCTGTTCCCAGTGGAAATGATCTAGCATGCAGCAAGGGTTGGATTTCGTCCGAAAAATGAGGAATCCATTTAGCGTAGTATGCAAACAGACCGAGAGCCCGACGTAAAGAAGCCGGATTCTTAGGTGACGGGAGCTCTTGGAGCGGGCGAAGTCTTTCTGGGTCTGGCTTAATGATACCATTGCCTACGCAGTAGCCAAGGATGTTGATGGTCGGTTGCGACTCAACAGATTTGGATTCATTCAGGGTCAAATTACGGCGATGGAGGGCATCCCGAAATTTTTGGAGGTTGGAGTCGTGTTCCTGTTGATCGTGACCTGCAATGGTAATGTTATCAAGATAGGGAATAGTGTCCCTTAGGTTTTCCTGCTTAACCAGGCCATCCATTGCCCGTTGAAAGACAGCCACTCCATTAGTAACCCCGAATGGGAGGCGACGAAATTGGTACAGCCGTCCATTAGCCTCAAAGGCTGTGTACTGCTTATCTGAGACCTTCAAGGGTAACTGATGATAGGCACTTTTTAAATCGTAAGTTGAGAACACTTTGTATTCGGCCAGTTTATTAACCATATCATCAATGCGTGGCAATGGGTAGGCGTCCAAGTCGGTATATTGATTGATGGTTTGCGAATAATCGATGCATAGTCGCTGTTTGTGAGGTTTTAGAGGGTTCTTGACAATGACGACTTGAGCCCGCCAGGGCGACGAACATGGTTCAATGATATCCTCTGCTAGAAGTCGAGAGATTTCAGCCGCAATAAAAGATTGGTCTTCCTGATTAAAGCGATTTCGTTATTATCGGTTGGCATTGAGGCGGAATACTGGCAAATAATGAGGGTTCATCAAGTGAAGCTGCTGATAATGCACAAAATGGTAATTTAGACGGTATATTAGAAATAGTAAGTCCGGGTTTGGATCCACCAAACTCAATGGTGAGTTTCTTATGCTGTTTTTGGAAGTCCAGCCCTAAGAGGAGATCACTACATAAGTCCTTGAGCACCGAAAGTCGGGTGGAGGGATACATACGACCATGAAGTGTCATATCAACAACACAAAAGCCGGAGATTCTGGTATTAAGTGATGACTGGGCCATCGCAATTGCCTGGTCCGATGGGAAGACATGTAGTTTCAATTTCGCAACAATTTGTTCCTTAATGAAACTATCAGTACTTCCTGAGTCAATTAAGGCATCTAAGGTATGCCCTTTAATTGAAATTTTTGTGGCTGCATGAGACAGGTTCTGTGGGCAAGCAGCTGTAATTGGTGTCGTTGCACAGAGAGTGGCTAAAACTCTCGGTGTGCTTCTTCGGGAGAGAGCTCGAGAGGAAGCTTGATAGGTCCTAGCTGGAGCATCTTGATAGGCCCTAATTGGGGCAGTTCGGTAGGCCTTAGCTGGATTGGCCCTCGTAGAGGCCCTTGATAGGCAAACTTTAGCAAAGTGTCCTTTTTTCCCGCAATAACTGCAGATTGCATTGCGAGCAGGGCAGGTTTTCCTAGGGTGAAAAGCATCTCCACAAAAGAAGCATTCCTTCCTAGATTGCCAAGAGGCTGCTAAAGTGGGGTCGTCCTCCTCTTCTTCATCAGAATTATCAGAATTAGATTCCCCCATGATAGGGTTCACCCGAGACCGCTTGAATTGTCTGGTTGCAGCTACAGCAGCAGATCGAGATCTGGGCAGCTGATAGAGGTCTGCATTTCTCTTTGCCAAATCCAGTGAACAAGCTAGGTCAAAAGCTTTTTGTAGCTCAAGTGTTTTACTTTCTAGTAGACGCTGGCGTATAAATGGAGAGGCAATCCCGCAGATGAAAGCATCACGAATCATTTCTTGGCGGTACAGCTCAGCTGAGGCTGCCTGAAAGTTACAATCTACGCTGAGCCTGCGAAGTTCTTGCAGGAATTCGTCAATTGATTCCCCTGGCCCTTGTCGGGCTGTGGCCAATAGATGTCTAGCATAGACCTCATTTGGGGTCTTCGCATACAGTTTCTTAAGTGCCCGAATCACCTCTTCATAATTATCCCAGTCATCAACATATTCGAACACTTTTGGGGTCACATAATTGACAAGTATCTTCAATTTAGCAGGAGCATCCGCTTTACATTCATCCAGAAAATTCTCAAAAGTACGATACCAATGCTTCCATACCCTGCCAGCTGCTGGTGTATTCGGGTCCAAGTCCAGACGAATAGGTCTAAGGATTTTCTCCATGATGGGTGGTTCCCTGGATCCTTAACTTCCGAGTTTGTCTGAAGGTCTAGTATTTGTCAGTGTAAATACTAAGTTACTTAAATTGATGTAAGAAAAAGGAGACTTACCATCAAGTAACTTTAAAGTAAGCTTTAAGTAACTTATAAACACACTATATACACAAGAGAGGTCTTTACCATGCCTCTGGTAGAAGCCTCTTACAATACTGAACAGACCAGTATTTATACCAGTCCAACAGGAAGTGACATATGACAGGAAGTGAGGTATGTACACAGTTGATAGTTCATAGTTCACAGGAAGTGATGACATAACTTCCCGGAAGTTATCATTTTTATCACAGGTTGGCCAAGAGATTTGTCCAAACAATCAAAAAGGCAATAAAGGCCATGAACGATGATCAGATTCCGCTACAACACAAGGTGGACAATTTCCTAATGGCATATCGAAACGCCGCTCATGCAGTAACTAACCAAAGTCCTGCCATGATGTTTTATAACAGGAGGTTGCGGTCCAGGTTGGACTTGTTAAAACCAAATGTGCGGAGGGAAGTGGAAAACAAACAGTTCCGGCATATTAATAACAAGACCACTCGAAGTTTCGACGTAGGACAACCAGTGTTGGCAAGGGACTATGGAAACGAAAAATGGCAGTCCGGAACAATTCGGGCCAGACAAGGACCTCTGATGTACACAGTAGATATTGGTAACAATGTGATAAGGCGTCATGCGGATCAACTGGTAGAATCGAGAGCAAGGGTCGAACCCATGGTTGCGACAGAGACAACTGTGGAAGACGTTAATGAACCTGAAGCATCTACCTCGGCAGGGAATGTACCTGATGATGACGTCCAATACATAGGAAACCAACTAGAGGAGTCACCTCAGGAGTCACCTCAGCAACAAGAATCAGAGACCACTGAAAGGCGTTATCCAACCCGAATCAGAAGGCCTCCTGAGAGACTGAACCTTTGAACTGTTTATACCTGAAGTTATATATGTATATATGTTATTATGTTATGTTAAATGGGGATATGACTGTTAAGCTAAAAAGGGAGGATTGTGGTGTATGTAACCTGTTCCACCTTAAGAGAACTTAAGCCTGTTCCACCTTAAGAGATGTACTACTTTCTCTGGCTGCTGTATACGTAATACCGGTGGTGACCACCGGTATATAAGTACTGTGTAGTGATATTGCTGTTAGTATAGCCCTGACCTCCAACTAGTAAAGACCTGTTGAAACGTTATTCTTGTAGTCTGTGTCAGTAATTAATCTTAAATACAACTAGAACACACAGACTTAACATCGTCCTTAGGAGCCGTGCGAAGACCCAGCAGCACCCAAGGGAGCCTGTCCACCCAACCAGTCCCACGAAGACTAGCACGCAGTGCAGCTTTAAGGGACCTGTGAAATCTCTCGCACAGACCATTTGCCTGTGGATGATAGGCGGTGGTGCGATGGAGCTTGGTACCCAAACCCTGAGCCACGGCATTCCAAAGTTCCGAGGTAAATTGAGGCCCTCGGTCGGGGGAGATGTCGGCCGGTACCCCGAACCGAGCCACCCATGACGAGATGAAGGCTCTGGAAACGTCCGCCGCTGTGGTAGCAACCAAAGGAATTGCCTCTGGCCACCGGGTGGTGTGGTCTACCACGGTGAGGAGATGCGTGAAACCACGAGAAGAAGGGAGAGGGCCAACCAGGTCCACGTGAACATGGTCGAAGCGACGCTCTGGAACTGGAAAAGTGGCCACTGGGGCCTTAACATGGCGTTGGATTTTGGACTTCTGGCAACTCACGCAGGTATTGGTCCAGTCACGGATGTCAAGATGCATGCCTTTCCAGACGAACCTCTTTGCCATGAGTTGTTGTGAAGCCCTCATACCAGGGTGCGACAAACCGTGGATTGCATTGAAAACTCTCCTGCGCCATTCGACTGGTACAATTGGTCGGGGGACTCCCATCGAGATGTCACAAAGGAGTGTGGTCCCTGCGGCCTGAAAACTGACATCAGCCACTTGTAAGCTGGAAGGTGTGGTCCGGTATGCCTGCACTTCAGGGTCTGCCATCTGTTCTTCTGCCAAACCAACATAGTCGATTCCCAGGTGGACTGCGTGGACCGGGGCGTGGGAGAGTCAATCCGTCACCAGGTTGTCCTTGCCAGACACATGTTGTATGTCTGTTGTAAATTCTGATATGAACGTAAGATGACGTTGTTGCCGAGCCGACCATGGTTCCGCTGTCTTGGCCATGGCAAACGTAAGTGGCTTGTGGTCTACGAAAGCCATGAATGGGCGTCCTTCCAGTAAGAAGCGAAAATGGCGGATGGCCAGGAAAAGTGCCAACAACTCCCTATCAAAGGTACTGTATTTGCGTTCATTTTTTCGCAATTGGCGGCTGAAGAAAGCCAGTGGTTGCCACGTGCCGTTGACCAATTGCTCCTGCCCTGCCCCGATGGCATAGTCAGATGCATCTGTGGTAAGGGCGATGGTTGCACCTGGAAGAGGATGTGCTAACATGGTTGCATCAGCCAAAACGTCCTTAGTGTTGAGGAACGCCTGGTCCATCTGGGGTGTCCAGCCGATGGGGTCTTTACCCGATTTACCTTTTAGAGCCTCGTACAACAGTTGCATTAACAGGGCTGCCTTGGGGACGAAACGATGATAAAAATTGACCATCCCCAGGAATTCCTGGAGAGCCCTGATGGTCTGAGGATGCGGGAACAAGGTAACTGCCTCCACCTTCGTAGCCAGCGGAATGGCGCCTTCTGAGGTGATTCTGTGTCCCAGAAAATCAATGCCTTGTAAGCCAAACTGGCACTTGGCCGGGTTGATAATAAGGCCATGCTGGCTGAGACGAGAAAAAAGGGTACGCAAGTGCGTAATGTGCTCTTTCTTGCTGGTACTGGCGATGAAGATGTCATCAAGGTAGACGAAGATGAACGGCAGATCGCGCAACACAGAATCCATGAGACGCTGGAAGGCTTGCGCTGCGTTCTTCAACCCAAACGGCATACGAAGGAACTCAAAGAGCCCGAAAGGCGTGATGACAGTGGTTTTGGGGACGTCCTGAGGATGAACGGGCACTTGATGATACCCCCGGACAAGGTCTACTTTGGAAAAGATGGAATTCCCTGCCAGGTGGGCCGAAAAATCCTGTATGTGAGGAATCGGGTACCAATCTGGAGTAGTAGCTTCATTCAGGCATCTGTAGTCGCCGCATGGTCGCCATCCGCCACCTGATTTAGGAACAATGTGTAATGGTGAAGACCAAGGACTATTCGATCGTCGAATAATTCCCAGGCGCTCCATGGTATGGAACTCCGCCTTTGCGGCTGCGAGTTTACCGGGTTCCAGCCATCAAGCCCGTGCATAAACTGGGGATCCTATCGTGGTAATGTGGTGCGCCACACCGTGCCTCGCGACTGAAGAAGAAAAAGTGGGCCTGGTGAGCTCCGGAAACTCATCGAGAAGACGAGAGAACTCATCTGGAGATGGGACTGCACAGGCAACTGACCAAGACACAGCGCAACTCCGGCGTGTCCCTCAGGCCCTGTCGCCCTTCTCAGAAACCGCTGGTTTGAGGTAGGTTTTTTTGGGGGGGAAAAACTGCAGGGGGGACGGCAGCATTGGGCTTTCACGCCAAAGCGAGCGTGGTATGCACACCAGGCTGCTGGCGGAGGAGTCGGCTTCGCTCTTGTGGGGGATGGGCACCTCGTGGCCGCACAACATTGTTGTGTGACGGTGAAAATTTTATCTCCTTCTGCAGCGAGTTCAGCACAGTCCATGATCGCGGAATTGGCCAAGGCCGCCTGTACTGGCAACTGGCAGAGAAACAACTCCCGGAACAGAAAACATTCCGATTCCGAGCCCAAGAGCGTGGGCATCTGGCTCATGAGTTCTGATGGCTTTGAGTCCCCGAGGCCGGGCATGGAGATAAGTCTGCGAGCGCGCTCCGACTTGGATAGACCGAAAACCTGCAGTAACCATGTTTTTAAAGCTTCGTACTTGCCATCGTCTGGAGGACTCCCGAGCAGGCTGACGACCCGCGAGGCCGTGGCGCTGTGAAGGGTGGAGACCACGTAATAATAACGGGTCGAATCCGCTAATACTCCTCGGATTGCAAATTGGGCTTCCGCCTGGAAACCACGCGGCTGGTTGTTGCTCCCAAAATTGCAGCAGTTTGAGGGTGACGGCGTTCGTGTCCATGATGTAACTTCAACGAAAATTGTTCGAAGAAATCGGGGTCACCAATGTAGGAACGGAGGTTCCTAGCTGAAGAATTGAGATCGACGCAGAGAATCAAAAACAATAAAATTTAATGAACAAACGAAGTTAAACAGTAAACTGCTGGATACAATGCAAATAGTTCTGGTCTGGTTGAAAGCCTCTCTAGAACTGCTAGAAGGTTCCGAGCACTGACGTCATGACGTCATCACGTTCTTCCCGCCGTTGGGGGATCACGTGACGGGCGGCATGACGTCATCACGCGGAGTAACGGAAAGAAGCCATAGTACAGTTAACAGATACATTAAAGGTGCAGCCCCCGGTTACACTACATTGCTGTTAAAGGAATTATATACAATTGTCCTGAATCCCCTGGTGGCTCCGCCACACACCAATATTAATAGAGCTCTGTAAAGGGAGCAAGATTGAAAGAGTAGAGTAGAGCTAAATACTCTGCCACCAATGGTGAAGGGGATACACAGAACACCAGAGTCAAAATGTCAAACAGTGTTAGCTGGGACATAGGCTGTTTTTGATTGACCTGTAGAAGTGACGCTAAATTGCCCCAGTGTCACCAAATAGAAACATAAAATCAATATAGCAAGTGCCCTTGTAAGGCACCATTAATATAATGAACAAAAAAATCCAATTAAATAATAAGCAACAGAAAAAAGACCACCAATTAAATTGCAATATTGTCATTGGTGTCATAGAAATATAGAAGATAGGAGCAGGAGTAGGCCATTCGGCCCCTCGAGCCTGCTCTGCCATTCAATGAGATCATGGCTGATCATCCAAATTCAGTACCCTGTCCCTGCCTTCTCCCCATATCCCTTGATCCCTTTAGCATTAAGAAATATATCTAACTCCTTCTTGAATATATTTAATGAATTGGCCTCCACTGCCTTCTGTGGTAGAGAATTCCACAGGTTCACCACTCTCTGGGTGAAGGAATTCCTCCTCATCTCTGTCCTAAATGGCATACCCCTTATCCTTAGATTGTGACCACTGGTTCTGGACTCCCCGGCCATCGGGAACATCCTTCCTGCATCTAGTCTGTCTAGTCCTGTTAGAATTTTATAAGTTTCAATGAGATCCCCTCTCATTCTTCTAAACTCCAGCGAGTATAAGCCCAATCGACCCAATCTCTCTTCATACGTCATTCCTGCCATCCCAGGTATCAGCCTGGTGAATCTTCGCTGCACTCCCTCCATGGCAAGAACATCGTTCCTCAGATAAGGCGACCAAAACTGCACACAATACTCTCGATGTGGTCTCACCAGGCCCTGTACAACTGCAGCAAGACATCCTTGTTCCTGTACTCGAACCCTCTCGCTACGAAGGCCAACATACCATTTGCCTTCTTAACCACCTGCTGCACCTGCATGCTTACCTTCAGCGACTGGTGCACAAGGACACCCAGGTCTCGTTGCCCTTCCCCTTCTCCCAATCTATGGCCGTTCAGATAATAATCTGCCTTCCTGTTTTTGCCACCAAAGTGGATAAACTCGCATTTATCCACATTATACTGCATCTGCCATGCTTCTGCCCAATCACCCAACCTGTCCAAATCATACTGGAGTTTCTCGGCATCCTCCTCACAGCACACACGCCCACCCAGCTTTGTGTCGTCTGCAAACTTGGAGATATTACATCTAGTTCCCTCAGCTAGATCATTTATATATATTGTGAATAGCTGGGGTCCTAGGACCAATCCCTGCGGTATCCTAATAGTCACTGCCTGCCACTCGGAAAAAGACCCGTTTATTCCAACTCTTTGCTTCCTGCCTGCCAACCAGTTCTCTATCCAAGTCAGTACCTTGCCCCCAATCCCATGTGCCTTAACTTTACACGCTAATCTCTTATGCGGGACCTTATCGAAAGCCTTCTGAAAGTCCAAATACACCACATCCACTGGTTCTCCCTTATCTATTCTACCAGTTACATCCTCAAAAAATTCCAGTAGATTAGTCAAGCACGATTTACCTTTTGTAAATCCATGTTGACTTTGTCCGATCCTGTCACTGTTTTCCAAGTGCTCTGCTATTACATCTTTTATAATGGACTCTAGCATTTTCCCCACTACCGATGTCAGGCTTACCGGTCTATAATTCCCCGTTTTCTCTCTACCACCTTTTTTGAATAGTGGGGTAACATTAGCTACCCTCCAATCCATGGGAACTGTTCCAGAGTCTATCGAATTTTGAAAGATAACCAGCAATGCATCTACTATTTCTAGGGCCATTTCCTTAAGTACCCTAGGATGTAGATTATCAGGCCCTGGGGATTTATCGGCTTTCAATCCCATCAATTTCCCTAATACCATTTCCCTACAAATACTGAGTTCATTCAGTTCCTCCCTCTCATTAGACCCTATGTTCCCCGACATCTCTGGGAGGTTATTTGTGTCCTCCTTTGTGAAGACAGAACCAAAGTATGTATTTAATTGGTCTGCTGTTTCTTTGTTTCCCATTATAAATTCCCCTGATTCTGACTGCAAGGGACCTACGCTTGACTTCACCAATCTTTTTCTCTTCACATATCTATAAAAGCTTTTACTGTCAGTTTTTATGTTCCCTGCAAGCTTACTCTCATACTCTATTTTCCCCCTCTTAATTAATCCCTTTGCCCTCCTTTGTTGAATCCTAAACTGCTCACAATCCTCAGGTTTACTGCTTTTTCTGGCCAATTTATATGTCCTCTCCTTGGATCTTATGCTATCCCTAATTACCCTTGTTAGCCACAGTTGAGTCTCCTTTATTGTTTTATTTTTATGCCATACAGGGATGAACAAATTCTGTAGTTCATCCATGCGATCTTTGAATGTTTGCCATTGCCTATCAACCGTCAACCCTTTGAGTAACATTCCCCAATCAATCCAACCCAAATTACGCCTCATACCATCGTAGTTTCCTTTACTTAAATTCAGGACCCTTGTCCCTGAGTCAACTACTTCACTCTCCATCTTAATGAAGAATTCTATCCTATTATGATCGCTCCGACCGAAGGGGCCTCGCACAACAAGATTGCTAATTAATCCTTTCTCATTACATAATACCCACTCTAAGATGGCCTGATCTCTAGTTGGTTCCTCAACATATTGGTCCAGGAAACCACCCTGTATACACTCCAGGAATTCCTCCTCCACAGTATTGTTATTAATTTGGTTAGCCCAATCTATATGTAGATTAAAGTCACCCATGATAACTGCTGTGCCCTTATTGCACGCATCTCTAATTTCCCGTTTAATGCCATCCCCAACCTCCGCATTACTGTTTGGAGGTCTGTATACCACTCCCACTAACGTTTTCTGCCCCTTGGTATTTCTCAGTTCTACCCATACAGATTTGACATCATCAGAGCTAATATCTGATGTGCCTCAGTGAATCCGAGACTCAACGTTAACGGAGCAAAGCAAGGCTTTTATTAACTCAGAAAGTAATACACAGTGGAGAAGTGTCTCTCATCCAGAGATCTGCTGTACTCCCTGTGAGACACGCTGGGGCCTGCTTAAGTAGGGGCCAGGTATGGGCGGAGCCCTACACGCAATACAATACAGGTAAGGAAATGAAACTGAAACTAAACTCCCCTGCTTGTCACAGTCACAGGCACAATCAAACACAGAGAATACAGAGTGCCTGATGAATGGCATATTTCATCACATTCACCCCTTCTACAGATTTAGTCTGTTCGGGGGTTTGATAGTCCTCTGTGACCGACGTAGCTGTTGTGGTGCCGCGGGTGTTGGCTGGGTGTCCCCGGTGGCCTCCTGGGTCTCTGCCGGTGGCGCGGCCAGGGTTGTTGAAGGGGTAGTTGGTGGGGGCACCGTTGGTCGATGTTCTTCCGGGGGTGATGAAAGGATAGTGGGTGGGGAAGAGTTGCTGTGATCGTTGTTGCTGTTGTTGTCGTGGTTGTTGTCGTTACCGGCTGGGGCGACGTCTTTTATGGACACGGTGTCCTCCCTTCCGTCGGCGTGCCGGACATACGCGTATTGGGGGTTGGCGTGGAGTAGGTGCACTGACTCCACGAGAGGGTCCGTCTTGTGGCCCCTCACATGCCTTCGTACAAATACCGGACCTGGGGTGGAGAGCCATGACGGCATGGATACGCCTGAGGTGGATTTCCGGGGAAAGACAAACATTCGTTCATGGGGCGTGGCATTAGTGGCAGTACACAATAGCGACCGTATCGAATGGAGCACATCTGGGAGGACTTCCTGCCAGCGGGAGATAGGGAGGCCCTTGGTCCTTAGAGCTAGAGTGACTGCTTTCCATACTGTCCTGTTCTCTCGCTCCACCTGGCCGTTACCCTGGGGGTTGTAGCTGGTGGTACGGCTCGTGGCGATCCCTCTGGACAGCATGTACTGGCGTAGCTCTTCACTCATGAAGGACGCCCCCCTATCCGTATGGATGTAGCTTGGCATACCGAACAGGCAGAACAGGCTGTTGAGGCATTTAATGACCGTGGCGCTGGTCATGTCTGGGCAGGGGAAGGCGAATGGGAAACGGGAGTATTCGTCCACAATGTTCAGGAAGTAAACATTGCGGTCGACTGACGGGAGGGGGCCCTTGAAATCTAAGCTGAGCCGCTCAAAGGGCCGTGTAGCTTTGATTAAGTGGGCTCCATCTGGGCGGTAGAACCGAGGCTTGCACTCAGCGCAAGTGCGGCAGTTCCTGGTCAGAGACCGAACTTCCTCAATCGAGTAGGGTAAGTTGCGGGACTTTATGAAGTGGAACAGCCGTGTGACCCCTGGGTGGCAGAGGTCGTTGTGGAGGGTCTGTAGCCGATCCCCGGTGGCGCTGGCACACATCCCTCGTGAGAGGGCGTCGGGGGATTCGTTAAGGGCCCCTGGCCGGTAAATGATGTCATACTCGAAGGTGGAGAGCTCGATCCGCCACCTGAGAATCTTATCATTTTTAATCTTCCCCTTCTGTTTATTATTAAACATAAACGCTACCGACCGCTGGTCGGTAAGTAGGGTGAAGCGTTTGCCGGCTAGGTAGTGGCACCAGTGGCGCACTGCCTCCACGATCGCTAGGGCCTCCTTTTCCACGGAGGAGTGTCTGATCTCGGGCCCTTGGAGGGTCCTCGAGAAGAAAGCTACGGGCCGCCCCGCCTGGTTGAGGGTGGCCGCCAAGGCAAAGTCAGACGCATCACTTTCCACTTGAAAGGGAGTGTTCTCGTCCACTGCCTGTAGCGTGGCCCGCTCAATATCCCGCTTAATGCTTTTGAAGGTGGTGTGGGCCTCAGCAGAGAGCGGAAAAGAGGATGCTTTCAAGAGGGGGCGGGCTTTGTCGGAGTAGTTGGGGACCCATTGGGCATAATAAGAAAATAACCCCAGGCACCTTTTCAGGGCTTTGGGAGTGTTGGGCAGGGGCAGCTCCCGTAGGGGGCGCAGTCGGTCGGGGTCTGGTCCGATTTCCCCATTCTCCACCACGCTGCCTAGTATGCAGAGGCGCGTGGTGTTGAAAACGCACTTGTCCTCGTTGTAAGTGAGGTTGAGTTTTTGTGCGGTTTTCAGGAACCTCTCGAGGTTCGAGTCGTGATCCTGCTGGTTGTGACCGCAGATGGTGGCGTTGTCGAGGTAGGGGAAGGTTGCCTGCAAGTGGTGGTCATCGACCATGCGGTCCATCTCCCTCTGGAAGACCGAGACCCCATTCGTCACCCCAAAGGGGACTCTGAGGAATTGGTAGAGGCGTCCGTTCGCCTCGAAGGCGGTGTACGGGCGATCCTCTGGTCTGATAGGGAGCTGGTGGTACGCTGACTTGAGGTCGATGGTGGAGAACACCCGGTATTGGGCAATTTGGTTCACCATTTCTGATATGCGGGGTAGCGGGTAGGCGTCTAGTTGGGTGTACATGTTGATCGTTTGGCTATAGTCGATCACCATCCGTTTCTTCTCGCTACCCCTCACCACCACCACTTGGGCGCGCCACGGGCTGTTGCTGCGTTCAATAACGCGCTCCCTCAGCAGCCTGTCCACCTCGGTCGCGATAAACCGCCTGTCCTCCCAGCTGTACCTCCTGCTTTTGGTCGCTATTGGCCGGCAGTTGGGCGTAAGGTTCGCGAATAGCGAAGGCGGCTTTACCTTCAGGGTAGCCAGACCGCACACTGTGAGGGGCGGCTGGGACCCACCGTAATTGAGCGTGATGCTTTGGCGGTGGCACTGGAAATCCAGGCCCAAGATCACGCTCGCACATAGACTCTTCATGATTAGTAATTTAAAATTATCGTATACAGTTCCGTTAACGGACAATTGTATCGCGCAGTAACCCATAATGGTCGATGTCTGGGTTTTATCAGCCATAGAGATGGTGCCCCGAGCAGGGACCACCGTTAGAGAGAGTTGTTGTGCTAGTTGAGGGTGGATAAAACTCTCCGTGCTTCCACTGTCAATTAAACATTTAACCCCGCACCCGTTTACCTCGATGTCCACCATTGATTTGGATGGCGGGTGCGGTCTGGTCTGGTCCACTGTGACCGATGCCACTGTAGGGCCCTGATCGAGACAAGATGGCGTCCACGCTGTCTGCTCACAAGATGGCGGACCCCACGAGGTCGGGCAAGATGGCGTCCAAGATGGCCGCTCCCACGGCGCACACGCAGCGGTGGCGGGTTTTCCAGCGGGGTTCCCTCTGCACACCTTCCCGAAGTGCCCCTTCTTACCGCACTTAAAGCAGGTGGTGCCTTTCGCCGGGCACAGGTTTCTGGTGTGCTTCGGCTGCCCGCAGAAGTAGCAGTTGGGGCCCCGACGCATCGTGGCTGTCGTAGGGCTTCTGGGGGGAGAGCAGGGCCCCGACGGTGTTGGGCTGCCAGGCGGGGAAGATGCCTTCCAAGATGGCGGCGCCCTTGGTGCACACGTGGCGGCGTGGGCGGCGCGAGCTGAAGAGTAGGCGTCCGAGTTTCTCTGGGCCACATCCAGGGATCGCGCTGTGTCCACAGCCTGTTTCAGGTCCAATCCCGTTTTTTCCAGTAGTCTCTGCCGGATGTAAGTGGAGCTGAGGCCTGTGATAAAGGCATCACGAACAAGCTCGTCAGTGTACACTGCGGCTTTTACATCTTGGCACTTGCAGTCTTTGCCAAGCGTTTTCAGGGTGACTAGGAACTCATCCAGCGATTCCCCAGGTCGCTGTGTGCGAGTAGCGAGCAGATGCCTAGCGTACACCTCGTTCATAGGCTGCTGGTAATGCGCCTTTAGGATGTCGCAGGCGGCCGGGTACGTGTCGGCGTCTTGGATGAGGGGGTAAACCCGGTGGCTTACCCAATTCTGCAGGATTCCGAGTTTCATACTTTCAGCGTCCGTAGCGTCTGTGATGGCTGCGGAATTGTCCAGGAAGAATTCCATACACTTAAACCAGTGTCCGAATCGTGCCGATGCGTCCGAAGCATGCGGGTCCAAATCCAAACGTTCGGGTTTCAAGAGTTGATCCATTGCATTGAAAATTGAGTTAATAAAATTGATGTGCCTCAATGAATCCGAGACTCAACGTTAACAGAGCAAAGCAAGGCTTTTATTAACTCAGAAAGTAATACACAGTGGAGAAGTGTCTCTTATCCAGAGATCTGCTGTACTCCCTGTGAGACACACTGGGGCCTGCTTAAGTAGGGGCCAGGTATGGGCGGAGCCCTACACACAATACAATACAGGTAAGGAAATGAAACTGAAACTAAACTCCCCTGCTTGTCACAGTCACAGGCACAATCAAACACAAAGAATACAGAGTGCCTGATGAATGGCATATTTCATCACAATATCCTTCCTTCCAATTGCGTTAATCCCTTCTTTAACCAGCAATGCTACCCCACGTCCTTTTCCTTTTTGCCTATCTTTCCTGAATATTGAATACCCCTGGATGTTGAGTTCCCAGCCTTGGTCACCCTGGAGCCATGTTTCCGTAATCTCAATCATATCATATCCGTTTACCCCTATTTGCGCAGCTAATTCATCCACCATATTATGAATGCTCCTCGCATTAAGACACAAGGCCTTCAGGCTTGTTTTTTTAACACTCTTACAGCTTTTAGAATTATTATTTACTGTGGCCATGTTTGATTTAAACCCTTGATTTCTCTGACTGCCACCTTTGTTTTCCTCCTTCCTGTCTTTTGCTTCTATCCTTTTTTCCCTTTCCTCTGTCTCCCTGCTCAGGTTCCCAACCCCCTGCCATTTTAGTTTAAATCCTCCCCCAGAGCACTAGCAAACACTCCCCCTAGGACATCGGTCCCGGTCCTGCCCAGGTGCAAACCGTCCGGTTTGTACTGGTCGCACCTCCCCCAGAACCGTTTCCAATGTCTCAGGAATTTGAATCCCTCCCCCTTGCACCATTCCTCTAGCCACGTATTCATCTGAAATATCCTTCTATTTCTACTCTGACTAGCACGTGGCACTGGTAGCAATCCTGAGATTACTACCTTTGAGGTCCTATTTTTTAATTTACCCCCTATATTCAGCTTTTAGGACCTCATCCTGTTTTTTACCTATATCGTTGGTACCTATATGCACCACAACAACTGGCTGTTCACCCTCCCCTTCCAAAATGTTCTGCAGCCGCTCTGAGACATCCTTGACCCTTGCACCAGGGAGGCAACATACCATCCTAGAGTCACGTTTGTGGCCGCAGAAACGCCTATCTATTCCCCTTACAATAGAATCCCCTATTACTATAGCTCTCCCACTCTTTTTCCTCCTGTCCTGTGCAGCAGAACCACCCACGGTGCCAGGAAGTTGGCTGCTGCTGCCTTCCCCTGATAAGCCACCCTCCCCAACAATATCCAAAGCGGTATATCTGTCTGAGAGGGGGATTGTCACAGGGGACCCCTGCACTACCTGCCTGCGTCTACTACTCTGCCTGGTGGTCACCCATTCTCTTCCTGCCTGTGCAGCCTTTACCTGCGGTGTGACCAACTCCCTAAACGTGCTATCCACGACGTCCTCAGCAGCGCGATTGCTCCAGTATGTATCCACTCGCAGCTCCAGCGCCGCAATGCGGTCTGTCAGTAGCTGCAGCTGGATACACTTCCCGCACACTTGGTCGTCAGGGACACAGGAAGTGTCCCTGATTTCCCACGTAGTGCAGGAGGAGCATACCACGGCACAGAGGTCTCCTGCCATGACTTACCCTTTAATTAATTCAAATTAACTTAAATCAAATCAATACCACCAATTAAATGATATACTCAAGGGCCCTTGGTTACTAGCACTAGAAACTATAACCACAAAAAATTAAGACCTTCTAAGCTTTATAAAGTATGAACCTTAACTGTCAAACTAACCTGGCCGTACTCACCCAATCAGCTGCTCCCTCCTGCCCGCGTCACGTTTTGAATCGTGACGTGGCTCTGGAATGCCACCGCCGGTCTGAAATTGGTAAGCCTCTGTAAAAAAGCCCGCGAAAGTGAGTTTAAATACTCACCGGGCCTCGGGTCTCTGGTCTCACTGCTCCCTCACCAGCCTCTGTAAGAAAAAGCCCGCGAAAGTGAGTTTAAATACTCACCGGGCCTCGGGTCTCTGGTCTCACCGCTCCCTCACCAGCCTCTGTAAGAAAAAATCTGCGAAAGTGAGTTTAAATACTCACCGGGCCTCGGGTATCTGGTCTCACTGCTCCCTCACCAGCCTCTGTAAGAAAAAGCCCACGAAAGTGAGTTTAAATACTCACCGGGCCTCGGGTCTCTGGTCTCACCGCTCCCTCAGCAGTGTTTACAATACATTTCATACCCTGTGGTTCCCACCAGTCGTCAAAGGCCTCAAGCGTGCTCCCTCTCCAAGGACAGCTGGAGTAAGTTGTGAGGTATGGTGGAATGAGGTTACAGAAGGATGATGACATCGATTTTGAATTTGATACTTTGGCAACCTCGGGAGTCGCCCGGAAATGGGCAATTGGTCTCCCGGCTGCTGCTGTTGGCGACCTGGGAGAAAAAGCCCTTGTATGCGTGGTGCACACATGTCCATAACCCTGCAGCCAATCCACATTGTCTGGGCCCTGCTGGTCACCTCGCTGGCTGAAACGCAGCTTGTTGTACTTCTGGGGAAGATATGTTGGTGGTGGAGGGAGCTGCTGCAGAGTGTGCAAGGGAATAGTTATGATGGACAATTATTAGTTTAATGTGTAAAAGTTCAGTATAAATGATATCAACTGAGTATTGCACAAAGACAAAGCAGGAAAGCAATGTCATGATTAACTGTCCCTCATTAACAGACATAATAAAAACTAACTCTCGTGAGAAATTCTTGAAAAGTTAATAAAAACGAAGCTTTCTGGAGAAACTTAATTTTGTTTGGGATTTGTGTTCAAGTGAGGGAAGTATGAGCTTGTGGGGCAGGATATCTTGGGGGAAGATGAGAATTATTTTTACACAGCTAGTTGTTATGATCTGGAATGCACTGCCTGAAAGGGGGGTGGAAGCAGATTCTGTAACTTTCAAAAGGAGATTGGATAAATACTTGAAAAGGAGACATTTTCTGGGCTATGAGGAAAAGGCAGGGGAGTGGGACTAATTGGATGGCTCTTTCAAAGAGCCAGCACAGGCACAATGGGCCGAATGGCCTCCTCTGTCCTCCTCCCGTATCGTTACCTCTGGTGTCCCCCAAAGACCTATCCTTGGCCCCCTCCTATTTCTCATCTATATGCTGCCCATTGGTGACATCATCCAAAAACACAGCGTCAGTTTCCACATCTACCCTGATGACACCCAGTTGTACCTCACCAACACTTCTCTCGACTCCTCCACAGTCTCTAAATTGTCAGATTGCTTGTCCAACATCCAGTTCTGGATGAGCAGAAATTTTCTCCAATTAAATATTGGGAAAACCGAAACCACTGTTTTCAGTCCCCGCCACAAACTCCGTTCCCTAGCCACTAACTCCATCCCTCTCCCTAACATCTATCTGAGGCTGAACCAGACTGTTCGCAACCTTGGTGTCATATTTGATCCTGAAATGAGCCTCCGACCACATATCCGCGGCATAACGAAGACCGCCTACTTCCACCTCCATAACATCACCCGTCTCCGCCCTTGCTTCAGCTCATCCACTGCTGAAACCCTCATCCATGCCTTTGTTACCTCGAGACTTGACTATTCCAACACACTCCTGGCTGGCCTCCCACATTCTATCCTACGTAAACTTGAGGTCATCCAAAACTCGGCTGCCCATGTCCTAACTCGCACCAAGTCCTGTTCACCCATCACGCCTGTGCTCGCTGACCTACATTGGCTCCCGGTTAAGCAACGCCTCGATTTCAAAATTCTCATCCTTGCTTTCAAATTCCTCCATGGCCTCGCCCCCTCCCTATCTCTGTAATCTCCTTCAGCCCCACAACCCCCCGAGATATCTGCGCTCTTCTAATTCTGCCCTCTTGAGCATCCCTGATTATAATCACTCAACCATTGGTGGCCGAGCCTTCTGTTGTCCAGGCCCTAAGCTCTGGAACTCCTTGCCTAAACCTCTCCACCTCTCTACCTCTCTTTCCTCCTTTAAGACACCCCTTAAAATCTTGCTCTTTGACCAAGCCTTTGGTCACCTGCCCTAATTTCTCTTATGTGGCTCGGTGTCAAATTATTTATCTCATAATACTTCTGTGAAGTGCTTTGGGATGATTTACTATGTTAAAGGCGCTATACAAATACTAGCTGTTGTTGTTGTTATTGTATGCTTCTATAATATAAATTCAAAACCATGATTGTTCCACATGACATAAGCAGGGATTGAATGTTATATAAAAGAGTTCCTGCTCCAAATAAATTCAGGCAGCATGTTAGTGAGGCAGCATCTGACTCAACTTTATTTTATTGCTTTCACCAATCTTTCCACTTAGGTTGCCACACTTCCGAATTGTTCGGCTGTTTCCCAGAATTGAGGATTGCTGCTAGCAACCAAAAAGCATACCAAAAATGGTGGGGAACCAAGGCTCTAATGAGGGTGAGGAACTTAACGTAATTAATATAAGTAGAGAAAAAGAACTAGAGAAACTAATGGGACTAAAAGCTGACAAATCCCCATGACCTGATGACCTACATCCTAGGGTTCTAAAAGAGGTGGCTGAAGAGATAGTAGATGCATTGGTTTTGATCTTCCAAAATTCCCTAGATTCTAGAATGGTCCCAGCGGATTGGAAGGTCACAAATGTAACACCGCTAGTCAAGAAATGAGGGAGAGAAAAAACAGGGAACTACAGGCCAGTTAGCCTGACATCAGTCATCGGGAAAATGCTGGAATCCATTGTTAAGGAAGTGGTATCAGGGTACTTAGAAAATCATAACATGATTAGGCAGAGTCAACATGGTTTTATGAAAGGGAAATCGTGTTTGACAAATTTATTAGAGTTTTTTGAGGATGTAATTAGCAGGGTAGATAAAGGGGAACCAGTGGATGTAGTATATTTGGATTTCCAAAAGGCATTCGATAAGGTGCCACATAAAAGTTTATTATACAAGATTAGGGCTCATGGGGTTGGGGGTAATATAGCATTGATAGAGGACTGGTTAACAGACAGAAAACAGAGAGTGGGGATAAACAAATCTTTTTCAGGTTGGCAGGCTGTAACTGGTGGGGTGCCGCAAGGATCAGTGTTGGGGCCTTAGATATTTACAATCTATATTAATGACCTAGATGAAGGGACCGAGTGTAATGTATCCAAGTTTGCTGACGATACAAAGCTAGGTGGGACAGTAAACTGTGAGGAGAACACAAAGGGCCTGCAAAGGGATATAGATAGACTAAGTTAGTGGGCAGTAAGGTGGAGTATAATGTAGGGAAATGTGAGGTTATTCATTTTGGTAGGAAGAATAGAAAAAAAACATTTTAAATGGTGAGAAACTTTCAAATGTTGGTGTTCAGAGAGATTTGGGTGTCCTCGTGCAAGAAACACAGAAAGCTAACATGCAGGTACAGCAAGCAATAAGGAAGGCAAATGGCATGATGGCCTTTATTGCAAGGGGGTTGGAGTATAAGAGTAAGGAAGTCTTGCTACAATTGTACAGGGCCTTGGTGAGACCATACCTGGAGTACTGTGCACAGTTCTGGTCTCCTTATCTAAGGAAGGATATACTTGCCTTGGAGGCAGTGCAACGAAGGTTCACTAGATTGATTCCTGGGATGAGAGGGCTGTCCTATGATGAGAGATTGTGTAGAATGGGCCCATACTCTCTGGAGTTTAGAAGAATGAGAGGTGATCTCATTGAAACATACAAGATTCTGAAGGGGATTGACAGGGTAGATGCTGAGAGGTTGTTTCCCCTGGCTGGAGTGTCTAGAACTAGGGGGCATAGTCTAAGTATAAGGTGTAAGCCATTTAAGATCAAGATGAGGAGGAATTTCTTCATTCAGAGGGTTGTGAATCTTTGGAATTCTCTGCCCCAGAGGGCTGTGCATGCTGAGTCTTTGAGTATATTGAAGGCTGAGATAGAGAGATTTTTGGACTCTTGGAGAATCAAGGGATATGGAGATCAGGCGGGAAAGTGGAGTTGAGGTCGATGAGCAGCCATGATCTTATTGAATGGCGGAGCAGGCTTGAGGGGCTGTATGGCCTACTCCTGCTCTTACTTCTTATGTTCTTATGTTCGTAGCACTGGAGAGAAGCACTTCACATCCACTGTAGATCACAGAACTACACGCCAGCATGCATCAGCCTTACAATTACCCCCACCCCTATCAGACCTGCTCGAGGAGGCTGTCTGAGTATCTCAACCTGTCCCCGCCTCCCAGGATCCGAGCTGGTCCCGTCCCGCAACCTCCAACAAAGTTATGGCATGGAACATGACCGGCCACAAGGAAATTCCTTGCCTGAGAAATTCTTCTCTGTTTACTAACGGTCCCTTATTAACAGACACAGTAAAACCTAACTCTCGGGAGAAGTTTTTGAAAATGTAATAAAAAAATAAACTTTCTGGAGAAATTTAATTTTGTTTGGGATTTAAGCCCAAGTGAGGGAAGTATGAATTTCTGGGGCAGGATATCCACATTTGTCTTCATCAAATCAGTAAGATCAGGGTGAGGAGGGGAAGCAGACGATGCGACTTGGTCTCCAGTGACTGAAGGAGGGAAGGATGGAGAGGAGCCACTATCTGCAGCCCCTGGGGGTGATCTACCTGGCCGATGGGAAAGAGACAGTTTATGTCAGCCTCTGTTGTGTGCTGTGCACTACAAAACAAAAAGTCAAATATTTTATTTGGGGCTTGGAGATACTAAGACACTCAACTAAGGTAAATACAAAAACATTTGCAGAGGCAAATGCCATGTGATCAATGTCACATGATCAAATCTCCAGAAATACATCAAACCAGAGTTGGCAACCCTAACTTTGGAGGATAGAGAGTCAAAATAGGCCAGCGAAGATGGGAGCTGTGAACAGGCAGGACAGTGTGTGGGCAGAACAAGTTGGAATTTGTTCTGTTGGAGCTCAGGAGATCAAGCAAAGGGCATATGAAAAATCAAGTGTGGAGGTAGCAAAAGCAGGGACAAGAGTTTCAGTGAGTGTAAAGTAAGGGTGGTGGTAGACAATATTGCAACAGTGGAAGTAAGCGATCCTGTTGATGGTTTGATTGTGTTTTTTTTTGTCTTATAACACTCCTATGCAGTGGGATGTTTTACTAGGTCAAAGGCACTATATAAATACAAGTTGTTGTTGAAACTTAGCTGAGGATTGACCAGACACTAAGGTTACACGTTGTCCAGTTCTGGATGACCCGGAATTTCCTCCTAACTAGGTATTGGGAAAACCAATGCCATTGGCCCAGAAATTAGGTTCGGGGGCTTGCCGTGCGTGCAAACCCCTGATGTGCACTTACCCGGCGCGCTGACATTTCAATCCTGGCCCGCATTGCATTTCCTGTCACTGGCCCGCTTCAGGTCCTGCCGCGCTGTGCGTGCGTGACCCAGCGGCGTACTCAGTGCGATGAGCCAGCTGGGATCACGTGAGCACTGGGCAACCAATGGGAGGTTGCAAAAGTTCATTCATGAGTTTGATAGTAAGAACTGTCAAACTCATGAAAACTCCTGGCCCCAAAACACTACTTAAACTTGAATTAAAATTTAAAAAAAATCGCACTACTTAAATGAACTATAAATAACTGTAAAAAACTATTTTAAACAATAATTTTAAATTTTGAAAAAAATTATTATATAAAAAATCAGGGCTAAAAATACACTTACCTTACTGTAAAGTCTTCAAAAATAATGAACCTGTGGAAAAATTTTCTAATTTCACTTACCTGTTAAAAGTAAGTACTTACGGCTGCTTTTTTCACGCGTAAAAACCGGAGTCTTTTCCCCACGGGCAACTCTTCAAAAAAAAGGAAAGTTCAGCGCGCACGCACTACCTGAAACCTCGCACGCATTCTGCCTCTTAACCCCTTGGGTCAGAGGAGAGGAAATGCCGGTTTTCCCCGCATGCGCTGTGCATGCTGAAAACCGGCAATTCCTCCGGGCCCACGCGTGAGTACCCCGTCCGTACTCACGCGTTGGGACAGGAATTACTGGCCCAATGTCTTTGTCCCCTGCCACAAACTGGGTCACCGATTCCATCCCCCTCCCTGGCTACTGGCTCAGACAGAAACCAGACAGCTCGTAACCTCGGCGTCCTATTTGACCCTCAGCTCAGCTTCCGACCCCATACCCTCGCCATCACAAAGACCACCTGTTTCCACCTCCATATTATCTGTCCTTGCCTCGGCTTCTCTGCTGCTGAAACCCCCATCCATGCTTTTGTTACTTCCAGACACAACTATTATAACACACTCCTGGCTGGCCTCCCATCTTCCACCCTCAAGAAATCTGAGCTCATCCCAAACTCTGCTATCTGTATTCTAACCCGCATCAAGTCCCGGTTATCCATCATCCCTGTGCTTGCTGACCTGCTCTCAGATCATGAATGCCTCGATTTAAAAATTTTCATCCTTGTGTTTAAATCCCTTCATGGCCTCGCCTTTTCATATCTCTGTAAACTACTCCAACCCTACAACGCTCCAAGAACTCTGCTTTCTCCAACTCTGGCCTCTTGTAAATCCCTTCCTCACTTTGCACCACCATTGGTGGCCGTGTCTTCAGCTGTCTAGGTTGCACATCCTGGAATTCCCTCCCTAAACCTCTCTGCCTCCCCACCAATCTCTCTCCTCCTTTAAGACTCCTTAATAGCCTACCTCTTTGACTAAGCATTTGGTCACCCCTCCTAATATCTCCTTCTTTTGCTTGTCATTCATATTGTCCGATTATGCATCTTTGAAGCACCTTGGGATGTTTTTCTACATTACAGGCACTCATAGTCATAACATAACAACACAGAAGGAGGCCATTCGGCCCATCGAGTCTGTGCCGGCTCTCTGTAGAGCAATTATATAAATGCAAGTTGTTGTTGTTTACTGTGCATATATTGTGCACACAATATATTGTAAACACGTTGGCCTGGATTTTGCAGTCAGCAGCAAATGGATGGCGCTCACCGCTGACCTCGACGAAAGCTGCCAACAAAGATCGAACGATCTCTGAGGCATTGATTTCCCTTATTCCAATGTCAGTTTCAATCTGGCGTGATCTATAGGGGATCTTTTTCGACGTGCAATTGAGATCAGTGTAGTATTGTGGGATCCCTAATGCGATGCTGCTGTGACAGCAACAAGCTGTCTAAGCAGCCAATCACAATGCAGATTTCTCACAGACAGAGAACTAGGATATGAAGAAGTTGCTTTTATTTGGACTTTAAAAAAATGCTGGAGAGCAAAACAAAGATTGGGGCTCTCACATGGAGAAAAGGTAACCTGAAATAAAGATAAACAAACTTTAAAAAAATATAAGTTTTTTAAAGTTTCTTAAAAAATTAATTTTTATCATAATGGAGAAATTTGACACACCACAAAATTAAAATTAGTTGTTCAGGGCCATAACATTTGCTTATCAGCCAATACATTGTTAAATCCCCAATAACACCTAATCCAACAACGCCAGCCTTTAATGGGGTATTTAACAGCGATATTACCGCGGAAAAGCCCAAGTTTTCATCAGGTTCACTGATTTCACTGATTACATTGACTGCCGGTTATGGGGGGCGGGGCACAGCGCAGCCTGTGTCGGAGTAGTGAATGACTGATTCCAACTTCAGGATTTACACGTTTAGATGCACATGCGCTAAATCCTGAAGTTGCGGTCCGTTTCAAAGGGGTAATAACAGCAAACGCTGTTAATACCCACTGCAAATTCCGGACCATTGTGCCCACCATACATATTGTGCACACTCCATATATCGTGCACACTGTACATATTGTGCACTCTACATATATTGTATATGTACTGTATATATTGTGCACTGTATATTTTGCATGGCATATATATTCTGTACAATGTATATATTGTTCACATGTTGTATACTGTGCACACTATATATTTTACACCATGCATATTACAGACAGTTTGTATATACTATGCATACTGTATAAATTTGCATGGTGTATTTATAGTTCACACTTTGTGTATTTATTGCATAGAATGTATATATATATGGTGCACATTGTATATGCAGTGCACACTGTATGTATTGTGCACAGTATGTGTATTGTATATAGTGCATATACCATGCCTACACTATATATTATGCAGTGTATAAAGAGTGCACACATTGTATATATAGGCCTAGAAATTGGGTATAGCCCCACTTGAGGCGTTAGAACTGGCGCTGCGCAAAGTTTATAGCCAGACGAAACTTATCGCTGCCTGGCGAGATATTGGGTTGCATCGCCCCCAAAGGGGATTGAAGCGCGAACTCAGACGTTGCACGGGGCTCCCAAGGCGCAAAAGTTCAGGCGCTACCCAATATCAGTGCGAACAGGCGCAGCGCAGGTGATCTCAATTACCGGAAACCACGAGACTTCCAGGCGCCAGCCGGCTCTTAAAGGGGTGGGTCAGTCAGCCTGCGCTGCCACACTCAACGCCCTGTAGGCCTCAGAATCGGCGCTCGCCCTTCTCTGGCGCAAGAAACTTGGTCAGGATGGAGAAGGTGAGACAGAGAGCAGAGCGCTTCAGCACTGAGGCTCTGGACCAGTTGGTGTTTGCAGTTGAGCGCCGTCGAGATGTTCTGTATCCTGACAATGGCAAGAGGCCGAATCAAAAGGCTTACCGGCGATCTTGGAGGGAGGTTTCTCAGAGGGTCAACTCCAACAGCATGGCGACCAGGACCCCTGTTCAGTGCAGGAAGAAATTCAACGACCTCACTCGGGTCGTTAGGGTGAGTGCTGGTTATGCAAACTTCTGATTCCCTCCATCTGCACCTGACTTCGAGCACCCTGTTGCCATGATGCCCCAATGGCCATCTGTCAGCAAGCACCCATGGCCCTTTCTGGGCACACACATGGACATTTCACTCAAGGCCACATGTAAGGGCTCTTGCACCATGGGGGGCATGCAATGATCTCTCAAGGCCTCATGTAAGGGCTCTTGCACCATGGGGCGCATGCGATGATTTCTCAAGGCCTCATGTAAGGGCTCTTGCACCATGGGGGGCATGCGATGATCTCTCAAGGCCTCATGTAAGGGCTCTTGCACCATGGGGGGCATGAGATGATCTCTCAAGGCATCATGTAAGGGCTCTTGCACCATGGGGGGCATCAGATGATCTCTCAAGGCATCATGTTACAGAACTTCCCCTTCTTTCCCCTGCAGTCCAAGCTGGCGGCGAGGCAAAAAGACCAGCTTCGAACCGGTGGCGGGCCTCCACAAGTCGTCACTCTGACGGATCTCGAGGAGAGAGTGCACCAGATTCTTGGAGGACGTCTGTCTGGTCCTGTTACCACTGCAGCTGCCGACCCCATTTCCGACAGCAAGGGTAAGGCTCTCTCCTTTTTCAGCTGTTTCCTTCCACTTGGTCCCCCCGCCAGCATGCTTCCTCAGTGTGCAGCCATGTCAGAGCCTTGCTGCAATCTGGCATGCCTTTCCGCCAACCTGTCCTTTTGCTAAAGCCACTCTTCCACCTCCCTGCTTTCAGATGATGCATCACCAACTCGGGCTCAACGCCCTGAAGCTGCCAGTGCCAGTGCCTCCGGAGGCGAGGATCAGGAGGAAGCCGGACCATCCGTTCCAATCTCAGGGGAGCATACACATCTACAGACTGGGGATAGTAGTTCCCTGGAGGGGAGGGGGGGGGGCTCTGAGGATCAGCCAGTTGCCGGAACAAGCGGCATGCAGCAACGCAAGGGGGGTAGGCAAGTTCGGCCACCGTCTCCCCGGAGGGCAAGGCAGGTAGTGATGACTGCTGCACAGAGTACAGAGGAGGTGCGTCGCCTGGCTGAAATGAGCACCCAGGCCTGGCTCAGGCACACTGAGCTGATGGCTGCAGTGGAGAGGATGCCTCAGTCAATAGATACACTGGCAAAGAGTGTGTTGGACTTCGGGGCAACAATGGAGAGGACTCTCCAGGGCTTCGGGGCAACAATGGACAGGACTCTCCAGGGCTTCGGGGCAACAATGGACAGGACTCTCGAGGGCTTCGGGGCAACAATGGAGAGGACTGTGCAGGGCTTCGAGGCCACTATGGAAAGGACTGTTCAGGGCTTCGGACAATCCCTGGAAAGGTCTGTCCAGGGCTTGTCCGAGGCAGTGGAGCGGTCGGCACCGGCCTTGTCCGAAGCAATGGAAAGAACTGTCCAGGGCTTCTCCGAAGCACTGGTACCTGGCTCACAGGTCCTCACTGCTGCCACGCAGTCACTTGCCGGCCTCATCCACACCCAGATTGAGGCAACGCGAACTCTCACTGCAGCCACCCTATCTGCATCAGCTAGGATCACCCCGGTCCCTTCCAGTCCCATACAAGGCCAGGAATCAGTGGAGCATGCGATTGTGGCGGATGAGCCGAGCCGGTTCCCTCAGAGAGCCAGTGTGCCGTCCGACCATGGTGCAGGTGTCCTCTCTTGGCAGGTGACCATTGCACATGCCAGCGCTGGTACGTCTGCAGTGCAGCTGCCACCACTTGCAGGGCACACTGCTTCCAGCCATGCTCAGATCAAGCATCCTGCGTCCGCACCCTCCAAGCCCAGAGGTCGGCCAGGCCGTCCTTCAGGGGCTTCTGCGCTTCCACACAGTCAGCAGGCGTCCCCCAGCCTTCACCCCGCCACTGGGGTTCAATTACGTAGGAGCAGCAGGGAGGGAAGGGGCCGACTGCGAAAGAGAAGTCGTTCTCCATCAAGGGGCCAGCAGTAGAGGGAGGTGCTGAGACGTTTCTTTGGCCAAAATCAAGGAGACCCTCACCTGTTGTAATTGTTGGAAATGGTTTGTTTAGTTTTGCGGCTTTGCCGAAGAGTTAACTGTTATTTTGTTAGTTATGGTTTCTGTTGACATGATGTTGTTTTGCTGTAATGAAAGACTTTTGTGACAATAAAGAGAAGTTTTAATGTGCTATGGTGCACGTGACTAATTACAGTGATGCTGGCCTTCAGAGGCTTTCAAACATCCAAAGTGCGCAGGAGTAAAGACACCCATCATTCCGCCAGAGGGGCCTCGATACGAGTCCTGATGAGCCTCTGACGGATGGCCCTTCCACTTTCAGGAGCCCTTCCATCTTCCTCCTCCTCCTCCTCGTCCGCATGCTCCTCCTCCTCCGCCTGCTTCTCCAGGGTCAGAGGGAAGGTGATGAATTGACGCCTTCGCCTATAAAGGGCAGCTGTAACTTGCCAGATGCAGCAGTGGACTGCAACCTGAGAGATATTCGCAATGTCCCCAGTGGCTGACTGAAAGGATCCGTTGCCATAAAAATTGAGGGCAACAGTCAGTTTAACGGCCACCGACAGAGAGGTCCTGCACCGTAGACGCGGCTGCAGATCCTCAGCAAGCAGGTGGCACAGCTCAGTAATAACGTCCCTCCCGATTCGGAGCCTTCGCACACACTGCTCCTCCGACATGTCAAGGTATAACACCTGCTGCCTAAAGACCCTCGCAGCATACCCTCGGATTGGCCGACCTCCATTGCCCCTCCTCCTTCTGGCCAATCCTGGCCCTCTCTCCCGCCGTCTTTCTGCCCCTTCATAGTGTTCGGCCATGAGGCTGTCGCCCTCCAAAGCATCTCCCATTCCGATGCCAGTTGGTCAAAAGGCTGTTAGGTCTAGTGCTCCAACTTCTCCGGACAGGTTTGAGGGTCCCAAGTACTGTAATGCTAAATTCCAAAAACTCTGCTCCACAGTAGCTCACCAACACTCTCCACCAACGATCGCAATGAACAGGCCAAGTGGCTGAAGCTTCTATACTAGAGCTGTCCCCTTTAAATAGCGCCCCCCGACTCCGAGAAGGGCCTGCTAACGCTCCTTCGAACTGTCACTAATAACGCTAGGCGTAAAGGCTCCGGGCGCCACCCGATATCCGCTCAGGCGCCCTTAAAAGGCGTTGCACAATGAAATGACGTCATGATCTGCTTGTGTTCGCGGGCGCGCGCAAACACTTAGCGCAGGCGTTAAATGTATAGTCAATATGGGAGTTGTCGCTATCTTCATTGCGCCCGCCCCAACATTAGGTAACGCCCCAATTCTCGGTCTCTTTAGGCGCTAACCGCTGGCGCAAACAACCGAATTTCTAGGCCATAGTGTGCACACTGTATAGTGCACATACTGTATATAGATTGTGCACACTCTGGCCAGAATTTTACCGGCGCTCAGAGTGCGGGTTTGGAGGTGGGTTCACTGACAAAATCAAAAAGATTGACATCGGGTCACTATTGTAGGGGGTTTCTCTTGCTCGTTCTGATCTCCTGCCAGGCTTTGTGCAATAATTACCCTTGAGTGGTTCGACCCACTCTCCCCTACGGTTCTAGACCTTGGACTTAGATGCAGAGAACTGTAGTGCAGAGAAAGGACTCAATAGACCAGGTTGAATAGCACGAAATGGATGCTTTTATTTTTAAACAGTTTGAAGCATTACAAAATACATGTCATAGGCACAGATTAAAGTAACTACAATCATGCACAAATTTATGAACTTGACTCTATGGAAATGGGGAACACACGGCACATCGAAAAAGGGAAAACACATTACGATTACCCTTAACTCCCTCCCCTATACCTAAACTAAGTTTTGACCTGAGGAACTCGGGATCATGCTCACCACTCTCAAAATCGCGAAAAAGGGGGTTCGCAGCCTTTTGGCACAGCTTTCCGTCGTCACGTGGATCTGGAAACTTCTGTCGCAGTCGATATTCTCTCTCTCTCGAGGCGGCGGGGTAGACACAGCCTTGATGAGCGCTCGTCAAGGTTGAGATCCACTAGGTCTGTTGTCGATTTGGGTTCATGGAACAGAACAACAACCCGATGGGATGTTGAGGCACGGAAGTGTCAGGCCCGGAATGTCCTTTCTCTCCGGCCTGGATCATCGGTTTTCCTGAGGGTGTCTTCTCCTTCGGCCTGGGTCGTCGATGATCTCCCGACAACAGCACCCGGGCCACCCTCGTCGTCTTCCCGTTGTGGCCGAGCCTTGTCAGGCTGAACACCGACCACGTTGTCTTTTTCACCGAAATTGTCCGTCCGAAGCGTCTTTAAAAAGACGAAGCGTCTTGATCGATTCCGAAGCTACCGAGGTAGAAGAGGCGCCGATGGATCCTGGATCTGTGTAACTGTCACCGTCCGTAACTTTGATGGACTTTCAATCCATAGTTATACCCTTTTGGGACAGTCTTATCTCCCGCCAAATCATAGTCCTGTCTTTGTATTAATTTTGGCGGGCAGAAATCTCTGCAGGGGCGCTTTGTCTTGTAACGGGAGCCGGTGATAACTTAACTGGCCTTCCTGGCCGATAATGTCTTTTAATGTCTTTTACATTGTCACCGTGACTCGGTTCGCATATTGATCGGTCTGGAGATTTCCCTTGATGGCTGTTAAACGGTTTCTCCTTTGTACATTAAATGGGTATAAGTGTTCATGCATTGTCCGCCCATATCTTGATGGGCCCCATCCTGTACTTAGAATCCATTGAATATGTATGCTGTTTCCCTGAGTTTCGGTTCCCCGATACTGGCTTTCGCGGGCTTACTGTCTTCAATCCACAAGCCTGTCTGGCTTGCAGTAACAGAAATCAAATGGTCCAGAAAACTGATCACGAGGCCCGGTGGCCATTTTGTATGCCCTTTTATCAAAGGTTTTTCTGTGCAAGCTTACTTTGGTCAATAAACTGTCTTATTTTATCCTGTTTTCTTGCGTGATTATTGCTGAAAATTTCGAATCTTGCAGGCCCCCCTGTGATACTGATAGCTTGCTAGAGGTATCAATGATCCTTGGTGAGCAAATTTTCCCTGATTCCCCACATCCAAACATTCCTGGCACTTAACTATCTATGACCCTCACGACACATGCAGTTCCCATTTCCGAAAAAAACAAAAATTACTTTGTGCACATTTGGATTACCATAGGCAGCACTTCTTAAACTATAACACATTCATCTGTCAGATGTGCAGGGGTTGATACCCTCTTGCACCACCTGCATACACCTTTTATTAATCCAAAAACTTAAGAACGACTAATAACATAACAATATTCATATCCTTAAAACAAAAACACGCAAATGGCCAAAATCTAAAAATGGAGGGACGCTTAACCTTCAATACCAGCAACTTAAAGTGGGGTGTCTTCTTCCCCCATTCGCACATAGCGTCCTCTCCATTCTCCTGTGTTCTCGTGCCTCTGGAGGCGTTTGCCTCTTTTGCAATGCACGAATAGCAAAAATATCACAATTAAAACCTGACACACTACTAGGATGTGGGATGCTATTCTAATCCAGGCCGGGACATCTATGTTAGTGAACAAGTCCCACCATGGTGGGATGACTATGTCCAATATGTCTTTTCCTATCTCTAGAGTCTTCTGCTCCAGTGTGTAAAAATGTTTCTGTGAAACTATGATGGCTTTTAAAATCTTGGTGAGGTGTTCGGGAAGAGGGGGAATGACATAACCAAAATGCGCGACGAATCGTTGCAAGTCCATGAAATTCTCTTTGACAGTGAGGTGAACGGTGGAGGGTGCAGGAATGGGGACAATTAGTTGTTGTGCCACTTGAACCTCGGCCCTGGGTTTGAAACAGAAACTGCTATCACTGATCGAACACCACTCGTGTTGTCCGTAGCGGTAGTGAGGCGCTGCAGTGGTGACGCAGTATGTCCCACCCCCGATATATGCTACCTGCGGGGGCACATGGTCCTCTGCCATTGCCTCCATGGTGCAATTTATCGGCTTCACGCTAACGGTTCTGAACCCGCACTGTGGTTTCAAAAAGGCATTCAAGTGCTGGGGACACAGGATGATGTGTGCTCCCCGGCTCCGACACCCCGAGAGGTCGGTGCCTGTCATCGTACGCTCCCATCTGATGACGTAAGGCGGGACCACTGCGTAACGAATGTGTGCGCCCCCCTGAATGACTCCAATGTTCTCCACCCTGTATACCGGGGCGGGCTTTGCTGCGGGACCCAACACCGGCATTCTTACCACTATTCCCATGATAGTATGATTTGAACGTCCGCAGTCCACTGGGACTGGGTACGCTTCTGCAGCTAGTCTGAGCTGGCACGGGCTTAATGCATTCTCAAAAGGGTGGAGTGCTTGCAAGTGCTTGTTGCTGATCCAGGACGGGACCAAACCCTGTTTTAAATCCTTAAGATTACTGCGGCCCTCGCCCAGTAACCACACCCCGTATAGCACACAGGCCTCGTTTTGCGCAGCTTGATCGGACGCATTCCGATCCTCCTTAATGAGCGCATTTACCGTCCTCGTGTGTTTCTCCAGCTCAGCTATTATTTCCTTAAAGTGTAGTGTCATGGCCTGGTCCTCATGTAACTCAGAACCCACTACCTTATTTTCGTCTGTCAGTATGTTCCTTAACTGGGCTTTTAAACTGTTGATCTGTGTCTGCAGCTCCACGTTATCTAGAGCGTTGATGACAGATGTCCCAGTATTAAAAGCAGTGAATATGTCATTTACTGTACCCCTTCTTTGCCTCCCGACTCGATCCAAAACTTCTGGTGGTGTGGTGTATAATTTGTCTTTGTCGATGTCGGCAAAGTCAAACTCGTAAAACTGTCTAAACATTCGGGTTAACAGGACCTGGTATAATTGTTCCGTTTCTTTGGGACACCACTCCGGCAATTGTACCTCAGTGAGGTTTAAAATCACTGAGGCCACCGCGGAGTGTACCCCTTGGTACAGCACCTGACCGGTGGGTACCAACACTAAACCGTTCCCGGGTCCCTTGGTGGTGGTTGGGCACCCTTCTTTCTGGGCTAGTGCTACCGGAAGCGTGGGCAGGGGCTTGCGTGGGCGGGTGATGAGTTCAGTGGCGTTTACCGGAATAGGGGAGTATGGGGCTCCGCACGCTCGAGTGCTGACATCCCATCTCATCCCCTTTCCTTCATCCTGCCACTGCCTCTGGAAGAAGATGGATACGCCCTAGGGGCAAACGTGTTTTGAACCCCACATACAGACATATATTCCTTCATCTGGTTCCCACCATTTGTCCCAACACACACGTAATTGTCCGTGAGTCCCCGTAATAGTCCGATGGGTATTATTACCCAGTCGCTCCCACTCGACCGTAGAGTTCCTCATGTCCTTTCCCAGCTTCCGCAGCCACCACCATCGCCTTAGTGGTACGTTCCCATTACACACCAGACAGATCCTCTTTCCCACGGTAACGCTGACTCTGGGTGCAAGGATCCTCACCCGAGGGCACGTTAACGAAGTCTCTTGGTAGGCAAAACCGAAATTGCTGGAGTATTCCGTAGAATTCGTCCCCAACCAACCTGGCCATCTCCCCTAGTGGAAGTAGGTGGCGGTTTCCTCAACCTCTCGCTCCCCTGTCCCATCCGTTGCAATGGGGGCCGTGTCCCCGGAACACTCGAAGATGATGACGTCCTTGGTGCGGCCTCGGTAGGCCCACCCGCACCCGATCGCCACGAACACGATGAGAATCCTTTTCATCATATCCCAGGTTTCTGTAACCAATAAAATGATGTAGCCAGGCTCCCAAATAGGTGCTGGCCTAATTAAATGGACACGCGGGTTCCTGGACCCCACTCCCAAACAAGCACACATACCGGGCAGACTTCAAAATTGTACTCTTAACATTTCTTAACACCGTAAACTTTATATTCCTTAAACTATGATCATAATTACCTAACTTAACTTATGTACAGCGCCGCCCTCCGCGGGGCGGCCTACTGAATTCCTGTGAGGGCTGCAGCGTGCCACACCCTGCGGTGGGGCTGCACTGGCCTTCGGCTTTGATCCCCCGCAGCCTGCCGCTGTTGAACGGGAACCATGCCTTTCTGGGGCTGCTCTAAACCGAGGTTGGGAAAAATGGGGAGAATCTGGCCAAAACTTTCTGGGCTGGGGCGCTCGAGTTGACCTACGAGGGGCTGCTTTGGGTGGGGCTCCCGGGGCTGAGGGACCGGGGGTTGGGACTGTCACCGTCACAGCCTGTGGTTCCACCACAGCTGCCGGCTCCAGCTCCCCTCCCTCAGGCTCCGCCCCCCGGGGCCGGGATTTGTGGCTTCCGACTCCACCTCACCTGTCCCTACAGGTAGTGAGTCTCCGCCCCCATTCCCTACCTCCCCCAAGCTTGAGTCGAGGGTGGGATCGTCGTCCTCTGACTCTTCCTCCTCCGTGATTGGGTCTAAGGCGAGGTCGAGCTGTTCGGGCTCTCCCTCGTCCGAATCCCAAATTAGAGGGGAGACCTCCCACTCCGATGGGGTGGCCCCTCCCTTCACGCAGGCTACTGTTCCAGCCTGTGTGGTCTGTGACTCTGTTACGGGCTGAGGATTTTTGTTCTCAGACCTGGTCCCTTTTGTTGGCCCTTGTGCACCCGATTTAAACAGTTTACACTGGTTAATGTGAAACCATTTGGTACGTCGGGGCACCTTCACTGCATAAACCATGGGGCTGGCCTTGTCCACAATGCTGTAAGGCCCCATGTACAATGGTTCAAAACTCCCTACCCTGGCGTAGTTTCGGACCATGACCTGGTCTCCGACTACCCACTCTTGTTGCTTACGAGGTTCCAGTAACAGTCTATTTCCCTGGTGCTGTCTTCCCATGTTCCCAGCCGCCTGCCCATAAATCTGTTTCAGGCGCTCCAAAAGGGTTTGGATGAATTTGTCTCGTTTCACCTCTCGGAGCTGGCCCTCAGTGAGCACCGGGGCTAGTACATGGGTGGGGGTTCGCATGATCCTTCCAGTCATTAATTCGTGCGGGGAATACCCCGTACTTTTGGACTGGCTGGCTCGGATCCCCATGAGGACTAAAGGCAGGACCTCCGCCCATTTCTGGGGCGAGCCCATTGTCTCTTTCCTCAGCTTTTCCTTGAGGGTCCGATTCATGCGTTCAACAATCCCGGATGACTGGGGATTGTATGCTACGTGCCACTTCCCCTCAATGCCCAAGAGCATGAGGGCGTTCTGCATTACTTGACCGGTGAACTGACTCCCTTGGTCGGACTCTACAAAACGGGGGAGTCCCCACCGTGAGAACACTTCCCGAATCAAGATCTTAGCAGTGCCCAGTGCCGTAGTTGTTCTGCACGGGAAAGCTTCTACCCATTTGGTGAACACATCTACCAGGACAAGGCAGTACTTATATCCTCCCTGGGCGGCGGGCAGGGGCCCTATGTAGTCGACCTGAATCGACTGCCATGGTCCCTTTACCCTCCTGATGTGCCCCATGGGCACCTTCCTTTTGTGGGGGTCTGGGTTGTTTGCAGCGCACACAAGACAGCTTGTGCAGAATTCGCGGACATCGTCCCGAAGTCCCGGCCACCATCCCGCCTGCTCTACCCGCTGCCAGGTAACCTCAGGCCCGGGGTGTCCCGCCACTGGACCCTCGTGGGCCAGTTGCAGGAATTCCCTCCGGTGCTGCTGCGGCACAACCCACTGCTCCTCTCGGAACAGCATGCCTTCTTTGACTGAGAGGGCTGCCGTACTGTATGGACCCTCTACCTGCTTGCCTTCTGTGATGGCTTTTAGGACTGTTTTTAGGGCGGGATCCAGGGTTTGGACGGTCTTTAGGTCTGGGGGCGGTGTCACCCCTGTGTTCCCTGGAATTCCCTCCCTGCCCTGGATTGCCGCCACGGGTCCGGGTTCATAGGGGTCCCAGAGAATGCCGTTGCGGGCACCCTCCCTGGCTAGCGCATCCGCCTGCTGGTTGCCCTGACTGCGGGGTTCTGTGGTGGAATGAGCCTTCACCTTATGGATGAACACCTCCCCTTCCTCTCCCACAGCTGCCAGGATCTTTTCCAGCAAGGGCTTAACTGTTAAAGGCCGCCTGTCCGCAGAGGTATATCCGTGTCGGGACCAGATGGCGAGGTACTCCGTATACGAATTGCATGTGAACATGCTGTCTGAGCAAATCGTGTATGGGGTTGGGAAAATCTCGGGGTGGGTAACCACGTACGCCACCGCGGACAGTTCAGCCTGCTGTGCGCTCATAGTGCTGGGGAGCTTAATTGCCAGGGCAATGTTTGCCGCAGGGTCATAAACTCCACACCCTGTGAGTCGTTCGCCAGCAGATACAGTGCTAGAACCGTCTACGTAGATTTCGCGGCCTGTGGGGTGTATCCCGGCCCGTAAACCTATGTTGACCTCCCATACCCCTTCTACGGAACACCGATGGGCTGTTCCGGGATATACCATGTTGGCTGCGAGCTTTGGCGCGCAGAGGTCTTTAACTTTGAGATCCATCTGGGAAAGGAGGAGGGTCCAGCGCGCAATCCGAGCGCTGCTTACGGTCCCATCCTTAATCCTTCCATCCAGAAGCATCTTTGTGGGGGTGTAATGGGTGAGGAGCGTGATGGGAGAGGTTCCTGTGAAGATCACTGATCTGTTCACAGCCCAATGCGTGGCCAGGAGATGCCGTTCGCAATTGGAGAAACTCCTCTCTACATCCGTGAGCACCCTGGAGGAATAAACTACCGGTCTCAGCTTGCCGTGCCGCTCCTGGAGCAACACGGCGCTCAGGCTGTCCCCACTAGCGGCTACCTCCAGGAAGAACTCCTCTCCCCCATCTATGGTCCCTAGGGCTGGCGCGGTCTGCAGATCTCTTTTCAACTTCTCGAATGCTGCCTGGCACCCTTCATCCCAAGACCACTCGACTCCCTTGTGTAAGAGTCGAAGTAGCGGGGCTGCTGTGGCAGCATAGTCCTCGATGAAATCTCTGCAGTACCCGGTCAATCCCAAAAAGGACCTTACACCCGTTACTGTGTTGGGGATCGGCAGATCTTGTACTGATTCCCTTCTGGCCTTATCTATGGCTCTTTCTCCAGCGCGGATGGCCAGACCCAGGAATTTGACTTCCTGCTGGCCGATCTGTGCTTCCTTTGGGTTTACTTTGAAACCCTTCCTTTCTAACAGTTCCAATAATTCGGCTAATAGTGGACCGTGCTCCTCCCTTGTGTCCGTGAACAGGAGTAGGTCGTCCACATACTGTACTATCTGGATAGCAAAATACTGCAGATGTTGGAAATCCGAAATAACAACAGAAAATGCTGGAAAAACTCAGCAGGTCAGGCAACATCCGTGGAGAGAAATTTGAGTTGACGTTTCGGGTTTGACCCTTCTTCAAAACTGGAGAGAAAAGGAACTAGATCGAAGGCAGGGCTGCGATCGGACAAAAGAATAAAAGAACCAAAAGAAGTAAAAGAGATTAGAAGCTAGACGAGATGGTAATAGGCTGGGATTAGGTGTAAAGTGTACTGGCAGGGCAAAAGATAGCTGCCAGGTGTGAGAGAGAAACAAAAGGAAAGGGGGGGGGGGAGGAAAGGAGTGGAAAAATATAAGTAAAAATGAAATAGGGGCCGAGGTTATGATCTGAAATTGTTGAACTCGATATTGAGACCGGAAGGCTGCAGAGTGCCTAATCGGAAGATGAGGTGCTGTTCTTCGAGTTTACGTTGAGCTTCCGTGGAACAGTACAAGAGGCCAAGGACGGTGAGGTCCGAGTGGGAATGGAGCGGTGAATTGAAATGACAGGCGACCGGAAGCTCGGGGTCACCCTTACGGACTGAACGGAGGTCTCCGGTTCCGACTTACTCCACGTGGATTCCAACTAAACTTCCACCCTTCGTGCTTCGGATCCACCCAGGATTACAAATATCTCCAAGATATTCATCGTTCCTCGAACTACTGCTCTCGCCGCATCCTGAGATCCACGCTCAACGCCATGCGGCGCCACATGAACACACTCGACTTCTCTCTTCAGCAACACCGGCGCACTCTATCTCAAAGCTGTCCGGGTCCTCAGTTCCACTTCATCCTTCGACTCATCCGACGCTTCAACAAAAAACTTTTCTTCTTCCTTTCCGATGTCAAGGATCGCAAGCTTCATCAACTCTTGGACACCAACGCCCCTCCGGAACCTTCTTCCCCTTCACTTTCCTCTGACCCCCCTTCTCCCAATCTCACCCCCTGCCGTGTGTTCACTATCCCCTCTGACCTTCCACTCTCTGACCCTGAACGATCAGTCCTCAGCAAAGGCCTGAGCTTCATCCCCTTACGCCCCCACCTCAATGAATTTCGAGCTCGGCACGATGCTGAGCTCTTTTTCCGCCGCCTTCGTCTCCGTGCCCACTTCTTTGGCCAGGAGTCTTCCCCCCGCACAACTGACCCTTTCTCCCGCTTGCAGAATTCCCATTCTACCTGGACCCCTCCCCCTGGCCTCTTACCCTCTCTAGATCTTTTCATCGCTAACTGCCGACGTGACATCGGCCGTCTCCATTTCTCTGCTCCCCTCACTCACTCCAACCTACCTCCCTCTGAACTTGCAGCACTCCATTCTCTTAGATCCAACCCTGACATTGTCATTAAACCCGCTGACAAGGGTGGTGCTGTTGTTGTTTGGCGTACTGACCTCTACCTAGCGGAAGCTGAACGCCAACTCTCCGACACCTCCTCCTACCTCCACCTGGACCATGACCCCACTACCGAACATCAAACCACCGTTTCCAAGACTGTCACTGACCTCATCTCCTCTGGAGATCTTCCCCCCGCTGCCACCAACCTCATAGTTCCCCAACCCCGCACAGCCCGCTTCTACCTCCTTCCCAAGATCCACAAACAGGACTGCCCTGGTAGACCCATCGTTTCAGCCTGTTCTTGCCCTACGGAACTTATCTCTTCCTATCTTGACTCTATCTTTTCTCCCCTTGTCCAGTCTCTTCCCACCTACATCCGCGACTCTTCGGACGCCCTCCGCCACTTTAACAGTTTCCAGTTTCCTGGCCCCAACCGCTTCCTTTTCACCATGGACGTACAATCCCTCTACACCTCCATCCCCCACCCGGATGGCCTGAGGGCACTCCGCTTCTTCCTTGAACAGAGGCCCGACCAGTCCCCATCCACCACGACCCTCCTCCGCCTGGCTGAACTTGTTCTCACATTGAACAACTTCTCCTTTAACTCCACTCATTTCCTCCAAATCAAAGGCGTTGCCATGGGTACCCGCATGGGTCCTAGCTATGCCTGCCTTTTCGTGGGCTATGTGGAACAATCTTTGTTCCAGTCCTACTCGGGTCCCCTCCCTCACCTCTTTTTCCGATACATTGATGACTGTATCGGTGCCGTTTCCTGCTCTCGCCCCGAACTTGACAATTTCATTCACTTTGCCTCCAATTTCCACCCTTCCCTCACCTTCACATGGTCCATCTCTGACTCTTCCCTTCCCTTCCTCGACTTCTCCGTCTCCATCTCTGGGGATAGGTTATCGACCAATATTTACTACAAGCCCACTGACTCCCACAGCTACCTGGACTACACTTCCTCCCACCCCGCTTCCTGTAAGGACTCTATTCCATTCTCCCAGTTTCTCCGCCTCCGCCGTATCTGCTCCGACGATGCCACCTTCCACACCAGTGCTTCAGACATGTCTTCCTTTTTCCGCAACCGAGGATTCCCCTCTACCGTGGTGGACACTGCCCTCGACCGTGTCAGTTCTATCTCCCGCACCTCTGCCCTCACCCCTGCCCCTCCCTCCCGGAACCACGATAGGGTTCCCCTTGTCCTCACCTTTCACCCCACCAGCCTCCACATTCAACGGATCATCCTCCGGCATTTCCGCTACCTCCAAAGTGATCCCACCACCAAACGTATCTTCCCCTCCCCTCCCCTTTCAGCATTCCGCAGGGACCGCTCTCTCCGAGACACCCTAGTCCACTCCTCTATCACCCCAAACAGCCCTTCCCCTTCGCCTGGCACCTTCCCGTGCAAGCGGAGGAGGTGTAACACCTGCCCCTATACCTCCCCCCTCCCCACTGTCCAGGGCCCCAAACACCCCTTCCAGGTGAAACAGCGATTTACTTGTACTTCTCGCAATCTAGTATACTGTATTCGCTGCTCACGATGCGGTCTCCTCTACATTGGGGAGACCAAACGCAGATTGGGTGACCGCTTTGCGGAACACCTCCGTTCAGTCCGTAAGGGTGACCCCGAGCTTCCGGTCGCCTGTCATTTCAATTCACCGCTCCATTCCCACTCGGACCTCACCGTCCTTGGCCTCTTGTACTGTTCCACGGAAGCTCAACGTAAACTCGAGGAACAGCACCTCATCTTCCGATTAGGCACTCTGCAGCCTTCCGGTCTCAATATCGAGTTCAACAATTTCAGATCATAACCTCGGCCCCTATTTCATTTTTACTTATATTTTTCCACTCCTTTCCTCCCCCCCCCCCTTTCCTTTTGTTTCTCTCTCACACCTGGCAGCTATCTTTTGCCCTGCCAGTACACTTTACACCTAATCACAGCCTATTACCATCTCGTCTAGCTTCTAATCTCTTTTACTTCTTTTGGTTCTTTTATTCTTTTGTCCGATCGCAGCCCTGCCTTCGATCTAGTTCCTTTTCTCTCCAGTTTTGAAGAAGGGTCAAACCCGAAACGTCAACTCAAATTTCTCTCCACGGATGTTGCCTGACCTGCTGAGTTTTTCCAGCATTTTCTGTTGTTATTACTGTACTATCTGGTTGGGCTGGCTAAACTCTTTTAAACTCCCCGCCATGCATTGATGGAAAATGCTGGGGCTGTTGTGAAAACCCTGTGGCAAGCAGTTCCAAGTGTACTGTTGCCCTTTGAAAGTAAAGGCAAACTTGTACTGATCCTCCCGCCGCAGCGGAATGGACCAGAAACCGTTCGAGATGTCCAGCACCGTGAACGTGGTCGCCGATGCTGGAATACTCCCTATTAGGTCTGCAACTGCTGCTACCGTGGGCGCGCAGGCTGGGATGTTACTATTGAGGACTCTGTAGTCCACCGTGGCTCTCCACGAATTGTCCGGCTTCTTTACCGGCCATAAGGGGGAGTTCACGTGAGTGGCTATTGGTCTCAATAAGCCCTGCTGCACCAATGAAGATATTGCGGTCTCCATGTCGGGTTCTGCCTCCTTGGGGAAATTATACTGCTTTTGGGGTCGGATCATGGGGTCCCCATCTACGCTGACTTCAAACCCAGTGACTCTCCCACAGTCGTGCTTGTGGGTGGCAAACGCGGTCAGATTTTCCGACACACACGCCTGCAAGTCCGTTGGGACGTTCGCTACCATGAGCTCGAGATCGTAACCTCCTGACGGCTTCATGGTGCACAGGGCCCCCTTTTCTTCCCTCCCTGGGATTACGACTACCTTACCTAAACCGCTCTCGGCTACCCAGAGACAGTGATTTCTCAGGTCCACGAGGATCCCGTGTTCCACCAAGAAATCAGCCCCGAGGATGCCTTTTCCACCCCCCTCACTCCACTTCAATAGGATACACGTCCATGTGGTGTGGAGTGCTCCCAAATGAATGGAGAGCGGGATGGAGTACGCGCCAGCCTGTTCTCTGCCTGTGAAACCCGCTACTAAGAATGGAGCCTGGGCGGACAGAGGTGAGGTAAAAGGTCTATCTGTGTGGATCACGGTACACGAAGCTCCCGTATCCAACAGGTAACTACCCTTTTCCCTTTCCACCTGCATTTCCACCACAGGTCTTCTCCAGGCGTCATAGCGGAGCGGACACAAGTAGACGGGCTGCGCAGGCGTCAGTCATTTAGGTGTTTCGGTTGGGGTCTCGGGAGCGATAGGGCTGTTGGCGACCGCTACCTTCCCCTGCCAGGTCATCAGAGACTGCATAGTCTCCAAGACTGACTCGATCGTAGCGGGATCCACAACCGCACCACCCCCTGTTGTTGGGGCAGGGGCTACGGTTGGGTTCTGGGCTGGTGCTGGGGCAGCGGTCTGGGCTTGGACTGGTGCTGGGGCAACGGTCTGGACTTGGGCTTGGACTTGGGCTTGGGCTGCGGCGAACATTCTCTCTCTCTTATCCTTCCATGGATTTCTACAGTCCTTGAGCCAATGATCCTCCTTCCCACACCCGTAACAACTGCTGTTGGCTTGGGGAGGGCGGTTTCCCTCCTGATGCCATTCCTTTTTAGCAGAAGCTGCGGGCCTTGCCTCATGTACCTTTCCTTTTAAAACAGGCGTTTTCCTACCCTTGTTGTTCCTGTAACTGATCGTGAGCTGATCAAGTACTAGTTCCTCCGTGGAGCGGGCGTTAGTGGGGTCAAACCATGCTTTGGCCTGCTCCCTCACTATTGGCAAGCAACCTGCTACCAGGCACCGGAGCCAATGAGCCCTTTGTTCATCGTTTAGCGCGTTCCGTTCCGGTCCTCCCAGGCAGCTGCGCCGATACACGGGCCACAACCTTCCGGCGAAAACCCGTGGGGGTTCTCCCTCTAGCTGCACTGTCTTTTCTAAACGGAGGAACGGAGTTCCGTCACCCTCTCCTATAATCTCCAGGATCTCGTCCCGTAACAACTCATATTCCCTGTGCCCTCTCTTGCTCTCGTCAGGGAGACACTGGAGGAGCGAGCTGTCCAGGGAGAACAGCAGCATCTTGGACTGTTCAACCCCGTCGCAGTCATTAACTGCTGCGGTCTGCTTCACGTCCCTAAAATGGACGGAGGGATCTCCTGACTCGGAGAGTTTTGGGATGTGACTTATCATTGCCCTCAGCTGTTGTGCGCTGTGGGGCATTATGATCTGATTCACAAGGGGTCCGTCCTCGCCATTGTCTTCATTCGGACCGAGCCTCCGGTGTCGAGTTGGACACATCGGCGCCGGCCCCGACTCTACTATCTGGTGTTGCTCTACCTCAAGAATCTCTTCATCTACCGTCTCCGTTTCCTTCCCCGGAGTCCAAGACTCATCATAAGCAGGAGGCGCAGAGGGTTCGGGGGTTGGTTCCTGAACTATCTCTTGTGGAATCGGTCTTTTGGATTCCTTGGCTATCAATAGCTGGCTCGCTGGTGGGCTTATGAGACACACCAACCCGTTTGCCTTGGCTAGGGCCGTCCTCGGGTTCTCTTGCTCCCGGCGGCAAGCGCTGTGGTCGGTGCTCTCAGATCTATCCTCCATGGCCATCTTATATGCTGCCCTGGCTCCCAGAAGTTTTTCCTCTTGGGCCTCTATTTGCTTAGCTAGACGGAAACACTTCTCTCTCATTCTACCTTCACAGGCCTTGGCTTCAATGACCTGACATTTTAAATACTCTACCCGGGTTTCGTGGCAGCGAGTTGTGGAGTGGCGTTCCTGATTCAGCGCGTTAAGCGATTCAATCAGTTTTTGACCTCCCGCAACCTTTTCCTCTACGTCTGTAAGCAACCCTTTGATCTGGGCTGTTTGTGCTACAACGGCTTGGTCCAAAAGCTGGACTTGCTTCTTGTAGCACATCAGCCAGACTGCCTTTTCTACAGATTTCTTATGCTCTTTACCCTCTGTCCACTTGATGGCTGCGTCTAGCGGGCGCCTATCCCTTAATAGGTCAGATATCCATTGTTTTGTGAGGTTGACTTTTCCAAAAACATAATCTGCTATTCTTTCATCCATCACATTTCGTTTATTCAGACCTTGATCTAACACACTACTTTCCTGCTGCCAAGGTCCTGCCGCGGTCGCCATTTCTGTAGGGGGTTTCTCTTGCTCGTTCTGGTCTCCTGCCAGGCTTTGTGCAATAATTACCCTTGAGTGGTTCGACCCACTCTCCCCTACGGTTCTAGACCTTGGACTTAGATGCAGAGAACTGTAGTGCAGAGAAAGGACTCAATAGACCAGGTTGAATAGCACGAAATGGATGCTTTTATTTTTAAACAGTTTGAAGCATTACAAAATACATGTCATAGGCACAGATTAAAGTAACTACAATCATGCACAAATTTATGAACTTGACTCTATGGAAATGGGGAACACACGGCACATCGAAAAAGGGAAAACACATTACGATTACCCTTAACTCCCTCCCCTATACCTAAACTAAGTTTTGACCTGAGGAACTCGGGATCATGCTCACCACTCTCAAAATCGCGAAAAAGGGGGTTCGCAGCCTTTTGGCACAGCTTTCCGTCGTCACGTGGATCTGGAAACTTCTGTCGCAGTCGATATTCTCTCTCTCTCTCTCGAGGCGGCGGGGTAGACACAGCCTCGATGAGCGCTCGTCAAGGTTGAGATCCACTAGGTCTGTTGTCGATTTGGGTTCATGGAACAGAACAACAACCCGATGGGATGTTGAGGCACGGAAGTGTCAGGCCCGGAATGTCCTTTCTCTCCGGCCTGGATCGTCGGTTTTCCTGAGGGTGTCTTCTCCTTTGGCCTGGGTCGTCGATGATCTCCCGACAACAGCACCCGGGCCACCCTCATCGTCTTCCCGTCGTGGCCGAGCCTTGTCAGGCTGAACACCGACCACGTTGTCTTTTTCACCGAAATTGTCCGTCCGAAGCGTCTTTAAAAAGACGAAGCGTCTTGATCGATTCCGAAGCTACCGAGGTAGAAGAGGCGCCAATGGATCCTGGATCTGTGTAACTGTCACCGTCCGTAACTTTGATGGACTTTCAATCCATAGTTATACCCTTTTGGGACAGTCTTATCTCCCGCCAAATCATAGTCCTGTCTTTGTATTAATTTTGGCGGGCAGAAATCTCTGCAGGGGCGCTTTGTCTTGTAACGGGAGCCGGTGATAACTTAACTGGCCTTCCTGGCCGATAATGTCTTTTAATGTCTTTTACATTGTCACCGTGACTCGGTTCGCATATTGATCGGTCTGGAGATTTCCCTTGATGGCTGTTAAACGGTTTCTCCTTTGTACATTAAATGGGTATAAGTGTTCATGCATTGTCCGCCCATATCTTGATGGGCCCCATCCTGTACTTAGAATCCATTGAATATGTATGCTGTTTCCCTGAGTTTCGGTTCCCCGATACTGGCTTTCGCGGGCTTACTGTCTTCAATCCACAAGCCTGTCTGGCTTGCAGTAACAGAAATCAAATGGTCCAGAAAACTGATCACGAGGCCCGGTGGCCATTTTGTATGCCCTTTTATCAAAGGTTTTTCTGTGCAAGCTTACTTTGGTCAATAAACTGTCTTATTTTATCCTGTTTTCTTGCGTGATTATTGCTGAAAATTTCGAATCTTACACTATGCCGCTGTAAACCCACCTCCTTGTCAGTTTCCCAAGTGTCGGGTCTGTTATCCCTGAATGGACCCGACACCAAGCGGCGGAACATTATGTCTCACCATTCACTGGAATTCACTAAGACACTTCCAAAGGTGCACACGAATCTGTCCAAGAAGGCAAAGTGTTGAAAATAAAGATATCAATGCCTGACAACACATTAACAGAAACTTAACACGAACATTGGCTAAAGCACACAAGCGCCTACCCATGTGTGTTGTTAGTTTGAATGATTGGACAAGGATGAGGGTGAGTGTGAGGGGTGAGGAGTAAGATGGGGAAGTGATAACGTAGATAGAGAGGGATGGGTGGAGGTATAAGGTAAGTTGGTGTGAGTAAGGATGCGCAGGAGTAGGGGATGTGATGAGTGGCACAGGAGGATGAGGTTGAATGTGGGTTGGCAGTAACATTTCGTGATCTACTGTGATCATTGAAAGGTTTGCGCCACTGCAGCCTAGCCCTCTTCATGATATCCATGCTTGTGCCCTCTGTGTATATACACAGTGTGTACACTGTGTACATAGTGCACACTGTGTATATATCGTGTACACACTGTGTATGTATGTACACAATGTGTGTATATATAGTGTACACACTATGTATGTACAGTGTACACACTGTGTATATAGTGTACACACTGTGTATGTATAGTGTACACACTGTGTATATAGTGTACACTCTGTATATAATGTACACACTGTGTATATATAGTGTACACACTGTATATATAGTGTACACACGGTGTATATAGTTTACACACTGTATATATAGTGTACAGACTGTGTATATAGTGCACACTGTGTATATATAGTGTACACACGGTGTATATAGTGTACGCACTGTGTATATAGTGTACACACTGTATATATAGTGTACACACGGTGTATATAGAGTACACACTGTGTATATAGTGCACGCTGTGTGTATATAGTGTACACAGTGTGTATATATAGTGTACACTCTGTGTATATAATGTACACACTATATATAGTGTACACACTGTATATATAGTGTACACACTGTGTATATAGTGTACACACTGTGTATATAGTGTATGCACTGTGTGTATATAGTGTACACACTGTGCCTATAATGTACACACGGTGCGTATAGTGTACACATGGTGCGTATATAGTGTACACTCTGTGTGTATAGTGTACACTCTGTGTGTATAGTGTACACACTGTGCATATAGTGTACACACTGTGCGTATAGTGCGTATAGTGTACACACTACGTATAGTGTACACACTGTGCCTATAGTGTACACAAAGTGTGTATAGTGTACACAAAGTGTGTATAGTGTACACACGGTGCGTGTAGTGCACACATGGTGTGTGTATAGTGTACACACTGTGCCTATAGTGTACATACTGTGCCTATAGTGTACACACGGTGCGTATAGTGTACACATGGTGTGTATATAGTGTATGCACTGTGTGTGTAGTGTATGCACTGTGTGTATAGTGTACACTTTGTGTGTATAGTGTACACATTGTGCGTATAGTGTACACATTGTGTGTATAGTGTACACACTGTACCTATAGTGTACACACTGTGCCTATAGTGTACACTGTACCTATAGTGTACACACTGTGCGTATAGTGTACACACAGTGCGTATAATGTACACATGGTGTGTATATAGTGTACGCACTGTGTATATATAGTGTACACAGTGCGTATAGTGTGCACACTGTGTATATATAGTGTACACACTGTGTGTATAGTGTACATACTGTGTATAGTGTCCACACTGTGTACATATAGTGTACACTCTGTGTGTATAGTGTACACACGGTGCCTATAGTGTACACACTGTGTGTATAGTGTACACGCTGTGTATATATAGCGTACACACTGTGTGTATAGTGTACACGCTGTGTATATATAGTGTACACACTGTGTGTATAGTGTACACACTATGTATATATAGTGTACACAATGTGTATATAGTGTACACACTGTGTGTATAGTGTACACACTGTGTATATATTAGGGTTGCAAAATTCCAGGAATTTTTAAAAGAGGAAACTTTCCATGGGAATTTTTGGGAATTTATGGGAATTTGGGGAATTTATGGGAATTTTGAGTTTTTTTGCACACTGATGGTTTTTGTCTCTGACTCTTATATTATCTTTGTCATCAAAATAGACATACTGTTCCATACAAATAAAAACAGGCTTTCAAAACATTATTTAGATTATAATTTTGAACTTTATTGAACCCCCACAAAAAAGACCAATTTAAAATAAAATAAGCCAAGTAAGAAGATAAACATATATTAAGAAATTCCTTAATAATTAAGATCCCATCTCTGTTAGTAATTTTAAGAGAGGACCTGTGAAAATAAAATGAAAGAAATAAAAAAAAACAATATTATGCTAGCATGTGCTTTTTTGGGCATAATTCCCAAAATTCCCAAACCAAACTTCCCGTGGAAAATTTCCAGAAATTTCCCGGAAACTTTCAACCCCTTCGCAACCCTAGTATATGTAGTGTACACTCTGTGTGTATAGTGTACATACTGTGTATAGTGTACACTCTGTGTGTATAGTGTACACACTGTGCCTATAGTGTACATACTGTGTATATATAGTGTACATACTGTGTGTATAGTGTACACATTGTGTGTAGCGTACACTTTGTGTAATAGTGTACACACTGTATATATAGTGTACACGCTGTGTGTAATAGTGTACACAATGTGTATGTAGTGCACACATGGTGTATATATAGTGTACACTGTGTGTAATAGTGTACACACACTGTATATAGTGCACACATGGTGTATATATAGTGTACACTGTGTGTATATATAGTGAACACACTGTATATATAGTGTACACTCTGTGTGTAATAGTGTACACAGTGTATATATAGTGTACACTGTGTGTAATAGTGTACACACACTGTGTATATAGTGCACACATGGTGTATATATAGTGTACGCACTGTGTAATAGTGTACACACACTGTGTATATAGTGTACACATGGTGTGTAATAGTGTACACACACTGTATAGTGTACAGTGTGTGTAATAGTGCACACACACTGTATATAGTGTACACATGGTGTATAATAGTGTACACACACTGTGTATATAGTGTACACATGGTGTATAATAGTGTACACAGTGTATATAGTGTACACATGGTGTGTAATAGTGTACACACACTGTATATAGTGTACACATGGTGTATAATAGTGTACACACACTGTATATAGTGTACACATGGTGTGTAATAGTGTACACACTGTATATAGTGTACACATGCTGTGTAATAGTGTACACACACTGTATATAGTGTACACATGGTGTGTAATAGTGTACACATACTGTGTATATAGTGTACACATGGTGTGTAATAGTGTACACAGTGTATATAGTGTACACATGATGTGTAATAGTGTACACACACTGTATATAGTGTACACATGGTGTATAATAGTGTACACAGTGTATATAGTGTACACATGGTGTGTAATAGTGTACACACACTGTATATAGTGTACACATGGTGTATAATAGTGTAAACACTGTATATAGTGTACACATGGTGTGTAAGTGTACACACACTGTCTATAGTGTACACATGCTGTGTAATAGTGTACACACACTGTATATAGTGTACACATGGTGTGTAATAGTGTACACATACTGTGTATATATAGTGTACACATGGTGTGTAATAGTGTACACACTGTATATAGTGTACACATGATGTGTAATAGTGTACACACTGTATATAGTGTACACATGGTGTATAATAGTGTACACACACTGTGTATATAGTGTACACAGTGTGTGTAATAGTGCACACATGGTGTGAGCGCCATGTCAGGGATGCAGTGAGTCGGCGCGGCTCGGGATCGGTCCCTGGCGGGGCGGCGGCCGGGCGCTGTGTTGGTGTCTCTCGGTCTGTCCCGCGCTGCGGGTCCGGGGAGATGTGAGCGTCAGTCAGGCAAAAGGTGAGTGTCGAGCTCCGGGGAGACGCTCGCCGAGCGGGTGGTTACTGGGAGCCGGGGCGGTGTGTCCAGCCTGGCGGTTTAGGAAATGCCCAGGCCTGCGAGCTGCGGAGCCCGAGTTGGGGCTTAAACTGGCGGAGAGCGCGGATTGGGGGGGGTGGGGATGGCGGTGGGCTCGGGGTCTGAGCCGGGCCCGGAGCCCGCTGTCCTTTTGCTGGGTGTCGCTGCAGCCGCGGTTCCGGGTTTGTTTGTGGTGAGAGGGCGGTGGGCCGGCGGGGAGGGCAGTGAAGTGAAGAACAGCCGCTGCTGGTGCCTGTGTTCAGGGAGCCGGGGTCGCCGCTGCCCTTCACTCCTTCATCTTTCTGCGCCCCTGAAAGCGAGCCACTGGGTTTCTGTTTTGAGACGTGAGATGTTGCTGGAAATGTTTCCCTTTGGGGGAAAGTTCAGGCACAACGTCCTGTGTCTTTTGACTTTTATTTTAACGTCTGTATTGCACTCTATCTTTGCTGAGGAGGCTGCAGGATTTCAATTAATACCCAATTTGTAGGAGGGGAAAAAACCTTTTAATTTTTAGCAAGGAGTTTGATTTGCTTGGGCTGTTACTATGCCTGTGGGCCCACTTGATGGTGAATTTCAGTTATTTTGATAGGTGAGGTGTTTTATGAAGAAACTCGTGCCGAAGAGGAAGTATATAATAGAAAGAGGGGTGGAAATGACATTTATACACAAGCTGGTAGAGTGGGTTGTCAGCTTCTTGATGTCATGATTTAGATAATCTTCCATATTTCATTGTTCACGAGTTAATACTAGATTTATAATGCACTTCTGTGCTGTAATAATCAATTTTAGTTGCATCACGTATTGCAGCCTCATCAGCATTACTTCCTGACTTAAAAAGCCCACTGATTTCCATTCCACGTGTATTATAATTCTTATAACTTAGCAGAACAAGTACTGTTGTTTGAAATTTTGTAACAGAACTGTATATTTAATTGGATTGTGTGACTTGAAGAAAAAAACACTAGTGTAACTTATTTTTCAGTATTGCACCTAAATTAATACCACTCCCTAAGTTAATACTAACATCCAGTTTGTGTTTGAGTAGTGTCGCAAGCTCTGATGGATGGTGACCTTCATGATTGGATTGTGGTCCTGAATGAGGTTTTAAGGGGGTCAAGACCAAATATAGTCTCCAGGTGAAATAGAGTTTGCAGGTGGGGAATAATGGGATCAGGGTAAATGGATTTAATTCAATCCCCATTTTAAAGTCATACCTTCTGTCCCTTTATTTATGTATCCTTTGAAAATGCCTGTGTCCACTTTTATAATGGAAAATACCTATGTAAAATTGTCACATAATTACACACCTCTGCCAGTGGTGACACTGCAACACCCATTGCAAGTGTAACTGCAGTATAACAGATGTACATGGGAGTATCCATTATAAACCTGGGCATAAGAATTGATAATGGAAAAGGTTGACAGTAAGTTTGCTCAGATGTAAAATTTCTAATTTAATAAGATGGTAGAATGGGCAAAAACTGTCAGTATGCTTTGTCAGTAAATATGAAGTTGACATTTTTACCTTTTTAAGCAAAGTATTAATTGTACTGGGGGAGAACGGGTGATGTGGCTGAGCAGAAGGATTTGGGGTTCAGGTTCACAAGACATTAAAAGCAGCATCTTAAGTGAGTTACACCATTTAAAAAAAAAAAGACTAATGGAATACTGGGTTCAATGGCAAGAGGCATAGAACATTAAGTGTGTATTGGTGAGTCTATATTTGGAGTACTATGTGCAGTTTTTGGTTCCACATTTGAGGATGTTGAGGCAATAGAGAGAGAGTACAGCACAGATTCACCTAGGATACTGCCTGGTCTGAGGAATACAAATATGAAGAAAGACTTGGAAAAATTGGGACTGTTTTCATTAGAACAGGGGAGATTATGGGGTGGTGTATCGACTATTTCAAATGATTCAGCAGTCTTGAACTTGGGGACAGAAGATTAAATGCAAGAGGTTTAGGATAGCGAGCAGGGGAATGTTCTTTTACATAGATGGCTGTGAGGCTGTGGAATGCACTACGGGAGTTAATGATTGAAGCAGATGCATGGCAGCATGCAAGAATAGGTTAGTTAGGTGGTTGACGGAAAGGGGAATGAAGGAATATGGGAACGGAGCAGGCACATAGGATTAGAACTGCTGCTCATGTTGGGGTAAATACCAACTTGGACTGGTTGGAATGAATAGCCTGTTTCTGTATTGATTTTTTTTTGTATATAACTATGTAAGAAGGTGACACATGGATGGAGAGAGGAAGTGAATACACACGCTGAAGATGGGCTGCTGAATTTTTAGTGTTTTTAGTGTTTAAAGTGGGGAAAAAAAAGGTTCATTTCAAGTTTAAAAAGGTTTTAAAGTTAAATTTAGTTCTAGTTAAGTTAGTTTAGTTTGTTTAGTTAAGTTTAAGTTTAGTTTAGTCTAGATTAAGTAAGGAAGGAAAAGACCACCAAAGGAAAAAAAACCAGAGGAAACTAGAAAAAAAAAGCCAAAGAAAAAAAAAAGAAATAAGGGAAAAAAAAAAACAAACGGGGCCACAGCAGCAGCAGAAGCAAGGTGACTCGGCCGCATCGGGAACCGAGGCGCGAAGGCCGCACGGAGACGCAGCGGCAGCCGGAGCGAGGAGACTCGGGGAGGCCGCTTCGGGAAACGAGGCGAATCGGGGAGGCCGCACGGAGACGCAGCGGCAGCCGGAACGAGGTGACTCGGGGAGCCCGAGCGGCGAACGAGACACGGCCCGATCGGCGGCCGCAGTCCAGCACCCGAGCGACGACCGCAGTCCAGCACCCGAGCGACGACCGCAGTCCAGCACCCGAGCGACGGCCGCAGTCCAGCACCCGAGCGACGACCGCAGTCCAGCACCCGAACGGCGAACGAGGCACAACCCGAGCGGCGGCTGGGCTAGAAAGCCCGGGAAAGGCCCGAGGAGCCAGGCCCAGAGACCTCTGAGGAGAAGGGGAGCAACCAGAAGGCTTCCAGAAGCAAACCAAGACTGTGAGTACAGGGCCCAGGGAGGGAGACTGAAGCCAGGGAAAGGCCCGAGGAGCCAGGCCGAGACAGAGGCACAGAGGCCTCTGAGGGGGAGGGGAACAGCCCGAAGGCACCGGGAAACAGCGGCTCACAGACCCAGACCTGAGAAGGGTGAACCCAGAAGCCGAGGCCCAGGGACCACGGGGTCGGAGAGGGGGACCGGGAAAGCTCGCGAACAGGGAGAGGGAAACACCAAACCCGGGGCCCCAGAAAAGCTTATTCTAAGATCAACAATACTTTACCAAAAATGAGCGAATCAGAAGATCCACAACAGCCCCGCTTCCAGATTCCCCCCAACACTGCAAAAAAAGCTATAAAAGCGATCAAGCATGAGCAGATGAGAGAAAAACCAGAAACACTTTTTGCTGACTGTTACAACAATGGGACAAAAAGTAACCTCATTTTCTACTCAGATCAGCCAGTGGCTTGGATCACAGCAATAAAATCACACTATACCAATGTTAAGCTAGAAAATACCGCAAATGGGTCCATAATGAAAATTAACACACCAGGAGACAGTTCAACTACGACGGTCAACGCGTACAATACCGGGACAATATTAGTGCAAGGCAACCTCGACAAATTTGCAACGGCCTTCAGGACACTGAGAAAATTAACTAAGGGGGGAAGGAACAGCCCCAGAGTGGCCCGCACTCCCCCCAACATTGACAACTTACCAGGAGAAAATCTGCCTGGTCAGGAGGTGAACGAGCCACACAGTTCAAACCAGACACTAACCCCGGGGAACCACAGCCACACGATACAACTGACAAACCCCAGCATAACTACCAGGGAGGAAGCCACACATAGTCCCCCTACCATTCCCAGCTCACCAAGAGAAGAGCAGCATAGCCAGGAAGTGAGTGAGCCCTCCAGGGCCGACCAGCCTAGCCAGGAAGTGAGTGAGCCTACCAGGGCCGACCAGACACATACCCCGGGATCACACAGCCAGATACAACCAAAAGATAAATTTAATCAACTAGAGATAGAGGTGGTTAAACTTAGAGAGGACTTCCTCAAAATGAATGACAATCAAAATCAGGAGAGGGAGAGACACAAGAGAGAGCTGAAGCTACTTGAGAACCAGGTGAATCTACTTAGGAATCAGGTGAAAGAGCTGCAGGAAAAAGAAGAGAGCCATAGAGGAGAGAAAACACCATTAGACCAGCAACCAGAGGCTAGAGATAAGACAAGACAGAGCCGGACGGAACGGCTGCACTCCCACACGGAACAAAAGCAACAGACACACAATACAAGGGGTGCCACACAGACCGACCAGCATACTGATTCTCAATCTTCCCCCACCACCGTGGAACCACAAGCGGGCCGCTCACAAGAGGTACGCACACACCAGACACCCCAGCCCAGCACACACACTATGAGTCCAAGCGAAAGCCACCAGACAGTAAACACAAACAAGGCTGACGTCGTAATACTCATAGACTCAAATGGGAAATTTCTATGGGAGAAAAAGCTATTCCCTAGAAGTAAAGTAGAAAAGATCTGGTGCCCAACAACAAACAGAGCCATGGGATGGCTGACCAAAGCCAGATTAGGCTCCCCCCAACACATAATAATACACACGGGCACAAATGACCTAAAGACCCAACAGAAAGAAGTAGCAACATCGCTCAGAGCAATGATTAGGAAAGCAAGCAGTACATTTCCAAACACTAGAATCACTGTTTCCACAATATTGCCGAGAACAGACTTCAACAACAACACAATTCATGAGATAAATGCCAGCATAGCAAGAGACTGCGAATCAAACCACAACGTACACCTGGCCCAACACCCCACCCTCGATGAGGAATGTCTTTACGACCACGTCCACATCCAAAGGCAAAGAATATCGATCCTTGCTAAAGCCCTGAAGGACGTCGCTTTTAACCGGGTCCATACCCAGACTCCAAGAGGACCCCCCCCCCGACCACCAGAGATCAGCGGGGTACATATCAGGAACACTACAAGGACCACCAACACACCAACCGAGACCAGAGAGGATCCCCATGCAAAACAACAATGTCAGACCTGCACCACTCCTGTCCCACAGGGGAATAGGACTGCTCCCAGCCAGACAGAGGGAGAGATGCACAGGACGTACGCAATACCTCAGACAGAAACAATCCATTAAGAGACAATAAGCAGATGTGCAGCAGCATCTACTTCCGCCTTCTGGATCAAGGACTAATTAATAGAAAGAACTGTAACCAAATTGTATTAACTTTTGTAGACACTTGATGTGATCTTTTTTTTTCCCACACTTAGACACGACAAACACGTACCACTCTTTAACCTATCATAGTAAAAGATCAAACTTAACATGAGATCCTTATATATTTCGACCTGGAATATCCAAGGTCTACGCTCTTCACTGCGAGAAGTGAAAAGTAGGACCCCAGAGTTCATAGATGAAACTAAAGACCTAGATATTATCATTTTACAGGAAACTTGGTATAAAGGAAAAGGACACACTGGCTGTCCCCAAGGGTACACTGAGCTGGTGGTGCCCTCCAATAAATTACCAAGTGTAACCCAAGGCAGAGACTCCGGAGGCATACTGATCTGGTTTAAAACAGAACTTAAGAATTACATCAAATTTATAAAAAAGGGCGAAAACCATATGTGGCTCAAACTTGAGAGGGAGATTATCTCAAACACGCAAGATGTTTACATTTGCGCACTTTATATCCCTCCAATCGATTCCCCGTACTTTAAAGAGGACACCTTCTCCAACATGGAGGGGGAAATTATCCAATACCAGGCCCAGGGGAACGTGTTGATCTGTGGGGACCTCAATTCAAGAACGGGCGAAGAACCAGACTTCACCAATAATCAGGGAAACAATTATGTTTTCGGGAATAACCACTTTGACATCCCTTCCCTTCCATACAGGCATAACTGCGACAAGCAGTCAAATACCAACGGAAAACAGCTACTACAGCTCTGTCGAAACCTGGGTCTGTACATTGTCAATGGTAGGTTCATAGGAGACCTCCTAGGAAGATCGACCTATTGCTCACCTCTTGGCTGCAGCACAGTAGACTATATGATTACAGACTTAGACCCATCCTCTTTCAGAGCATTCACAGTCAAACCACAAACAACACTGTCAGATCACAGTCAAATTACTATGTTCCTCAAAAAGACAGAAACAAACAACATAGAAACACAACCCAGTAAACTGTACAACACCAAAAAATCGTACAGATGGGCCAAAAACGACACGGAAAAATACCAGAAAACAATTAGCAATGCATCAACTCAAGCTCTCTTAGACACCTTTCTGGATAACATATACACTCACAATAAAGAAGGCGTAAACCGGGCAGTTAGTAAACTAAACAATATTTTTGATAATTTGGCAACAAATGCAAACTTGAAAGCTCGCAAGAACAAACCCAAAACAAAAAACTATGAAAAATGGTTTGACCGAGATTGCCATAACATGAGGAAAAAACTTAGAAAAATATCAAACCAAAAACACAGACATCCAGAAAACGAGGAACTACGCCTTACTTATTGTCAGACACTAACACAATACAGAAACACACTCAGAACCAAAAAAGAGCAATATATTAAGAATACACTCAGCTCCATGGAGGAATCCATTGATTCCAATTGTTTCTGGGAAAACTTGAAAACACTACACAAAAAACAACACGACGATTTGGCCATTCAAAATGGGGACACATGGGTAAACCACTTTGAAAAATTATACCAGAAAAAAACACTAAGACCAGAGCAACACCAAATATGCAAAAAACTGGAAAAGCTAGAAATGGCCATAAAAGATAACCAAAACCCGCTGGACGCCATAATAACAGAAAAAGAACTTCTTGAAAAACTCAAGGACCTGCGACCAGGAAAAGCCTGCGGGACAGATGGCATACTAAACGAGATGATTAAACACACAGACAACAAAATGAAACTGGCTATCCTAAAACTCTTCAACTTGGTTCTGAGTGTCGGTTATTTCCCTGATATCTGGAACAAAGGACTCATAACGCCCATATACAAAAGTGGGGACAAAATCGACCCAAACAACTATCGAGGCATCTGTGTAAACAGTAACCTGGGGAAGGTATTCTGTAGCATCATAAACAAAAGACTTATAAACTTCCTTGAGGAGCACAATGTCTTGAGTAAAAGCCAAATTGGATTCCTGCCAAACTATAGAACATCCGATCATATCTTCACCCTACAGACCCTAATTGACAAACACGTTCACAATAACAAAAGCAAAATCTACGCATGCTTTGTAGATTTCCAGAAGGCTTTCGACTCCATCTGGCATGACGGTTTATTCCTGAAACTTATCGAAAGTGGGGTAGGAGGGAAAACATATGATGTAATTAAATCAATGTATACAAACAACAAATGTGCAGTTAAAATTGGAGACAAACAAACAAAATACTTCCCACAGGGGCGGGGGGTGACGCAGGGCTCGCCAATCTCACCGACACTCTTTAATATTTACATAAATGGATTGGCAAAACTACTTGAACAATCTACAGCACCCGGCCTCACCCTATATGAATCCAAGGTTAAATTCCTCCTCTATGCAGACGACCTGGTTCTGCTGTCACCTACTAAAGAGGGGCTACAGCAAAACCTGGACCTGCTGGAGTCGTACTGCCAGACTTGGGCCCTGACAATAAATCCCCAAAAAACCAAAGTCCTTGTGTTCCAGCAAAGATCCAAACATCAGGGACCCAAAATAAATTTCACAGTAGGAACAACCAAAATTGAACAAACCACTAACTACACATACTTGGGCTTAAAAATCAGTTCTACGGGAAACTTCAAACTGGCTGTGAATGAACTGAAAGAGAAAGCAAGAAGGGCTTTCTATGCCATCAAAAAATCAATCCAAATAGAAATCCCAATTAGCATTTGGCTCAAAATTTTCAAATCAGTAATTGAACCAATTGCACTCTATGGCAGTGAGGTATGGGGACCGCTAACTCAACAAGAATTTGCAAAATGGGACAAACACCCAATTGAGATCCTACATGCAGAATTCTGTAAAAGTATCCTCCGGACTCAAAGGAAAACAGTAAACAATGCATGCAGGGCGGAACTAGGCCAATATCCATTAATAATCACTATCCAAAAAAGAGCCACCAAATTTTGGAATCACCTACAAATGAGCAATCCCCAATGCTATCACTACGACGCCCTGAAATGCCAAGAGCTGACCATAAAGAAGAATACCCTCAGTCAATTAGTCCTGGGACTCAGTGAAGTAACTACTAACAATACTAACAATAACCAGCCCCAGGACAGTGACAGGGTAACACAAAGAATTCGACCCAACACAATCGTCGCTAAGCAAAAGGAAAAATATCTGACATATTGGGCAGAAACAACAAAAACCCAAAGCAAACTCAATTGCTACTTGGCCCTAAACAGACAATACAACATAGCTGATTACCTGACCATGGTAAAGGATAACAAACTGAGAAGAACCTTGACAAGGTACAGACTTAGCGAACATAGCCTAGCGATCGAAAAAGGCAGACACAGGCAGACCAGGCTGCCAAGAGAGGACAGGATATGCTCTCACTGCAGTCAGGGAGTGGTGGAGACAGAGATGCACTTCCTCACAGCTTGTGGAAAATATCAGGGCATCAGGGAGAATTTCTACCAAAAATTCTCACAAATATGCCCTGATTTCAGAAATCTGAATGACAACCAAAAACTCCCATTCCTACTGGGAGAGGAGAGAAGCTGTATAACACTGGCGGCGCACTATGTTACAGCTTGCCATGAACAGAGGGACAACCAGTAAACTAAGAAAAAAATATATATAAACAATGCGAATGTATATTTATACACTCAGGGATATACCTGTTTATACACTGTATGAATAGAACTGCGTTTATGTGCTAAACCATAAATGTATTTTGATGCTTTGGCAACATAAGATGTAACTTATCATGCCAATAAAGCGATTTAAATTGTAAAAAAAAAAAAAAAAAAAAAAAAATTGATTGAACCCAATTTTAGTTAGCACCATGTTTTAAAATGCCCGTGCGCTGCGCCTCTCAGCCCACCTAACATTTGAAGTAGGTTTCCAGCTGATTGTTATAACAGCTGGTTGTATGATTGCCAAGTGCGCAGCTCACTGGCATGGTTTTAAAATTAGTTTGGATTAAATTGCTGGCAAGTGTGTCGCCACTACAAGCAGCTGCTAGAGTAACCAGGTGGAAACGTCTTTCGCTCTTGGATAGTTTGAGAGACGCAGAACAATGCACATTAAAACTTGCTGCTAATTAACATTAACATTTCATGGTGTAACACTCCTGTCATAAAACAGCATGTCCTTTGCGTTCTCATGAGCAACACCGTCGGAGATCTCCCCGTATAATGTAACAACATTATGAGCCTGAATTTACGGTCAGAGGCTTCCCGTGAGGAAATGCCTCCGATCCGCAAATAAAGTCCGCGCCCACCTTCTACCTTGGGATCCACGGAGACTCGCGCTCCTGGGACCTCTAGGCGTAGACATGTGTAGAGGCCCATGTATCCTGGGACGCAGGCGGTTCGCAAGCGCCCCTGGGATCAGCTGGGCCCGCCCAACCAATAAAAAAAGGGGATCCCCATTCATGCTTGTGGGGATTCCATTTTCATACGGAATCCCCATAAGCATGAATGGGGATCACAAAAAACACATTTATATACCAAATACATTTAAAAAAATTACATTTAAAATTAATTAAAATACAATTTAATTAAATATTTAAAACATTTTATATTTTTCAAAATTAATGTTTTAAAGGGGCTAAAAAATAACGAACTTATTTTACAGGTTTTTTATGTTTAAATAATTAATAAAAAATATTTTTATGGTCATTTAAACTCTTACACTTGTAAAAGCAGGCCATAAATTTCACGGGCATTCGTTGGACAAATAGCCCAACTCGCCACACGCGAATGTCCATTTCCTGGGGATGAAGCGGATCTGTCAAGAAAAAGACTTACACTTATATAGCGCCTTTCACGACGTCCAAAGCGATTTACAGCCAATGAAGTACTTTTGGAGTGTAGTCACTTGTAATGAAGATTTTTGACATTGCAAGTTCTGGGTTTTCTCGCATGCGGTTTGCACGTGAAAACCTGGATCTTACGGGCTCGTACACGCTGCGCATGCACCCGTAGGCCCCAGAAAATCCGGGCCTATTTTGCATGCATCTGTGTCCTTGCTGTTCAGCGGTTAGTGCCGCAAATGCAAATTTCTGTATCTCACTTCCCATCTGATCTCTAATTAATCTGAGTAAGACACCTTGTGCCTTAAAAGGATACGCTACTACCATTGTTGCAGAGGTTTACACTTTAGCAGCATAATGACGCGTGACGCGTTAAGTGTTGCGTGATATAATCTTGTTCTTTTTAGAAAGCTGACAACCTGGGAGCAGCACCGTGGGAGATCCACTAGTCTATTTAAATGCATCTACCTATTGTCACCCAGCCAAGATGTCCCTACCATACAGAAAAGAAAGGCTATCCCAAAGTGTTTCGCATCTAGTGAAATAGTTTGGAAGTATAGTCACTATTGTAATGTAGGCGAATTTGGCAGCAAATTTATCCACGGACCCACAAATGGCAATGAGATAAATAAACGATTGGATTATGCTGTTTTTTTAACGATGTTGGTTGAGGGATAAATGTTGGCCAGGACATCGGGAGAACTCCCCAGCTGCTCTTTGAGTAATGCCGTGGGATCTTTATGGCCACCTGAGAGGACAGACATGACCTTCGTTTAACATCTCATCTGAAAAATGGCACCTCTGACAATACAGCACTCCCTCAGTGTTAGTAGGGATTATGTGCTCCAGTCCTGGAGTGGGTTTTGAACCCATAACCTTTTGATTTGGGCGAGAGTTCTAACACTGAGCTGAGCCTGGTATCACTGCAGCCATTGATTTATTGTGACTGATGAATAAGTCAAACTACATTTTTGTCACGTGCTTTTCAGATTTTTACCTGTCTTCTCGGGATTGATTTCTGTAATTCTGGCCAATTTTACATGACAGCCATGAATCAGTAACTTTGCAGTTTAGCTTTGACATTTTGGTATTAGAATTAATTTTCTAAGTTGTATATCTGCAACTTTTTAAAATAATTTCAATTCATATACTGTAATATGCAATAGTCCTAAAAGGGAAATCACTTTGTTCTGGCTTGTATGTTATTTCTTCTTCTTTTCATTCCAACAAGAGAGAATAAATGGATTACCTTGAACTAGTGCTAATTTATCTGGATCACTGCAGAAAAACTGGAGGCATGACTTTTAAATGCAGGAAGTGCAACGAGAAAGGCAAGTTCAGGATACAATTGGATGTGCATTTCTTTGTAGAATCTGGAAGCATCACTGAAGATTTTTTAAATTCGTTCCTGGGATGTGGTGTCGCTGGCAAGGCCAGCATTTATTGCCCATCCCTAATTGCCATTGAGAAGGTGGTGCTGAGCCACTGCCTTGAACCGCTGCAGTCTGTGAGATAAAGGTACTCCCATAGTGCTGTTAGGGAGGTAGTTCCTGACTTAGACCCAGTGACAATGAAGGAACGGCGGTATATTTCCAAGTCAAGATGGTGTGTGACTTGGAGGGGAACTTGGAGATGGTGGTGTTCCCATGCACCTGCTGCCCTTGTCCTTCTAGGTGGTAGAGGTCATGGGTTAGGGAGGTGCTGTCAAAGAAGCCTTGGCGAGTTGCTGCAGTGCATCTTGTAGATGGGACACACTGCAGCCACGGTACGCTAGTGGTGGAGGGAGTGAATGTTTAAGGTGGTGGATGGGGTGCCAGTTAAGCGGGCTGCTTTGTCCTGGATGGTGTTGAGCTTCTTGAGCGCTGTTGCAGCTGCACTCATCCAGGCAAGTGGAGAGTATTCCATCACACTCTTGACTTGTGCCTTGTAGATGGTGGAAAGGCTTTGGGAAGTCAGGTGGTGAGACACTCATTGCAAAATACCCAGCCTCTGACCTGCTCTTGTAACCACGGTATTTTTGTGGCTGGTCCAGTTAAGTTTCTGGTCAATGGTGACCCCCAGGATGTTGATGTTGGGGGATTTGGTGATGGTAATGCCGTTGAATGTCAAGGGGCAGTGGTTAGATGCTCTCTTGTTGGAGATAGCCATTGCCTGGCACTTAAGTGGCAAGTAACATTCGCGCCACACATTAGCCCAAGCCTGAATATCGTCCAGGTCTTGCTGTATGCGGGCATAGTCGGCTTCATTACCTGAGGAGTTGCGAATGGAACTGAACACTCTGCAATCATCAGCGAACATCCCCACTTCTGACCTCATGATGGAAGGAAGGTCATCGATGAAGCAGCTGAAGATGGTTGGGCCTAGGACACTGCCCTGAGGAACTCTTGCAGCGATGTCCTGGGGCTGAGATGATTGACCTCCAATAACCACAACCAACTTCCTTTGTGCTAGGTATGACTCCAACCAGTGGACAGTCTTTCCCCTGATTCCTATTGACTTCAATTGACCAAGGCTGTAATGAGGTCTGGAGCCGAGTGGTCTTGGCGGAACCCAAACTGGGCATCCGTGATCAGGTTATTGGTGAGTAAGTGCCGCTTGATAGCACTGGCGACAACACCTTCCATCACTTAGCTGATGATTGAGAGTAGACTGATGGGGCGGTAATTTGCCGGATTGGATTTGTCCTGTTTTTTGTGGACAGGACATACCTGGGCAGTTTTCCACATTGTCAGATAGATGCCAGTGTTATAGCTGTACTGGAACAGCTTGGCGAGAGGTGCTCGTGGCTAGTTCTGGAGCACAAGTCTTCAGCACGACAGCCGGGATGTTGTCGGGGCCCATAGCCTTTGCTGTATCCAGTGCACTCAGCCGTTTCTTGATATCACGTGGAGTGAATCGAATTGGCTGATGACTGGTTTTTGTGATGGTGTGGACCTCAGGAGGAGGCCAAGATGGATCATCCACTCGGCACTTCTGGCTGAAGTATCTGTCAAACACGCAGTTTGGAGATCTGTCTGAGTTAATTTTTTTTTTAAATAGCATATTTTCATTGGTATTTCTCATGGGTAGTCTGTGTTCTAGGAGAACATGTTGCTGTGCCCCTTTTAAGACCATTGCTCGAGCACGTTCTGTAGTAATCAAGATAATTGCTGGTGAATTGGAAATTAGTAAATTGCTTATAAATTATAGGTTCAAGATCAATGGTTGACTTCTTGATATTGAGCTGGAGGAAGTTGACTCAGGCCTTGTTGGACAGTCTGACAGCACAGAGGCAGTCAGCTGGTTGAGAGAACCAGTGGCGAGGTAGTGCTGGGTATCTTCAGCTTCCACACCATCACTGACTGTGCCTGTGGATAATACTACCAAGGGGCAGAATGTGGAAGAGGGGTCTGAGGATAGAAGGAGAGGTGACTGTAAGGGGATGGGTGGAGAACCAGTTGCTGGCTGTGTTTGAGAGGTAGGAATGGGTAGTCAAATGAAGCTGGTTGATGGAGGAGAGGTGTCAGCAGAAGATGGTATGGTGTTAATGCTGTGCTTTGATTGAAAAATTGTAGAAATTAAAAGATACCTAGCAATGTGTGTTTTAAAAATTACCTAGTGATCAAAAAAATCATGTTTTACATGTTATTTATGTTTTGATACAACCAAAACAAAAGGTGCTTGCTGATCTGCATTGGCTCCTGGTCCAGCAATGCCTTGCATTTAAAAATTCTCATTCCTTGTATTCAAATCCCTCCATGGCCTCGCCCCTCCATGGCCTCGCCCCTCTCTATCTCTGTAACCTCCTCCAGCCCTCCGAGAACGCTGCGTTCCGCCCAGTCTGGCCTCTTGGCATCCCCAGTTTCTTTTGCCTCTCCATTGGCGGCTGTGCCTTCAGCTGTCGAGACCCTAAGCTCTGGAATTTCCTCCCTAAACCACTCTGCCTCTCCACCTATTTCTCCTTCTTTAAGGCGCTCCTTTAAAATTTACCTCTTTGACCAAGCTTTTGAAAAGCTATCCTATTATCTCCTTATGTGGCTCGGTGTCAAATTTTGTCTGATAATGCTCCTGTGCAATGCCTTGGGACGTTTTGCTACATTAAAGGTGCTATATCAACAGAAGTTGTTGTATTTAAGCTAAAAAGAATGCTCTTCTGTTAGCCAGTCTCCTCGGTCACACATTTATAAAACTTACTTCAGAAAAGATTGTTTGCCTCAGATGAAAGTCCTGAAGTCTATAATTTACAATGTTTTTATTCCCAAACAATCAAATTAGTTTATATATTTTGGGTTTTGTGCTCTACTGCATGGGCCCTAAAAACAGCAAGTGCTGGTATTGTAGTTGTATAAAAGATCTATTATAAGGAATGATTTATTTTGAATTCTGAGTATAAATCAGTAGAAAGGCATGTGCTTTCCCTCTCCATTTTGGCACATAAATAAACATGTCATCTTTGATAGTATAAACTGGACAAATAAATAAAATTACCGTATAAAATGTTCAATGGTAATTACTTTACACTGTTTCCATGTTTTTATACAATTTAATTTTTTTTTACCATCCAGCCCTTTTGTTCTGTTGATGAATTTTAGTGAATGTTACCAACTTCATCCATATCAACTTGGTATTATGGTGTTAAATGTTGAATTAATCATAAAGTGTGACATGAAATCTAAGAACAGGAGTTGGCCATTTAGCCCCTTGAACCTGTTCTGCCATTCACTGAGATCATGACTGATCTGTATCTTAACTCCATCCACCTGTCTTGGCTCCATATTCTTATATACTCTTGTCTAGCAAAAATCTACTGATCTCGGGTTTAAATTTTTAAAAATTGAGCAAGCATCTACTGCCTTTTTGTGGGATAGAGTTCCACACTTCTACTACCCTTTGTGTGCAGAAGTGTTTCTTAACTTCTCTCCTGAATGGCCTGGCTCTGATATTAAGGTTATGTTCCCTTGTCTTAGACTCCTCCACCAGCAGAAAAAGTTTCTCGCTATCTACCCGATCAATTCCTTTCAAAATCCTAAAAACCTCAATCAAATCACTTGTATTCCAGGGAATGCAAGCCAAGTTTATGTAATCTCTCCTCATAATCTAACCCTTGGAGCCCTGGTAACACTCTGGTGAATCTGCGCTGCACTCCTTCCGAAGCCAATATATCCTTTCTAAGGTGCGGTGCCCAGAACTGTACACAGTACTCCCAGATGTGGTTTGACCGGGGCTTTGTATAACTGTATCAAAACTTCCTCTTTATATTCTAGCTCTCTCATTATAAAGATTAACATTCCATTAGCCTTTTTGATTGATTGTTTTTTGTACCTGACTACTACATATTAGTGATCTGTGTAAATGGACCCCTAAATCTCTTTGGACTTCCACTATTCCTGGCTTTTTACCATTTAAATAATCTCTCCGTTTATTGGTCCAAAATGGATGACCTCACACTTTCCTCTGTTGAAATCCATCTGCCACAGTTTCATCCTCTCACTTAATCTATCAATGTCTCATTGTAATTTTATGCTGCTGTCTGCACTACTTATACCATATCTCTCTAATAATTACACTGAGCAATTTATCTCAGCCAAAATTACTTTTTTTTTTCTACCTCAAGATTCTGGTAACTATACACAAGCACCTTTTATAGTTGTAGAAAGTACTTGTATTTTTTTTAAAGTGTGACCTTCCCACCTTCCTGGTTGATATGTCAATAATTGACGTGAATATTTAATATTTTATTAATGCAGAATTGAATGTCTTTTTGACTTTTGGGGTTAAAGCATTTTGAAGGGGTAGTGTAAGAGCTTCATGTTGCATCTTGCCTGTGCCAGCTGTGGCTCAGTGGATAGCTCGCTAGGTGGGAGGGGCTAGGAGTGAGCAGGTGCTGCTGGCTGCTTGATTATTGCAGGGAGTTGGAGTGAGTTTGTAAAAAGTTGGTGGTGGATTTTTTGTGTTTTTTTTTCCATGTTTTAGGGCTGGAGTGCTGGGCCCCTCCGAGGACAATGTTTCCAGGATGAATTTAATCACGGGAGAAAATGTTTGGGGAACGGAGAATAAAAGGCCCAAAGATTTGGGCCGGGACCCCAGGAGGTTTGGAATAGAAAACACAATGGTGGTTCAGTGCAAGGATAAGGAGACACGAGCTTGGGATATTATCCAGGCGCTACATGAGGACAGTGGCAAGAGAAGCTGCTTTGCCTGCCAACCCAAGCCGAATGTTAGGTTCGAGGTGACAGTCAGTGGCCGAGAGGAGGTGGGAAGACTTTTACTGAGTTTGAAAGTTGGAGATAAGTTCTTGGAGGTATCTCTGCTATATTCTGAAGAGGTGGTGGTCTCATTCTTAAACGTGCTGGTTTATATTGAGGACGATGTGCTAATAAAAAAGTTGGAGTCGTGGGATATTAAAATTTGCTTGGCAATAAAGAGGAGATACTATCCAGGAACGCGGGTAGCAGATGGAACCCGTTATGTAAAAGTATGGTTTCCAGAGCGGGTGAAGTCATTGCCATATAGCATGAAATTCGAGACAATGGAAGGAGTGCAGCACTTCCAAGTACTGCATGATAACCAGGTGAAGGTTATTGTCTTGGACACGACCATCTTGTAAGAAGCTGTCCAGACTTGTACTGTTCTAACTGTGACAAGTCTGGATACATTGCTCGGAGCTGCAAGGCGGAGAGCTGTGGGGTGTGTCACAAAGGCCCCACCCGCTGTGAGTATGAGGCAGAAGGAAGCCCTTTGAGTGACTAGGAGATGGGAGAAGGAGCAGGAGATGTATGTGGAGTGGCCGGAGGAGCGCAGCAGGCAGAGGACACAGCTGTTGAATGGAAGGAGAAAAGCGTGTAGGAAGAGGCAGAAAATTGTGGAGCAGAGAACAGGATGGAGGTGGTGGCAAGCACACCAAGTATGGTGGGAAAGGACAAAGACAGCAGAGGGCAGCACGGGTCGAGGACAGAGTCGAGCCTTGATACGGCTCGGCTCTTCCTAAAGAATCTGCTGTCCACGGGGGGGTGGGGGCGGGAGTGGGGGGAGGCGGGGAGAGTGCAGGGGCGGGAGGCGGGAGAGGGGAGGTGGGAGGGGGGGGCGGGAGGCGGGAGAGGGGAGGTGGGAGGGGGGTGCAGGGGGGGGCAGGTGGCGGGAGCGGGGGGGCAGGAGGCGGGGGGGGCAGGAGGCGGGAGCGGGATGGGGACTAAGTGCAAGTACTCCAAAGAAAGACGGGGAGTCTGACATCTCTGGTAGCAGGCGGGAGCAAGACGAGGAGAGGGTGCAAGAGGCAGGAGCCTTAAAGGGGCAGCAGGATGGTAGCTGGGAGACAAAGGCGTCAGAAGGGAGCAAGATAGGTGCAGATGCGCCGTTTTCCCAGAGAGAGAAGAAACAGGGAGCCAGGGTCAGCGGTGGAGATGAGGCTGAAGGGAGTGGCACTGATGGAGAAGCCGTGATGGCAGGAAGACTCTCCTAAGGGAGATTATGCATCTAACGGGGAGCAGGGACGGGAAGTTACAGAAGAGCTCGATAGTGAGGAGTCAGAGGGGAACCGAGACATGGAAGTGGGGGGTGGGGTGGCATCGTGTGGAAAGGGAAAGGTTAATGAGGGCAGAAGGAGCAGCTTCTCGGCCCAAACCTAATGTAAGGAAGATACTGAAACTGCAGGGAAGGTTCAAACAGGAGGTGAAACAGAGCCGGCGGCTGCAGGAGAAAGCAACAGCTGCCCGAAAAGTTGGGAAGGAGCATGCGCGGAGGGAAGGGCCGGAGATTAAATGATGGGGGGGCGGGGGAAATTATCAGGCACATCTCTTATTTGATTACATTGGTCTCGATTAATGTGAACGGACTGAGGGATGAGAAGAAATTGCAGGGGATGTTGCAGTGTTTTAAAGGCACTGACCTGTTGTGTCTGCAAGAAACCTGTTGGGCTGAGGATATCTCAAAGGGTTTGGAAGGGAGAGGTGTTTGTAAGTTGCGCAAACACTGGTCCAGAAATTCCGATCGCAGGCCTCCCGCCAAGACTGGAGGGGCTCCCGGGAGGCAGAGTTCCGTTGCTGGGCCTCTCCAAACTGTCGGTGCGCAGGGCCCATGTATCCCAGAGGCGCAGGTAGTTCGCAGCATCCCTGGGATCACGTGGGCCATGGGGAGCCAATCGGAGAAGGGAATCTCCATTCATACATTTGACAGGAAGACCTGTCAAATATATGAATAGAGATCACCCCCAAAACATAGGAAAACATTAAATACATTTAAAAAAAAATCACATTTTTAAAATTACTTTAAGTATTTTGAACAAAAATTTTATTTTTTGATAAAAGTAAAGTTTTTAACGGGGCTAAAAAATAAACTTACCTTTAAAGTATTTTTTAAATATAAATCAGTGGAAAACTTTTTAAAAACTTTTTTCAACTCTTATCCTGGTAAAAGCAGACCTTGCACCTGCTTTTACCAGGCGCAAGAATTGTAAGTGTTTTCTGCGGGCGGAGGGTCTCCAAAAAACGGAACTCTCCGCCCGCAGAGGCCCTGCTCCTGGACAGGCATATTTGAAAATTCTTTATCTGAATGCACGTAGCATTCGTAACAAAATGAATGAGTTAACGGCACAAATAACTACATATGGGTATGATCTTGTGGCCATTACAGAAACATGGCTGCAGGGTGACCATGACTGGGAATTAAACATACCAGGTTATTTAACAATCAGGAAGGACAGGCAGGAAGGGAGGGGAGGTGGGGTGGCTATGTTAATAAAGGAAGGAATCACTATAATACAGAGAAATGATATTGGGTCAAAGGAGCAGGATAATGAAACAGTTTGGGTAGAGATAAGGAATAATAAGGGGAAAAAAACACTAGTGGGCGTCGTCGAAAGGCCTCCGAACAGTGGCAACTCTGTTGGACGGAGTATTAATCAGGAAATAGTTGAGGCTTGTAATAAGGGAACAGCTATAATTATGGGGGATTTTAACTATCATATTAACTGGACAAATCAAACTGGGCAGAGCAGCCTTGAGGATAAGTTCATTGAGTGTATTAGGGATGGGTTTCTTGAGCAGTATGTAACTGAACCGACCAGGGGACAAGCAACCTTGGATTTGGTCCTGTGTAATGAGACGGGATTAATTAAAAATGTCCTAGTAAAGGATCCCCTTGGAATGAGTGACCATAACATGGTTCAATTCCATATTCAAGTAGAGGGTGAGAAGGTTGGATCTCAAACAAGCGTGCTGAGCTTGAATAAAGGAGACTATGAAGGTATGAGAGCGGAATTGAGTAGAGTGGACTGGGAAAATAGATTAAAGGTTAAGACGGTACATGATCAGTGGTGTACATTTAAGGAGTTATTTTACAACTTCCAAAAAATATATATTCCACTGAGGAAAAAAGGGTGTAAAAGAAAAGATAGCCATCCGTGGCTAAGTAAAGTAATTAAGGATAGTATCTCACTGAAAACAAAGGCATATAAGGTAGCCAAATCTAGTGGGAAGATAGAAGATTGGGAAGTCTTTAAAAGACAGCAAAAAATAACAAAAAGATTGATTAAGAAAGGGAAGATAGATTATGAAAGTAAATTAGCAAAAAATATAAAAACAGACAGCAAAAGTTTCTATAGTAAAAGAAAAAGGGTGGCTAAAGTAAATGTTGGTCCCTTAGAGGATGAGACTGGGAAATTAATGGTGGGAAACATGGAGATGGCAATAGCGCTGAACAAATATTTTGTATTAGTCTTTACGGTAGAGGACACTAAGAATATCCTAACACTGGACAAACGGGGGGCTCGAGGGGGAGAGGAGCTAAATACGATTAAAATCACTAAGGAAGTGGTACTTGGTAAAATAATGGGACTTAAGCCGGATAAATCCCCTGGACCTGATGGCTTACATCCTAGGGTCTTGAGGGAAGTGGTGGTAGGGATTGTGGATGCATTGGTAATAATTTTCCAAAACTTCCTGGTCTCAGCAAAGGTCCCGGCAGATTGGAAAACTGCTAATGTAACACCCTTATTTAAAAAGGGTAGTAGGCAGAAGGCTGGAAACTATAGACCTGTTAGCCTAACATCTGTGGTTGGTAAAATGTTAGAGTCCATTATTAAGGAGACAGTAACGGGACATTTGGATAAACATAATTTAATAGGACAAACTCAGCATGGTTTCATGAAGGGGAAGTCATGTTTGACAAATTTGCTTGAGTTCTTTGAGGAAGTAACATACAGGGTGGATAAAGGAGAACCAGTGGATGTAGTGTATTTAGACTTCCAAAAGGCATTTGACAAGGTGCCACACAAAAGATTATTGCTCAAGATAAAAAATCATGGGATTGGGGGTAATATTCTGGCGTAGGTGGAGAATTGGCTCTCTAACAGAAAGCAGAGAGTTGGGATAAATGGTTCATTCTCAGACTGGCAATCAGTAACTAGTGGTGATCCGCAGGGGTCAGTGCTGGGTCCCCAACTCTTTACAATCTATATTAACGATTTGGAGAAGGGGACCGAGTGTAACATATCAAAGTTTGCAGATGATACTAAGATGGGAGGGAAAGTAGTGAGTGAGGAGGACATAAAAAACCTGCAAGGGGACATAGACAGGCTAAGTAAGTGGGCAGAGATTTGGCAGATGGAATACAATGCTGGAAAGTGTGAGGTTATGCACTTTGGCAGGAAAAATCGTAGAGCAAGTTATTATCTTAATGGCAAGAAACTGGAAAGTACTGTAGTACAAAGGGATCTGGGGGTCCTGGTGCACGAAACTCAAAAAGTTAGTATGCAGGTGCAGCAAGTGATCAAGAAGGCCAATGGAATGTTGGCTTTTATTGCTAGGGGGATAGAATATAAAAACAGGGAGGTATTGCTGCAGTTATACAAGGTATTGGTGAGACCGCACCTGGAATACTGCATACAGTTTTGGTGTCCGTACTTAAGAAAAGACATACTTGCTCTCGAGTCAGTACAAAGAAGGTTCACTCGGTTAATCCCGGGAATGAGGGGGTGGTCATATGAGGAGAGGTTGAGTAGATTGGGACTCATTGGAGTTCAGTAGAATGAGAGGCGATCTTATTGAAACATATAAGATTGTGAAGGGGGTGGATGCGGTGAGGATGTTCCCAATGATGGGTGAAATTAGAACTAGGGGGCATAATCTTAAAATAAGGGGCTGCTCTTTCAAAACTGAGATGAGGAGAAACTTCTTCACTCAGAGGGTGGTAGGTTTGTGGAATTTGCTGCCCCAGAAAGCTGTGGAAGCTACATCATTAAATAAATTTAAAACAGAAATAGATAGTTTCCTAGAAGTAAAGGGAATTAAGGGTTACGGGGAGCGGGCAGGAAATTGGACATGAGTCTAGGTTCGGAATGGTCATGGCCCTGTGGGTAGTGGAGTGGGCCCAGGGGCCGTGTAGCCTGGTTCTGTTCCTACTTCTTGTGTTCTAATTCTGTTAGATTTCAGGAGATGGTTTTATTCCTGTTCCTGGCTGGGGTGGAGATCGCCTTTACAGAAGGTAAGTACTGTAGAAAATATAGGGACAGAGTGATCTCCTGGAAGAGTTTCGATTGCCTAGATGGGTCGGAGAGGAATTTCCCAGATTTTTTCTCCCAAATTGGCCATTGGGTTTTTTATCTGGTTTTTAGCCTCTCCTGGGAGATCACATGGGTTCGGGTGGGATGGAGTGTGATAGAAGATTTGAGGTTAGGATCAGATCAGCCATGATCTTATTGAATGGTGGAGCAGGCTCGAGGGGCCGATTGGCCTACTCCTGCTCCTATTTCTTATGTTCTTATGTTTCCAGCGCATGCACAGTGTATGCCTAAAACCGGCATTTTCGTTGGCCCGACGGTTGAGCACACAGCACGTACACACCCGTAGGGATCGGAATTTCTGCCTCAGTAACTGTAGAGGAGTGGCTGTATTGGTGAGTCCGTCCATAAAAGACATTGTTGCCTTGGCGGACAAGGACACTGAGGGGAGATTTTTACGGTTAAAGGTAACAATGGAGACATTTAATTGCAATCTTTTTAATATCTATGACCATTGCAAGTGTCGTGAATTTTTTCGGTGGTTATTCACAGAAGTGGCAGAGACGGAAAACCCTTGTATAGTGGGGGATTTTAATGTATTTTTATTTCGGATGGACATTTCAGCCCAGATGACCTTTAAGGATGATAACTCCAGAGGGATGATTGTAAAAATATTTTAAAAGTACAATAGATTAATATATGTTACGGGAGACAAATGAAACTTCAGTTTTGATGTTAATATGTGTTCGATATATGGCTGTGCAGAGTGGCAGAATGTATTTGTATGATACAATGGAATGATCACGATGTGCAGAGAAGATTTACAAGGATGATCCCAGAAATGCGAGGGTATACCTATCGGGAAAGGATGAACATGCTGGGTCTCTTTTCTCTTGCAAAACGAAGGCTGAGCGGTGACCTAATAAAGGTCTTTAAAATGATGACAGGTTTTGATAGAGTGGATACAGAGAGAATGTTTCCACTTGTGGGGAAGAGCATAACTACTGGCCATCAATATAAGATAATCACCAAGAAATCCAATAGGGAATTCAGAAGAAACTTCTTTACCCAAAGAGTGGTGAGAATGTGGAACTCGCTACCACAGGGAGTGGTTGAAGCAAATAGTAGATGCATTTAAGGGGAGGCTGGACAAGCATATGAGGGAGAAGGGAATAGAGGGTTCTGCTGACAGATTTGGATGAGGAAAGACGGAAGGAAGCTCGTGTGGAGCATAAACGCCGGCATGGACTGGTTGGGCCGAATGGCCTGTTTCTATGCCATATATCCTATGTAATCCTATGTTGTAAATGTTTTTAATGTTCAGTAAATATATTTAAAAAAAAAAAAAAAAAAAAAGTGGGTAGCACCCTCGCCTCTGAGTCAGAAGGTTGTGGGTTCAAGTCCCACTCCAGGGACTGAGCACAAAAATCTAGGCTGACACTCTGGTGCAGTACTGAGGGAGCGCTGCACTGTCGGAGGTGCCGTCTTTTGGATGAGATGTTAAACCGAGGCCCTGTCTGCTCTCTCTCGGGTGACACTATTTCGAAGAAGAGCAGGAGAGTTATCCCCAGCGTCCTGGCCATTATTTACCCCTCAATCAATATAACAAAAACAGGTTATCTGGTCATTATCACATTGCTGTTTGTGGGAGCTTGCTGTGTGCAAATTGGCTGCCGTGTTTCCCATATTACAACAGTGACTACACTTCAAAAGTTCATCTTAAAGTGCTTTACAGCCAATGATGTCCAGTGGTCGTGAAAGGTGCTATATAAATGCAAGTCTTTCCTTTTTTTTGCCTGTGCTGCACCTGATCTGCTCTGACTTAGTGGCACTTGTCTTGTTGAGCACAGCACCCAGCCCCACCCCCAAAAATTGTATTTTAACTTTAATTTATTACGAGTTAATGTTTTGTGGCATTGCACGTGGCAAGAATATGATCTCCCTCTTACCTGACTCTGCTGTCTCTATTGCTGTTTCTCGCAATATCTTGTCTTTTCTGCTTATTTCTCCCTTTTTGGTACCTTCTCCATCTTCTAATGTACTCTTTGTCTCCCTTTTGGGTGGAAGGTAGTGAGGGGTGTTGCAGAGAAAGGCGTGACTAAGGGCTGTAGGCTGCATTTGAGGGAGTTTGTAGGGAAAATGTGGCTCCCTTCCCTTCGCTATCTATTTACCTTCCCACTTCCTCCTCACAATTCTACAACTGTTTCACTCCCATTGCTATCCCAGACACTTTCCCTTTGAGCTACCTACTCAACCCCTGTATCCTCCCCTCCCTGTTGCTTCGCTGTCACTTGCTTCACCTGTTACTTTCCATCTGCTCCACCCACTTCCACTTGTAGCTTCCCCAGGATTGTGAAGCTAGAGGCCCACATCCTCTTTTGCTGTCTTCCTTCCCCCTCCTTCACTCGCTTCATATCTGTTTCCATCGGAGGCTTTATTTGTTTTCAAAATCCAATCTGCTTGTGTTTTTTTAAAGAAACCAAATCAGAATGAGGCAAGACCATGTCTCAGTTTCTGCTTAATACACTGAGGTTTAAAGAATGCAAAACAATAGCTACAGTTTATACAGACAGAAGCCAGCCCGGCCACTGTATACAGATAGAAGCAGGTCACTATATACAGACGGCAGCCTGATATATATACAGACAGATCAGGAGTCAATATACAATTTCAAAGTTTGTGGAAGACACCAAATTGAGGGGTAAAGTTTATGCAGAGGAGGACTGTGACAAAGTACAGGATGACATTAACAAACTTGCAGAATGGGCATGTAATTGGCAAATGAACTTCACTATAGTGTGAGGTGGTACATTTTGGTAGGGAGATTTAAGAGGCCACATACGCCTTGGAAAGTAAGGGGGAGAAATTTGGTATCGCCCCGTTTGGGGTGCAATTATCGGCCGGGTACAAAGTTTAGTGCCTGGCGCTAATTATCGCCTTCGATTACAAACTTGGCTTCTATCGCCCCTGGAGGTGATTGGAGCGCTAAATCAGGCACTACACACCTCTCAAGGCGCTAACGCCGAGGAGCGAGGCACTACCTCAGAGCGCTGGCGAAGCTCAAGTGATGTCAGTCAGCAATGGAACACAGACACAATGGTGCCGGCCAGCTCTTAAAGGGGAGGGTCGATCTTGCTCTCCATCCACACCCTGCTCATTGCAGCCTTGAATCTCGGCCTGGAGAGATCCGTACATCAAATCTGCTGGAAAGAACAATGGAGATGCCTAGGGAAAGAGCTCAGAATGCATCTCCCATAGCCTCTTCTAAATCGATGCAAGGAAGGTCAAATCAAAATGAACCTGCAAAGTTCCTTCACACAGCATTGAATCTCTCCAGAAGTGTCTCAATGCGTGGTGCAAAAATGTCACCGACAAAAAAAGGCAGGAAGCTGTTGCCTTTAAATAGCGCTCCCCCAGTCCCTTCCCGACTGCAAAACGCTCCCCTCAACCTGTCACTTGTTAGCGGCAGGGGGCACCACTCAATATCCGGTCTGGGGCATTGCACGCTCAACTGACATCATGATCTCCTGCGCCTGCAGATCGTGGCGATAGTGTTGAGTGTCGCTGCAAAATGTCTGGTCAATTTTGCGAGTGGCGCAAACGTCGCCGCGCCTGGGCACTAGTTGCTTTGCGCCCCATGAGTGCCCTTCAACAGAAGGTGCAAAGCAACCGAATTTTTCCCCCCAAGTGTCTAACTGGGGTAGAGGAACGGTGATTTGGGGGTACAGATACACAAATCACGAAGTAGTGACGTAGTAAGACCATTTATTAAAAAAAAAACCTAAGCACTGGGGTTCATTGCTTTTCAATTCAATCCCTCCAGAAAATAAGTTATGTTAAACTTGTATAGAACCTTGGGTAGTCTACACTGTGAACAGTTCTGGTCCCCATATTATAAAAAGGATACAGAGGAACTGGATGAGGTGCAAAAAAGATTTACTAGAATGATCCCAGGTATAACCTCTCAGTTCTATCAGGAACTATTGAACAGGCTGAGGCTCTTCTCAAAGAGAAGTCACTGGGTGAGCTGACCCAGCTGTTTGATTATGCGACGGTTTGATGGGGTAAACGTAGAGATGTTTCCACTTGCGAGGGAGACAAGAACTAGGGGTCATAAATAGAATACAATAGCAAAATACTGTGGATGCTGGAAATCTGAAATAAACAGAAAATGCTGGAAATACTCAGCAGGCCAGGCAGCATCCGTGGAGAGAAAAACAGAGTTAATGTTTCCGGTCAATGACCCTTCGATAGTCACTAATAAATCCAATGGGGAATTCAGGAGAAACTTCTCTACCCAGAAAGGGGTTAGAATGTGGAACTCGCTACCACAAGGAGTGGTTGAGGTGAATAGCATAGATACATTTAAGAGGAAGGTGGATAACCATATGAGGAAGAAAGGAATAGAAGGATATTATGTTGATGGGTTAGATGAAGGGTAGGAGCAGGCTCGAATGGAGCATAAACCCCATCATGGATTTGTGCTGAGTGGCCTGTTTCTGTGCTGTAAATACTTCGTAATACAATAAATGTGTAATCGGAACAATGTTTTTCTCCACATACCGACAGCATCTCTGATTTTTTTTTGAAAATAGTGCTTCATATAAATGCTACACTCCAGCTTTAAGCACAAAGCTTGATGAGAGTTGGGTCAGTCTGCTAAACCGATTGGCTTGCTAAACAGCGTGATGACGGGAATTTGGTGAGAATGGGGAAGGAGGTGCTAAGTAATTTAAACCAACGAGCAACAATAAATGAGTAAATATATAAATAATCAGAATAATTAATTCGATCTAAGCGGTTAAAACCCTGTACAGAAATATATTGGGAATAGTTTCTGCAACTAATGTAGCCAGTTTAAAATCCAAAGGATGGAAAGGTACGCTTAGTAGATCACAAACCTACTTTTGAAAGTATTTGTGAACAGTATTTAACGATTATCATTTAAATGGTGTGTTGCTTAGCTTCAGTGGCTTATAGTGTCTGTTTTTATTCACTTTGTGGCAGTTAACAGTAAATGCTTTGTGACAATTAACAATAAATTCGACTTGTCTCCTGATCCCAGTGGTATTTCTTGCAACATTACCGTAAGAAGCACTCTATAGAGCACAAGCCACAATTGAAATTATTTGTATTTATGCAGATCTTTGGAATTATGACCATGTTACATGCACTCACGAGATCTCTGCTATTTTGAATCCATATAGAAAGACCTGTTTGGCGTTTTGAAGAACCCTGATATTTGCCTGCAGAATTTTTTTTTTGTTTACCATTTTTAGCAAAAACAACAGTATTTGCAGAGAACTATTTTGTATGACCTTTATCTCTGCATGAAATCTTTGATCTTAAATTTGCTTCTATGGCAGAACATTGCTTAATTTAGTAAATGTAAGTGTTGCTAGAAACCTGGGTATTAATGTCTGCCTGTCTAAGGTGGAGGACCCACCAATGAACAAACTACAGCCTTTTATAAATATATGTATTTTTTAACTTCCTCGCGTTACAACAATGAGCTTATAACTGACCTCAGGATGTACCTGTTTGCCATACATTTCCTGTGCCAAGCAGCTGAATGGTACAGGAAATGTATGGCAAACTCTGGTCTCGTTTGACTTGGTAGCCTTAAAACAGTTCCACCATGGCAGGCCAGTTTTTAGAAAGGCAGTCCTTTTAAGGCCATTAGGAAAGGTCTATCCAGCCATGAATACTCACCTTGTTACATAATATGTTGTGCATTTCATGGTACAGTGAAACCTGTATAAACAGACACCTGCAAAAAGAAACGAGCACATATTGAGAGATCCAAATAACGTGCATGGTTAAATGTGAAAGAAACACTCTGAAATCATGGGTACTCACAAATTACGAATTATGGGCCGCCTTTAATGCACCAAACCCATTTTACAACTTAAAACACCAGACACCGCCTGTTGCTGTATCTGGAACTTTCACTGAGTTGGGATTGCTGGCGCTTCCCTTTACAATTTGCTTCCTTTCTGCCCCCAAATTTTTGAGGTCAGTGTATGCCGGTCAGTGCGAGGCGGCAGCAGATTTTGTGAAGGAAATGGCTTTTGTGGAACGGGGAGCTCTTTATCGAATATGTATAGTGACATAGAAAGTGCTCTATCTCTGGGATTGAGTGCTTGCATAGCTCTATCCCAGGGTTTCTCTGCTGTTATGGGTAACAAACTCTCGATTCTACTGAGAATTTTTACAGTACAGTGACGCCTGCAAAAAACAGACACTTGCTGACAGTTCCAGATAACTTGTATTGTAATAGATAAAAACTGCATCTTTGAAACCATGGGCATGCGCAAATTATGAACTACAGCCAGCCTTCAGTGCACCAGGTCCATTTACAACTCAAAATACCAGACAGTGCGAAGTGGCAGCGGGTGGGGGAAAAAAATGGAGATGTATTTATCCAGCATGCATAACGGCAGCAAAACTGCTCTATCTCTGGGATTGAATACTTGCACGGGCTCTATCACAGGGATACAGAGGTTTCTCTGCAGCTATGGATGCTGGGTAAAGAGATCTCCATTACACAAAAGCTGGGAACAGCCAATGGGGGGAGGGAGTTGGGGGCCCTGAAATTTGTTTGGTGGGGGGGGGGGGTGAAGTATGGGGGAATAGAGATGGAGACTGGGGTCTTGGGTTTGTGGTGGGGGAGAGAGATGGAGAGACTGGTTCCCTTTTTCTCCAGCTCTCGGTTTCACCTCTTCAACTGCATTCATGTGGCCTCCTGATTCTTGGAACCTCTCGCAGCAGCTGCTGGCGCAAAACCACAATGAAGTTTCTCAACTACAGGAGACCAACGTTCCCTTCAAGCTGCGCGGCCACATCCCAGGGAACCCGCGCAGCCAGCTTTTCAATGTAGTGTTTTGAATGGCCCACACAGCCCCTTAAAGGAGCCAAAGAAAAATGAGGAACATTGCAGGGGACCCAAGGTAAATCCAATAACATTTATAGAGGTCCTGTGCTCTGACATCGCTTGGCCTGATCATCACATGATCAAGCCTCCAGGAATGCCTTCAACCAGAGTTGGCAACCTTACTCCACCAGTACATCAGGTATTGATGAGCTTCTAACAATACCCGTACCCACCCCCAGCACCTCAAACATTAACAGCTGTGGCACATGGAGGGAGGGGGTCCCGGACAGGGGTCTGCAGGACATTAATGCCCCCCAATTTGACTGGGATCTGCCAGGCACTCTGGCCCTATAGCAGCCACCTCACCCTGTGCAGTTTGCCAAAATAGCAGATCTCCCTCAATAGAAAAGGACCCTGGGATGGCAATGAATAGGACAACGTGCACAAGCAACTACCTTGCCCAAGTGGCCATTTTTCATCTGTGAACTATATTTGTTGACTGGCTATTTGACCGTGGAGGACTGATTCTGACCTCGCCCTGACTACTTTTTTTGTTTCCAATTTGCTGAAGCTGATTGTAAATGGTTTTCTTGCGGCATTTGTATGGTCACGGTTCAAACTGTAAAATTGAAAATAAAATTAATCATTTTTAAAAACTATTAAGTCAGTGAATGACAGCCTTTGATGGTTACATAGAATATACAGCACAGAAACAGGCCATTCGGCCCTACCATTCCATGTTTATGCTGCTCTTGAGCCTTCTCCCATCCTTCCTCATCTAACTCTTATCAGCATAACCCTCTGTTCCCGTCTCATGCTTATTTAGCCTCCCCTTAAATGCATCTATATTGCCTCAACTACTCCCTGTGGTAGAAATTATTTATATATAATTACACACTACAGACAAAGATCCCAGCTCATAACAAAATTTTTGTTTCCACTTGTAAGATGTACTGAGAGATGTACATTTTCCCCCATTCTTTACCCCCCATCACTTTTGAGTTACATGTCCACCACCTTACGTCTAACAATAAAGATCTTGTGTTTCTTCTTCTGTTTCTGTTTCCATGTTGCTGTTAGCACTGTCCTCCCTATTCTGAGCTATTTAATTTTATATCTAGACTAATAGATTGTGCAACCTTCAAAACTTCTGTTGGATTTCTTGCAGGGACTGAAATTAATATTGGTCCATGATATAGAGAGATGTACATTTAGCAACCGTGACTCAGGATTCAACTGTAATTTGTCAGTGAATACATTCCCACGTCAACATGTACTCGCTACATTTTGCTTAGGAGGTTTCTTGTGCAGGTGTTTGCTTTTGTTCTTCGTGTACTGCCCCAAGACCTGTGTATAAGACAGTTAAGTACACTTGTTAATTTGCTGGTACGGTTTTTATCTGACTGCAGTCTTATTTTTGAGTCTTGGTTTGCAAAAGGCAAGTGTATCTTGTCTCCCAGGATCTGATCCAAATTTATACTGGCTGTACTAGTTACAGCACATGGACATGAGAGAATCTTGTTTATCTGTGTGGATGACCTTGTTTCTAATTATGAAACACCACATGTGTTCAGGAACATTATTGATTCTTGGATCCATCTAGTGCAGCATTGTGAAATCCAGACTAATTGATTATTCATATGTTTTTATTGTATTCGAAAACCTATAGACAGGAACTAAGCAGATTTCATTTTTATTGGTAATGATTGGATATGATACTTATACAGTTACGTTTGTTGTGTTTTGGGTTAAGTATACCTGAAGCTGGAGTGTCTAAACTATGGACCCATGAAGTCCCAGTGATTTAGTCTGCATTTGCTCATGTACTTCAGATTCTGCTCCGTTCACCTGTCTGGATTTTGTGAGTTTAGTGGTTTGGAACAGTCTTTTTTTCTCTGCTGCTATCTCTTTTGCAGATAAATCTTAAGTCCACCAATGAGGAACTAAGGCTATGTAGCACCATAGACTCCACATGGGCACTGTTCTCCCATGGTCTAAACTAAACATGTGCTGCTGCAAAATTGCCTTGGGATTTGCTTGAAGGTGCCCATATTGAGTGAGGTCAGGATGAAAATGTTTTCTTGTTCCTTACTCCTTGCATGGGTGAATAGCTTGCCAACATGCTCTTTCTAAGCAGGCAGATGAAACATGGCCAGTTGGGTGAGGTTAATGGAAGGCTGGCGGTACACCTCAGCCAGAGTTTACGAAGGGAGATACTAGAAAAGGGTAACTGGAACATACTTTTAGCAGGATGTGTGTGTTTTTGTTTTAGATATAATTGTAAAAGCTGCATCATTGACGCCTGACTGATGAGGCTCTGGGAAAGACACAGATTCTCCCTTTTGTTTGGGTGACAAAAGATCCAAAGCAAGTCTTAATTTGAGGCAGTGTCATTCTATGGGTCCATCTAGAATGATGCATGTGGCTGCCTTGCTGATTTGTCTCGGAATGCATTTTGCCTGAAGCTAGCCCAAATATTGGCACTTGCATACTTAGAATTCACCCTGCTAGCTGGGAACAGAGCAGCACACAAGCAATGTTTTTAATTCTATTTTGTCAGATGTCTTCTAAATTCATAGGTCCATAGGGTATGGTAGTATGGAATTGGTCTTGTATGACAAGTACTGTTAACGGCTGAGTGCTCATTTTACATTGGCTTGTAGAAGCATAATTCCTCAGTCCTGAGACAAGGTGTTTTTTTTTTTATTGTGTTCTTGCCTTCAATGGCACAAACCTACCCACAGACTCCAAATGAATTACAGAATCTCAATTTGACATGACCAGCAGTGAAACGAACTTTGAAGTGATTCCTCTGTATAATAAACTATACTATTTGTTCCAATAATCTACAAGAGGTAGCAGATGCTTAAATCATGTATATATGGAGATGGGAAAGATACCTACCCTAAAATGCCATTCACGTAAAAAATAGCACAACTGGAGCTTTGGGGAGCGGAGTAATAGAGGTGTCGAACCTGTGCTGTGTGTAAAACTCAATTTTTATTAAAGGGAGAGAGGTCTTTTTATTAAAAAAAAATGACTCGTGACCTAATTTATTTTAGTAGAAATTGAGCAATTATCAAATTGGTGTTCTTATACTGGACATTTCTGTTTCAAATGGAGTATTGATTCATTTTGTATTACTTCGACAATTCGCTGGCTCACCAAAGATCTTTTTTTCTGTGCAAATTATTATTTGGTAATTACATAGAATTTATGGACCTAATGTAATCCTTTTTCTAGTTCTGGGCTCTTGCTTGTTGATTGCTGTGGAAAGTCCCCAATTGCGGCTTAGTAATTATTGACAAATTGACCTGGAGGAAGTCAATAAAAGTCTGAGAATTTGAATCTTTTTAATATCAGCTACAGAAAGAACCAACACCTTTTATCTATGAAACAGTGTGAAGCTGTTTACATGCACTATTCATATAAATGCTGGTTAGTATAGGAAAATAAATGTGGTCAAATAAGATTCTGATATTGAGTGATCTGGAAAAACATTTACCCAAACACTGTTGAAATCCATTGCTTAAAATATGAAGCGCAGTTGATGACCAATCCCCAACTGTGCCTTTCACACACTGCTTTTGAATTCCTTGCATGTTTTTTTTTTTTCCTCGGCTATATTGGCTGAAGGCTACATTTTCCCCCTTCCCTTCCCCTGCCCCCAATGATTGCTGGAAATTGCATGATATTGGTCCCATTCTTGGAGTGGTGTGAGTTGATAAGGAATTTTACTGCAACCTACACCAATCTAATGGGTAGAAAAGCAGAGGTCTGCACATGCCGACGTAAGTGCATGTGTGGAGATCTGCTCCCTGGTCTTCAATGCTGGAAAATGTTTTAATTAGGAAAGAACTGATCATCTTTTTTCTGTCAGCTTTCCTCCACACTGGCAAATACAGTATAATGCAACTGTGGCACAGTTGTAACCGTTAATCTTGCTTTGGTGTGACATTAAAAGTATGTTGCACTGATGGAAAATGTTAAGTATAGCTTCCGTGTTAAAGAATGTACACCAGGGATTCCTGATCGCGCAGCGAGTAGCTGCACCATAGATACCAGGAAAATCCCAGGCTCAGTTGCTGGTATGTGTTGAGTTAGCTAGGGCGGTGGTAGGAAGGCTACACTTGGCTTTGGTACCCCTGGGCTAGGAAGGAGAAATCCGCTGGGGTTCCCACTCCTGATCACTATCAGTGACTCCTTTTGGAACAGTTTGTCTTGGTGAGTGGCTCAATATAAGGTAAGGGCAGAGATTGGGATTGGCCCCTGTAAGTTAAATAGCCTGCCAGTATTCACTGTTGATACCATTGAAATGCATAATGGCCATTTAGGCAAGGTAATGGTCAGCCTTGGCTCAGTGGTAACACACTTGCCTTTGAGTCCGAAGATTGAGGGTTCAAGCCCCCTCCAGAGATTTGAACACAAAATCTAGACGGATACTTAGTACATTGTCAGAGGTGCAATCTTTCGGATGCGACGTTAAATTGTGGCCCTGTTTGTCCTCCCAGGTGAATATAAAAGATCCCATGGCACTACTCTCAAGAGTAGGGGAGTTCTTCAGGTGTCCTGTCTAATATTTATCCCTCATTGCTATTTGTGGGACCTTGCTTTGTACAAATTGGCTGCTGAGATTTTCCTAATATTACAGCAGTGACTCCATTAAAAAAAAAAGTACTTGGCTGTGAAGTATATTGGGACATCCTGTGGTCGTGAAAGATATATAAATGCAAGTTCTGTCCTCCCCCTCGTTCTTCTCTCCCTTCCTGAGTCAGAAGGTTCTGAGTGCAAATGTCATTGTTGAACTTGAGCACATAATCTAGGCTGTCACTGAGGTAAGTTTTGAGAGATACGATGAGGCATTAAACAACTACAAAGCAAAACTTCATTCTATTTGCTACTCAGTATCTGTGTAACTGTACCCCAGCATTCAGCTTGGGGCCATTGGTTTGGACTAATTGAATCCAAACAGCTTCAGCTGCTGCTGATATCTCTTGCCACAGCAGGCAGATTATCTCTGACCAATGAAGCTAGACCTCCTCCCTTCTGGATGTGGAGGTGTTGCTGTGTCTGAGAAGGAAAAGGAGAATTTTTATAAAATTATACAAGGTTCTGTAGTGTTTGAGAAAAGGGTTTTGGGTTTAATTTGAGAAACTGCTGGGTGATACACCCTTGACTGTAGATTTAGTTAACTCAACTTGTCTAGGTTTGATTTAGTTTGGTAGCGCTGGGAAATGTACTCTCTGAACCTGGATGAATCTTGCCAATACAAATTCTGACTTGGGCAGATGAAAATAAATCGCTGAAAACTTCCAAGCATTTAAAACTTCTTTCTTGCTGACAAATTTCAATTGGTAGACATTGTAGAATTTCCCCTGGCATGGTGATGTAATGGATTGTTGTTGCAGATGAAAAGCAGGGTGTAAACTGAGCACTAAATAAGTTGTGTGGGATGATTGAATTACTAGTACAGGTACAGTAGTTGGGTGTGGATTTCCACAAAGAGCATACTCCGCTCTTCCTACCAAGTCTCCAATTTTGCCTATACTGATTTTAAGCAAGTGTAGTATAGCACAAGGGGAAGCCAGTATAGATCAGAGTAGGTTTAAAATACTGAAAATGAGTATAGATTAGTGATGAAGTTGTAGGAAGAGCAGTGTACCCTCTAATCCAAGTATAGGATTGATTTTGTAATATGGTTTTTAGAATCAACATAGGAGCAGGAGTAGGCAATTCAGCCCCTCGAGCCTGCTCTGCCATTCAATGAGATCATGGCTGATCTGCGACCTAACTCCCTATACCCACCTTTGCCCCATATCCCTTAATACCTTTGGTTAACAGAAAGCTATCAATCTCAGATTTAAAATTAGCAATTGATCTAGCATCAATTGCCGTTTGCGGAAGAGAGTTCCAAACTTCTACCACCCTTGTGTGTAGAAGTGTTTCCTAATTTCACTCTCTTGAAAGGTCTGGCACACCTGGAGTACTGTGTACAGTTTTGGTCTCCATATTTAAAGAGGGATATACTTACATTGGAGGCAGTTCAGAGAAGGTTCACGAGGCTGATTCCGGAGATGAAGGGGTTGTCTTATGAAGAAAGGTTGAGCAGGTTGGGCCTATACGCATTGGAGTTTAGAAGAATGAGAGGTGATCTTATTGAAACATATATGATTCTGAAGGGGCTTGATAGTGTAGATGCAGAGAGGATGTTTCCCCTCGTGGGGGAATCTAGAATTAGGGGGGCATAGTTTCAGAATAAAGGGTCGCCGATTTAAAATGGAGATGAGGAGGAATTTTGTCTGAGTGTTGTGAATCTTTGGAATTCTCTTCCTCAGAGAGCTAAGGAGGCTGGGTCATTGTCTATCTCCACCTTAAATATATTCAGACAGATTTTTGAACGATAAGGGAGTAGTCCAGGGTTATGGAGAGCGGGCAGGGAAGTGGAGTTGAGGCCAAGAACAGATCAGCCATGATCCTATTGAATGGTAGAGCAGGTTCATGGGACCAAGTGACCTACTCCTCCTATTTCTTATGTTCTTATGGCTCTAATTTTTAGACGATGCCCCCGAGTCCTAGCATCCCCAACCAGTGCAAATAGTTTCTCTCTATCTACCCTATCTGTTCCCCTTAATATCTTGAAAACTTCGATCAGATCACCCCTTAACGTTCTAAATTCTATGGAATACAACCCTAATTTGTGTAATCTCTGCTCATAACTTAATCCTTGAAGTCCGGTTATCATTCTGGTGAACCTATGCTGCACTCCCTCCAAGGCTAATATATTCTTCCTACAGTGTGGTGCCCAGAACTGCTCACAATACTCCAGGTGTGGTCTAACCAGGGCTTTTATAGCTGCAGCATAACTTCTGCCCCTTTGTATTCTAGTCCTCTAGATATAAAGGCCAGCATCCCATTAGCCTGCCGATGCAGCGATTCCATCATATACTGAAGCAATTATTATTGTGTGTGTTTACGAAGGAGATCATGGGCGGGCTCCCCAGCACAGAAGTTGGATTTTTCAGGAGGATGGGCCAGAGGAAGAACTAATGGAAATAGAAATTTTAGATAAGGTGGACACTCAGTAACTGTGGAAGATAAGGCAGCAGATCTGGATGGACTTTATTCAAGACTACTTTATCATTAGAAATGTGTGTAGTGCCTGAGGATTGAAAAATAGCTAACAGAATCCCCATCTTTCAAAAGGGTCATGGGGCCGACTCTGAAAACTACAAGCCAGTGAGCTTAATGTCTGTTTTGGGATTGGAAGACATCCTGAACGAGGAGATAATTAAATACCTAGATAGGTATGGAACATAGGAACAGGAGTTGGCCATTCACTGAGCTTATGTCTGATCTGTATCCAAACTCCATCCACCCGTCTTGGCTCCATATCTCTTAATACCCTTGGCTAGCAAAATTCTATCGATTTCAGATAAAATTATTAATTGAGCTAGCATCTACTGCCTTTTTTGTGGGCAAGAGTTCCACTCTTTGTATGAAGAAATGTTTCCTAATTTACCTCCTGAATGGCCTGGCTCTGATTTTAAGGTTCTGTCCCCTTGTATGAGGAATCGGCAATATTTTATGGAAAGTAGGTTTTGCTGAGCAAATTTACTGCGGTTCTTTGAGTTAATGATTGGTCTTGTTGACTAGAAAATTATGTAGATGTGATCTGTGTAAATTTCAATATGACTTTTACTATTGTCTATGCAACATTCATCAACAAGATAGAAAGTCAAAGAAAAAGAGGCAAGCTTATGAGATAGATTGAAAATTGGCTTAACCAGCAAAAGCAAATGATAGTTGTGAATAGAGCTGTGTTGACGTGGCAAGTGGTTAACTTACGAACAGGATGCAGTAGGAATCTGTGCTGCGGCCATTGCTGTTTATAGTTTCTGTAAATGATTTGGAGTTGGAGGCAAAGCCCCTTTGTATAAAACCTAGGATCCCATGTCTATTTAATGGCCTTTGCTACATGTACTCTCACTGTTAAAGGTCTCTGCAACCCTGGACCTTTTCGGATCCTCCATTCTGTTAGCGCCTCAACCTAATTTCTAGGCCTAAGGCTCTTAAGTTCGCCTGGGCGCTGATTTTTGCGCTGCGTTGGGATTAATACCGATTGCCAGAAATTCAGTTTCAGAAACCCTCGAGGGACACTGGGCGAGGCTCGAGGCGCTCCGCGTCCCTCTTGGGGCGCTGAAACTGAATATCACAGTGGCGCTGCGGCACGGCACGCTGCGGTACTGCAGGCCTTCCTCCCATTGTTAAGGGGGAGGGGCCTGCAACAGCGCGATCCCCGATCGCGAGTGCCGGCAAAAGAGCCCGGCACCGAGGAGAAGTGCCGGGCTCTTGGGAAACAGCTGGCAATGCCGCGGGGGTCAGGAGGCCGGGGACGGAGGTGCTGCCCCGCACCTCCACCTTAACTTGTGCCGCTGCCAGCACAGCAAGGCCCCGTGAACCGGGCGCATAGCGAACGGCGCTACAGCGGCGTTCGCTATCAAATATCGCGAATGGGGCGCTGCGCACACCGATGATGTCATCGGTGGCGGCGCAGCGCAACAGGCTGATGCCACCATTAGCGCCCCTGCTGAATATCGCGGGAGGCGCAGCCAGTGGCGCTACAGCCACTGACTGCCTCTTTAGGCGCTAACAGGTGGCGCTACTCACCCAATTTCTCCCCCTTACTGTTTCGAGTAAAATTCCTTTTTCTCAATGTATTTCTGCACATTTTTTTCTGGATTCAACTGTCTCTGTCACTTATTTGTCCACTCTACTAATCAACAACAATGACGCAAAAGGTTAGTTAAAGGAAGGGTGGGTACGATTAAGGGCCAAAAAGCAGATGATCTTGTGGAGGCAGAGGGCATGGCTGAGGTACTAAATGAGTGTTTTGCATCAGTCTTCACTAGAGAAGAGAATGTTGTCAATGTAGCAGTAAAGGAGGAGGCAGTAGCAATATTGGATAGGGTAAATAGATAAAGAGGAGGTAACTAAAAGTTTGGCAATTCTCAAAGTAGAAAAGTCACCAGGTTCGGTTGGGATGCACTCTAGGTTACTGAGGCAAGTAAGGGTGGAAATTGCGGAGGCTGTGGCACAATCTTCCAATCCTCCTTGGATATGGGAGTGGTGTCAGAGGACTGGAGGATTGCAAATGTTACACTCTTTATAAAAAGGGGAGAGTGATTAAACTCAACAACTACAGGCCAGTCAGCCTAATGTTGGTGATGGGGGAAACTGAGTCAATAATCTGGACAGAATTCATTGGCATTTGGAAAAGTATGGGCGAATAAATGAAAGCCAACATGGATTTGTTAAAATCATGTTTGACTAACTTGATCAATTTCTTTGAAGTAACAGATAGGGTTGATGAGGATAATGCGGTTGATGTTGTGTATATGGACTTTTAAAAGGCATTTGACAAAGTACCACATAATAGACTTGTTAGCAAAATTAAAGCCCATGGATTAAGGGGCAGTGGCAGCATGATACAAAATCATCTAAGGGACAGAAAGCAAAGAGTAGTGATGAACGATTGTTTTTCAGACTAGAGGTGTCATACAGTGGTGTCCCCCACGGCTCGGAGTTGGGACAACTGCTCTTTTTGAGATATATTAATGACATTGACTTGGGTATAGAAAGCATAATTTCAAAGTTTGCAAATGACACGAAACTTGGAAATGTAGTAAACAATGAAGAGGATAGTAACAGACTTCAGGAGGATATAGACAGACTGGTGAAATGGGCAGACACGTGGCAGATGAAATTTAACGCAGTGAAGTGTGAAGTGATCCATTTTGATAGGAAGAGGCAACATGAACTAAATGACACAATTTTAAAGGGGGTGCAGGAACAGAGAGACCTGGGGTGTATGAACATAAATGTTTGATCAGAGCAGGAGAAGTTGAGAAGGCTGTTGAGAAAGCTTTATTAACAGAGACATGGAGTACAAAAGGAAGGAAGTTATGCTAAACCTTTATAAAATACTGGTTAGGCCTCAGCTGGAGTATTGTGTTCAATTCTGACACCACACATGAGGAAGATGTCAAGGCTTTGGAGAGGGTGCAGAGGATATTTACTAGAATGGTACCAGGGATGAGGTACTTCAGTTATGTGGAGAGACTGGAGAAGCTGGGGTTGTTCTTCTTAGCAGAGAAGATTACGTGAATATTTGATAGAGGCGTTCAAACTCCTGAATGATTTAGATAGAGTAAATAAGGAGTCCATTGGCAGAAGGTTCGGTAACCAGAGGACACGGATTTAAGGTGATTGGCAAAAGAACTAGAGGCGACATGCGGAAACATTTTTTTACACCGCATATTGTTATGATCTGGAATGCACTGCCTGAAAGGGTGGTGGAAGCAGATTCAATAGTAACATTGAAGAGAATTGGATAAATACTTGAAGGGAAAAAATTCCACAGGACTATGTGGAAAGAACAGGGGAGTAGAATTAATTGGATAGCTCAACCAAAGAGCTGGCACAAGCACGATGGGCCGAATGGCCTCCTTCTGTGCTGTATCATTCTATGATTTATATAGCTCTTTTTAGAAAGCATTTAGGGTCTATTACTTTTTGAGGTGGGGGAAGGAAGCAGAAGGAAAGAAGAGTTTGTTGGCCTGGATGTAGGACAATAGTGCAAGAATTGGGAGAGATGACTGAAACCTTGGTCAGCAAGATGGATATTGAGAAGGTTTTTAAAGGTGGTGAGTGAGAAGTGGAGTGGTGGAAGGGTTTATGGAGAGACTTCCAGAGAGTAGGGCTGAGATACCTGAATGCTCTGCAAAAAACAGAGGGATGTACAAAACTTCAGAGTTGGAGGACCAAAGAGTTTGGGGGGGAATAGAGTGGAGGAGGTTGCAGTGATGGGCTGGGCTGGGGGAGACCATGGAAGGATTTGAGGATGACGATTTTAAATTTAATGCATTGGGCGACGGGTAGTCATTGAGGACAGGGTAATGAGTGAGCATGACAGGATTATGGGTGGTTGAGATTTCAACAGGTTTATGGGGGGGTGGATAGAGGATGGAAGGAGCCATCCTGGAAAAAGGGTGCAATGTTTACCACCCTCCGGTCCTTCGTCACAATTCCTGTTTCCAAATCGTTGTTCATTTCTCCACTGTCACCTCTCCAGCTTCCTTTGGTATTCTTTTCTAATATTAATCCCATTAATTATTAAATATTTATCCCCAGTAGTGGCTAGTTTGTGTCCTCAGTTACTCCTGCAATTTCCTCTAATTAAAAACTGATGCAAAATATTTTTTGAACATCTCTGCCAATGCCTCACTCCTTTACCTGTCCTTTTGCTGATAACTGCTTATAAAAGCCTTTGCTGTTCCCCTTTATATTGACTCTGTCTTCTTTCAAAACCTCTTGGTCTTTCTAAACACACTCTCTCTACTTCCTTTTAATACTTCTTGTATTGGTCACAGCTTCCTTCTGTATTATCCTGCCCTAATATTGATAATCTGCCTCATAAGATTATTGTTCTGACCCTGAAGTGTGCCTGACCTCCAATATCTGTAGGAATAAAGATTGAAAAATGCAAGTAAGTACAGTATACCTCCCCAGTGATTGTTAGTGCCACAAAGGTCTTGCCAAATGGACAGGGAAAGAGTTGCTTTTCAGGTTCATGTAACTAAAAATTTAAGGGGTGACTAGCTTCCAGTTAATTGTTTCTCTTCTAATGTCAGAGAGAGCATGAGCAGGCCATTCATCATGTATAGCTTTTTCCTGCTGTACATGTCCATGTACAGAACCATCAGACTGTTTTCATCCCTGTTGTTGCCTTGACACCAAATCCATATTCTTCTACCCCCTTCAATGGTTTGTTGTTTCTGTCCTCTTCCTATGGCCTGTTTCCATCTTTCTATTGCCCCACTGACTGACTTGCCCATATCAAAGGTTTTATTTTGTATATTGGGATCATTTTCTTAAGTTAAAATGATGTGTCTGATTTTAGGAGAAAAGTTAATTTTAAGCACAAATTCTGTCCACTTGTACCCACTCCCCTCAATTTAGTCCTGCCGTCCAAGTGGTGGGGAACCTTTGAGATGTTTTTTCAAGGTTGTCCCCTTCTGAACTTTAGTGCTGTCAGATTATGGCTGGTGTATCCAAATAGCATGCTATTATAAATTGACTGACGATATATAGTTGTCAGCTTGACTCTGTTGGTAGGACTCATCTAAGTACGCTAGGACTCGTGTTTTATACCCATTTATATTAAGTAGATCTTAAGCATACATTGCGTTGAAGATTATATGTTTTATGGAAGATGAGAACCTCTAGGATATAAACCTTAAAAAAAGACTTGAATTTAATTCTGTACACAATTGTAAGAGGCACAGTATGTTGTAGAATGTACGAATAGCTGGTCTCTCTGAGTGAGCTGGTCTTGCCAACTTTGTTCTTTGATCTAAAACTAGCTCTTGTATCTTGTTTTGTGGAAGCCGTGTTAAAGCTTTGGCAGTTGGAGTGAAAAATGTAAATGTATTGGAATAAATTAATTTGCAGATGCTAATAAAAGAAATTAGTGGCAACAAATGTATGTGTTAATGCTGTCCAGAAAAGTAAATGGCAATCATTAACGTGGGGGTTTGTTGATGAGCAATTCTTTTGGGATCATTAGTTTATCAATGACCTTGCTTCCTTGGAATGTTTCTCTGCAATTAACTCAGACTTGACTCTCTCACAAGTAATTAATTAGTGGAGATATTTATAACACTGGTTGAAGTTGCACATGGTAAGTTGGTAAATATAGTCTCTCTTACCTGTCTTAGCTTTTGTTGCTCTCTCTCTGCTCTCCCCTTGCTCCTATTCCCCTAACTTTTTTGCTTCTCGCTCTCAATAAATCAAATTAGAACAAGAAAACAGTTTCTATCCGTGTGCATGTCTGTCCCCTGTTCTCAAAAAAAAAAAACATTTCAGTATAAACTTTACCCGAATAAAGCTTTTAAAATTTGACCTCACGCTTTTATTGAAATAATATTGAAAAACAACAGTGTAGAAGCTGAAGGAAAATGCCCCATCATTACAGCTGACTAGTACTGATGGACCCCGGGAAATTAGGTAGACTGCACAATCGAAATTCAGCAAAAGGCTTCACTGCTGCAGTGGCAACAATATCCAGTCGAAGCACAGACTTTTGGGAGAAGCTGAGGCCTTTAAGTAAAAACTTAAATACATTTTACAATAAGATAATGCCTTAAACACCTATTTTAGCCTTTTTTTGACATTAAAAATTTCAGTTACTTGGGGGGAGATGGCAATCAAAAATTTTCAGATGAACATTTATCAAAGGATCAAGAAATTTATGAGTGAGTTATGATCTGGAATTTGCTGCCTGAATGGGTGATGGAAGCAGATCCAATAGTACAAAGGTACAGCCTCTGCAAGTTGTCTTGAGGTGTGGAAATGACTGTGTTCCGACAGGCCACAGCGAAAAATCGTATAGACCTCCTCAGAAGACAAACACGGGACACAACCAACAGAGTACCCTTCGTCGTCCAGTACTTCCCCGGAGCGGAGAAACTGCGCCATGTTCTTCACAGCCTTCAACATGTCATCGATGACGATGAACACCTCACTAAGGTCATCCCCACGCCTCCACTACTCGCCTTCAAACAGCCGCCTAACCTCAAACAGACTATCGTTCGCAGCAAATTACCCAGCTTTCAGGAGAACAGCGACCACGACACCACACAATCCTGCCACAGCAACCTCTGCAAGACATGCCAGATCATCAACACAGATACCATCATCACACGTGAGGACACCACCCACCAGGTACATGGTACATACTCGTGACTCGGCCAACGTTGTCTACCTCATACGTTGCAAGAAAGGATGCCCCGGAACCATGCAGACACTGCGACAACGGATGAACGGACACCGCGCAACAATCGCCAGGCAGGAGTGTTCCCTCCCAGTCGGGGAACACTTCAGCAGTCAAGGACATTCAGCCTCCGATCTTTGGGAAAGCATTCTCCAAGGCGGCCTTCGAGACACACGACAACGCAAAATCGTAGAGCAGAAACTGATAGCCAAGTTCCGCACCCATGAGGACGGCCTGAACCGGGATCTTGGGTTCATGTAACCCCACCTGACGTAGGGTCATCCAGACTCGAGTCGTCGTTGGCTTGTCCTCTCTATACAGATGCAGCCGGACCTGCTGTGATTTCCAGCCAAAAAAAATCTTTGTCTTTTTTTGTTTTTCACACAGACCCCAGCATCTGCAACATTTGACCCCTTGTGACCCCACCTCATTGTTCTTTGATGTAATGTTTTCCTGACTGACCTGTTTGGACACCATTCACATCTTTGATTGCTGTGATTATCTCTCTGCCGAGGTGTGATAAATGGCAGTTAGAAAGATTACCTGTAAACATCTGACATTATTCTCTGACTATATAAGCTGTGTCTTTATGCATCTCTCCACTTCACCTGACGAAGGAGCAGCGCTCCGAAAGCTTGTGACTTCAAATAAAGCTGTTGGACTATAACCTGGTGTTGTGTGACTTCTTACATTTGTCCACCCCAGTCCAACTCCGGCATCCCCACACCATTGTTCCTTTAAGACCACCCGTGCATTTATCAAGTGCTTTACGTCTGTCATTGCTTCACATACAGTGAATCACTTTGACATGCAACTGTTATGTAGGCAAGCACTAATGATATAAGCCCAAACAGCAACTTTTTACATTCGCAATAGAAATTGCCATGCATTACAAATGAGGCAGAGCAGGTGCTTCTATATTAATGAGCTGTCTGATGGTCCCCCAACCAAAATCACTTCTTGTCCCTCCCTCCCAAATATAGCTATAACTGAACTTAAGTAGTTTGCATGCCCAAAGTAATGAAGCTGTATATCTGATAACATACATACAGGCAGCAGAAACTTTCCTACTATAGGTTGAACTCCTAAAAAGGATGTTCAAAATAGTGTGGAAGTTCCTAGTATGACTGTGCCAAATTTTAATAGTTCACTCCCTATGCAATAGTTACATTCTGGTGATGCCTTGTAAATAAATCTATTTTGTAATGTTGCATTTTATTCTATGACCGTGGAACCCCATTCTTTCCTTGTATACTTTGATTATACAAATATTTCCATTTATAGAATGCCACCCAAAATATAGAACAATGCCTGTACAAAGTGGCGATGAGGATGATTAAGGGGAGAAGGAACCAAATGCAGTTCAAGAAGTAGGTTTGTAATAATCTTTTGAATAAGTGAGTGGCAGCAAGACAAACTGGTTTAAGGAGGGACTTTCCAAAGAACACCAACCTTGGAGAGGGTGCAGAGGAAATTTACCAGAATGATATTGGGGACGAGGGACTTCAGTTCTGTGGAGAGACTAGAGAAGCTGAGATTGTTCTCTGAGCAACGAAGGTTAATAGAAGTGTTCAAAATTATTAGGAGTTTAGAGTAAATGAGGAAGAACTTTCCACTGACAGGCGGGCTGATAACCAGAGGATACAAATTGAAGATAATTGGCAAAAGAACCAGAGGGGATATGAGGAGAATTTTATTTTTCTGCAGTGAATTATTGTCTGGAATGCACTGACTGAAAGGGTGCTAGAAGCAGATTCTGTACTAACTTTCAAAAGGAAATTGGATATATATTTGAATGGTAGTGACTGAAAGATGAGCCTGTAACAGTGGAGTGGAGGATGTGAGGTACTTGTTTGTATATTTAATAGCTTGCTGGAGACTGGGATTGTTCCCATGGACTAGAGAGAAGCCCATGTGGTACAAATAATTAAAAAGAGCTATAAGTCAGAACTGGGAAACTATAGGCCAGTTAATTTGACTTCAATTCTTGGCAAGTTGCTTTAATGGATCATTAACGAGGCACTATACGACCACTTTGAAATAGAAGGGGTTATTCGTGAATCTTCGCATATCCTCTGGAAAAGAAGGTCCTGTCTCACTAACTTGGTTGAACTTTTTGTGGAAGAATGTAAGAAGTCACACAACACCAGGTTATATAGTCCAACAGCTTTATTTGAAATCACAAGCTTTCGGAGCGCTGCTCCTTCGTCGGGTGAAGTGGAGAAATGCATAAAGACACATTTTTGTGGAAGTTACATAGTTGGTACAGGATAGAAGGCCAGCCACACACAAGGCTAGGATGAGTATTGTGGCGAGCAGATTTTGGGTTGACTTAGACAGAAGTTAGTTACTAATGGTGGGGGCCGATCACTAGTGGAGTCCTGCAGGTGTATCTGTGTTTGGGCCGTTGCTCTTCACCATCTTTATCACTGATCTAGCTGAGGAGGATTAGGGGAACTATCCTGCAAGTTTGTGGATGGCACAAAGATAGGTTATAAAGACCTTAGATGAAAAATAAATAGCAGGTAGGTCTAGATGCAATGGGGGAAATAGGCCCGTGTCTGGCAGATGTCTTTTAATGTGGACAAATGCACTTAAGTAAGGGATCTCCAAGCATGTATACGCCACGCACGGTTGCGTGCTTAAAGCTGCTGATCTGAAGGAGGATGTGGGGGATTACTGTGCATGATTCATTGAAGGCCTGTGACCAATGCCATTAGACGAATGTGGAAGTGAATGGGGTGTTCGGATGTATTGCAACAATTAAATATATAAAGCCAAAAAAGTATCCCTTCTTTGTATAAAGCTTTGGTCAGGCCACATCTTGTGTCACCTCTGTCCAGTTTTGGTGCCGTCATGTCATGGTTAGCATATTAGTCTCATTTCAGTTGTTTCTATGTAATGAGCATTATTCATGACATATAGAGGCCCTGGAAAAGGTTCAGAGGAGAGCCACTAAATTGATACCCAGTTTTACAGCCCTTTGTTACCAGGACAGCTTTAGAGACTGGGGCTTTTTAGTTTGGAAAAGTGTAGACTTGAGCAGATATGATTTGAGGTCTTTAAAATTATGAAAGAATTAGACTCGGTCCAAGTGGATAGGCTGTTTGAGGTAAATAGGATAGGGAGGCTAGAGGGGTACAAGTACAAATTACAAAAGCGTAGAACTAGGTTAGATGCTAGGAGCAGTGTACGGATTTGCTGTAAGCATTCAAAAGGGAGCTGAACGAGTTTGAGTGGCAAAAATCTTTTCACGTAGAATGGAAGTGGGTCACGGGGGTTGTGGTCTCCTGGAGCTTGCTTGGTCACCTTTAGGGGGTCGGAGAAGAATTTTCTAAAGTGTTTTTTCCCCCCAAATTGGCCTAAAGTTTTACGTTTCAATTTGTAGCCTCTCCCAGGAGATTACGTGGCTGCACAGGGGAAGAGAACAACAACTTGTATTTATATAGCAGCTTTAACGTCGTAAAACATCCCAAGGCGCTTCACAGGAGTGTTATAAGACACACAATTTGAACAATTTCAGATCATAACCTCAGTCCCCATTACATTTTTACTTATTTTTTATCCAAACCTTTGTTTTTGGCCCTTTCCCCTCTCTTTTTTTTTTCTCTCCCACATGGCAGCTGTCTCCCATTCTGCCAGAACATTTCACACCTAATCTAGAGCCGTCTTTTGTCTCCACTAGTCCTATCACCATCTCGTCTCGTTTTGAATACCTCTTAATGTCTCTTCACTTCTCTTTTGTTCTCTCCCAGCCTGGCCTTTTAATCTATTTCATTTCCTGTGCTTTTCCAGTCTTGACAAAGGGTTTGACCCGAAACGTTGACTCTTTTTTCTCTCCACGGATGTTGCCTGGCCTGCTGAGTTTTTCCAGCATTTTCTGTTATTTTGGATTTCCAGCATCTGCAGTATTTTGCTATCGTTCAAAATTTGAAGGGTTGGGCTAGGGAATTGGGAGTGCAGAGAACCAGAGAGAGGAGAAATGAAGGGAGGCATGACAATGGGAGAGAGCGGTCAGGGGGGGATAGACAGAAAAATTAAGGGGAGAAAGTGGAAATAAAGTGATCAGCTTGGGTCCGGAGCAGGCAGTCAAAATGCACATGCAGATGCACAGGGAAAACTCAAGTTACATAGGCCTGGTTATGTAGCAATTATTGGGTTACTTATTTCCTGGTAGTAACAGGGAATAGGTTAGAGACAATAGTAGGCAGTCCAGAGTTAAAGCCAGAGGTCCCGAGAAGGGAAAAAGTAGGATGGAGTCCACATGGAGCATCGACCAACAGTTGTCCAAGTTTGGAGACGGGTGTAACAGGCGAGTGAAGTCCAGAAGCTATTTGAAGGGTAGAGAGTTGGAGGATGGAGGTTATTGCCGTGGGAATGAGAATCGGTTGCGGTGCAGAAAGATGATGGTGAAATTGCCACAAAGTTGGAGGTCGCCGCAGATCAGAAGTGGCATAGAAATGTAAAACCACTAGCCAGCAACCAACAAAGCTGCAAAACCAGTAGAACGAGTTACCCAGTTCAGCAGAGAAACAGCAGTGGGGGAAGATGGCCAATGCTACTTTACAAGTTTTTTAGCAATAGAATCCGAGACACAGCAGATGAGCCTTGTGGTGTAGTTCAGTATAGTCCAGTGCAGAAGCATACTCTTGATATCCAGAGACGTTCAGGAATTCGGAAACCAAATTTGAGAAGAAAATTCAATGAGGAGCAGGGGTGAGGGGATGGATAATGACCACCGGACGTCCCAAAGTGCTTTACAGCCAATTAAGTTCTTTTTGAAGTATAGTCACTGTGGTAATGTGGAAAGCGCGGCAGCCAATTTGCGCACAGCAAGCTCCCACAAACAGCAACGTGATAATGACCAGATAATCTGTTTTAGTGATGTTGATTGAGGGATAAATACCGGCCAGGGCGTCGGGGATAACTCCCCTGCTCCTCTTCGAAATTGTGCCATGGGATCTTTTATGTCCACCTGAGAGAGCAGTTTAACGTCTCATCCGAATGACGGCACCTCTGACAGTGCAGCACTCCCTCAGCACTGCACTGGAGTGTTGGCCTAGATTCTTTTTGCTCCCGTCTCTGGAGTGGTCTTGAACCCACAACCTTCTGACTCCGAGGCGAGGGTGCTACCAACTCAGTGGAAGAGAATTGAGGTGATGTGAAAGTTACACCATGCCTGAATGGGACAGGCTTGATGGATGAGCTGGTATTTGTCTGGCCTTTTTCATTTGTCCATGAGATTACACTGGCGAAGACCATGGAGAGATTGGGAAATGAGGATACGGACTGCTGGGGGTTAGGGTGCCAGTGGAGCTTGACTAGGACAGATGTTGGAGACTTGGTGTGGGAGAGGACATGGGCTACAGATTTTTGGATTAGCTGGAGTTTTTGAAGGGGAGGCTCGTGAGAAGGTGTTCAAGAAATCAATTATAGATTGAATTACACACTGATCAAATTTTTTGGCACATATTGACCCTTCAACAAATCACAGAATCACAGAAACCCCACAGTGCAGATAGAGGCCATTTCGGCCCATCGAGCCTGCACCGACAAATGTGACAATTATCTCTGCTTCAGCGTTTTCTAACATATTTGTGGCAATGTGTATAATATTTTAGCATGTAGTATATTTTCTGGTTATTTGCTGCCAAAATCCTCTAACACACACTATGCTTTCATCTTTTTTTAATCTCTTTTATACTTCGATGTACAGCCTCGACTATCTCCTCTTCCCTGTCCTGTGACCCATCCTCTCCCTTCACCGGAGATAATAAAATGTTTATACTTTATAAAAGTGTTTGGGAGTGAATTTGAGGTAATAATTCAGTCTTGTGGTTCTGCAAATGTTCATTAAAGCTGCTCAGCTGGATTGTTGCATTGTCACTTGTTGCCGACCATCTGATGTTCTACATGCGAACAAGAATTTGCATTTTAAAATTCATCTGTAAGAGGAAAAGGGCAAAGTGCAATCTGTTGTGTTATAGTGGGAAACTGACGAGAGATTTTTTTTCTAGACTTAATAGGAATGCCAAAGGAAAAATATGAACCAAAAGATATCCGGAGAATATATGCAATCATGTCATTAGAAGAGGCAGCCAATGGGAAGAAATCACACTGGGCAGAATTGGAAATCTCGGGTGAGTAGATGTGGCTCTCATGCTGCTTTTTCATCATGCAGAGAGTGTTTTTGGACCTTGGACCACAGACCACGTGTCAGCAGCTATTTGAAGGATTAAATGTGAATGTTCCGTTTGTTGTGTATGTACCTTTAAGGGAATAACTGGTCTCAGACTGCAGTACCGGCAGTGACCACCCCTGTATAAAAGGCGCTAGCAAGCCTCTGTAGTTTCAGTTTCCCGATTGACTCCATTCAGTAAAGACTTGTTTAAATCAACTCCTGCTGTCCGTGTCTCAATTATACACGGACATAATACTGGCGACGAGCAGATACGAACTTACCTACAGTCTGCACCACCTCCTGGGATCCATTTCTGAAGCGAAGTGAGCAGAAGTCGAGGCCAGAAGGAAGAAAGAAGCAGTAGAAACGGGCGTCGACCGTGGGCATCCGCCCCTGAGTCAGCGGAGTTGAAGATTGCTGGAGAAGCTGTCGAGAGCGGGGCCTGGTTCCTGTCGACAGTGCTTCAGCTAATCGGGCTGGTGGCAGGTCGTACACTGATCCTTCCTGGGCTGCGGCGGTCGCGAACTCGAGCGGGTGGCTTGCAACGGGGCCGAGCAGCGTTGTCGGGAAGAGGAGAGAGAGAGAGGGTGGAGCACACCGGGCGCGGCCGGTGCTATGAAGCCGGGCAGCGTACGGACCAGAGAAGAGGGAGGCAAGAGTCCCACAGGGTTGTTCCACGACGGGAAAATAATAAAAAAAAGAAATAAACGCGCAGGAAACTGCGAGGAGCTGCAGGTTGCAACGGAAACCGCGGAAAGCAGCGCTAGCAACAGCGGGGAAGAAGGCAAAGCGCGGGAGGCACCATTTTAGGTTTTCACGATGCCGAAGACTGGCTGTATCACTGCCTTTGATAATACAATAGAGGACTGGACCACGTATGTGGAAAGAGTTGAGGTATATTGCGAGGCAAACGAAATAGCCGATGAGAAAAAGGCATCGGTATTGCTAAACTTAATGGGCGCTAGAACGTACGGCCTATTGCGGGACCTGATTACTCCAGCCAAACCGAAGGCGAAGAGTTTTAACGAAATTGTTGCTGTCCTACAGGAACACCTAAACCCTGCACCGCTGCTGATAGCAGAAAGATTTAAATTCCACAGGAGAACTCGGCATAAAGATGAGAGCAATGCTGAGTACCTTACGGAACTACGCAAACTATCAAAGCACTGCCAGTTCGGAGCAGGACTGGCAGATACCCTACGGGACAAATTTGTCTGTGGACTCCTGAGTGAAGGAACACAGAAGAAGTTACTCTCAGAGGAAGAGCTGACGCTAGATAAGGCTTTCAGTGTGGCAGTATCGTACGAAGCAGCAGCCAGGGGAGCTGCGGAAATACAACAAAAGCCACAGGAATACGGTACCCACGAAATGACACGGGGATTTGCAAAATGTTATCGCTGCGGCAGAACTAACCATGACCAGAAGGACTGCTGGTTCAAGGACAAAATATGCAGGCAATGCAGAAAGATGGGACACATTGCACGAGTTTGCAGGTCTGGGAAGAAGACCAGCGACAACAAAAAGGCTACTAAGGAACCGTACAAGAAAGTACAAAAGATGACGGACAGTAGTTCCGAAGACCAGATGAGCGATAGTGAATCCGGGAACAAGAGACTAAGCTGTCTCAAACTTCACAATGTAATCGCAAAAGAGGATCACCGAACCATTTGGGTCACCTTCACGATAGCAGGGTCCCAAGTTAAAATGGAATTGGATACAGGATCAGCGCTAACTGTCATGAATCGACGAGACTACAAGCGGCTATTCTCACACATACCCTTGAGAGAGACATCCATCGTCTTGACGACGTATACGGGGCAAAAAGTATACCCCAGAGGAAAAATAAGGGTGCCTGTCGAATACAACGGCAAGAAAATACGGAAATTGTATCTCGACATACTGCAAAATGGTGGACCACCGTTATTGGGACGTGAATGGATCAGGAAGATAAGCTTAGATTGGCACTCCATTCATGCAATGACGGTGGATGGTAAAAAAGATGACGACATCACTCCTGGACGATTGTCAACAATCTTGGCTAACGCCAAAGAGGTATTTCAACAAGAACTGGGCACGCTTAAAGGCGTAACCCCCTCGATAAAAATAGAAGAGAATGCAATTCCCAAGTTTTTCAAAGCAAGACCGGTACCATATGCAATTCGCCCAGCCGTCGAGGCAGAGCTGGAGAAGGCAGGCGTGTTGTCTAAGGTCGACTGGAGCGAGTGGGCGACACCCATCGTTCCTGTCATGAAGAAAACGTTAAGCAATAAGTCTGAGGAGCCAAGGAAGGTTCGCATCTGTGGGGACTTCAAGGTGACGGTGAACCCAGTCCTTCACACAGTACAATATCCTCTTCCAAGGATAGAAAACATCTTCGCCTCACTATCTGGAGGGAAGTGTTTTACAAAAATTGACCTAGCACAAGCATATTTGCAGATGGAGGTTGAAGAATCCTCTAGGAAGTATCTCACGATAAACACTCACAAAGGTCTTCACCAGTATCATCGATTGGTATTCGGAGTAGCATCGGCTCCGGCGATATGGCAAAGAGCGATGGAACAAGTCCTGCAAGGGATTCCGGGGACTCAGTGTTACTTGGACGACATCCTTGTGACAGGTGAAGATGACAGTGAACACCTTAACAACCTAGAACAGGTGCTCACTAGACTACGGGAACATGGGCTACGATCCAATCGCCCTAAGTGCGAGTTTTTTAAGAAACAGATATCGTATTGTGGCCACGTGATTGATGAAGAGGGGTTACATAAGTCCCCTGACAAAATTGAAGCGGCTGTTAAGGCCCCAGCGCCTGAAAATGTGTCGCAACTGAGGTCATTCCTCGGATTGGTGAATTACTACCGTAAGTTTTTACCGAATTTGTCCACAATTCTGCACCCACTGAACGCCCTACTACGAACGGGAGTAGCATGGAAATGGCGCAATGACTAAGCGGGCCTTTCAGAAGAGTAAGGACTTAATCACTTCAAGAGAAGTATTGGCTCACGACAACCCAGCACTGCCGATCAGACTGGCGTGTGATGCGTCTCGCTACGGCATTGGGGCGGTACTGTCACACAAATTCCTTGATGGTTTAGAGAGGCCGATAGCTTTTGCGTCACGCTCATTAACTTCTGCCGAGCGTAACTACGCCCAGATTGACAGAGAGGCCCTCAGCCTAGTGTGGGGGGTGAAGAAGTTCAATCACTACCTGCACGATCAAAAATTTACTCTACTAACTGATCATCAACCTCTTGTCTCCATTTTCAACCCTTAGAAGGGTGTACCGATAATGACCGCGCAACGGCTGCAGAGGTGGTCCCTTTTCCTAGGGGCACACCAATATGACATCGAGTACAAAGGAACTAAACAGCATGGGAATGCTGATGGATTGTCGTGCCTGCTGTTGCCGACGGTGGAAGAAGACCTTGCAGTGGATCCAATGGAGATATTCCACTCGACCATAGTCGAATGCCTCCCTGTGACGAATGCAAACATAGAAAAGGAAACACGAAATGACCCGACACTATCCCGGGTCTATGATTTAACAGTGAAGGGATGGCCAGCACATGGCGAACCACTGCTGCCAGCATTCTCGCCGAGAAGAGAACAGCTGTCAGTGTGCAGGGGAACTTTGATGTGTGGATCCAGAGTAGTAATTCCACCCAAATTGAAGGATAGAGTGCTCAAATGAGCTTCATGAGGGTCATCTGGGAGGGGTAAAAATGAAGAACTTAGCCAGAGCGTTCGTGTGGTGGCCGGGAATCGATAGAGAAATCGAAGAGATGACCAAGAGCTGTACAGGATGCGAGAAGGTCCAAAACGCCCCACCACAAGCTCCTCTACATCCATGGGAGTGGCCCTCATCTCCATGGCAAAGGGTGCACATTGATTTTGCTGGTCCCTTTATGGACTCGATGTTTTTAATTGCGGTGGATGCACATTCAAAGTGGCCAGAGGTAATAAAAATGTCCTCAACCACCACAGAAAAAACTATCTCAGTTTTACGAACCATATTCGCCAGGAATGGGCTGCCTGAACAGATTTGCTCTGACAATGGACCACAGTTTGTGTCTGAAGAGTTCCGGAGGTTCTTAAAGAACAATGGTGTTAAGCATTACACATCCGCCCCATATCATCCAGCCACTAATGGATTGGCCGAGAGGTTTGTTCAAACATTCAAGAAGGTTATCAAGGCAATGTGTAATGGAGATATACCCCTACAACACAAGGTGGACAACTTCTTGTTTGCCTACCGGAATGCGACACATGCGGTTACCAACCAAACTCCAGCCATGATGTTCTTCAATCGAAGACTACGATGCCGATTGGATTTGGTTAAGCCAAACGTCAGAAGAGATGTGGAGAACAGGCAGTTTCAGAATATGAATGAAAGGCCGACCAGGAGTTTTAAGATAGGTCAACCAGTTTTGGCCCGGGACTACCGCACTGAGAAATGGCAGCCAGGAACGATTTGTACACGGCAAGGACCTCTCATGTATACCGTGGACGTTGGAGAGAGCATTATAAGACGCCATGCTGACCAGATTCTAGAGTCACTGGAAAACGTCAACTCCACACCACGATCTGATACACCTGGCGATGAAATCGACGTACCAATTGCAGCTACCGCAGAATCGGTGATATTGGAAGCAGATGAACCAAACAACGACATTGATCCAGACTCAACCTTGCCAGAAGAACCTGATACTCCAAAGAGGCGTTATCCAGACAGAATCAGGAAGCCTCCTCAAAGACTGAACTTATAATTGCTTAACCTCAACCAATGTATCTAGCAACCGTAATTGTGAGTGTAATTAGTTATCATTTAGTTGTTAAATGAATGTTATGTACTGTTTATCTAAAAGGGGAGGAATTGTTGTGTATGTACCTTTTTTAAGGGAATAACTGGTCTCAGACTGCAGTACCGGCAGTGACCACCCCTGTATAAAAGGTGCTAGCAAGCCTCTGTAGTTTCAGTTTCCCGATTGACTCCATTCAGTAAAGACTTGTTTAAATCAACTCCTGCTGTCCGTGTTTCAATTATACACTGACATAATACCGTTCATGTGAAATTTGATATGTGAAAATTCAACTTTTGAAGTTCCGTTTTGGGCCTGATGTTGCTGCCCTAATTTCAGAATCACTTGGCTTTCTATTGCTTTGTTGTGTCTGAGTCACCTCTCTCTCCCTGCTTGTTTTGCAGACTGCCACAGTTCATTGGTTTTGAAGAACTAGATGCATTTATACTACAGCCTGAGTTTTGGGAAAGCGAACTAATTTTGCCACTCTCCTGTGTTTACCAGTACACAGTGCAGTCTGCTGGTCTTCCAGTAAACCCACTGCACTGTGGGGCCTGTTGATTTGCAAATATGCAGACTGGCAAGTGACAGTTTGGCTAGTATGCATGAACAAAACATAATGTCACTGCCAGTAAGCGTGCTTCTGCTTCAGAGCAGCATTTACTGGCCCCAGGAAGACGGGCAGAAGTTTGGAGAACTAAAGAGCAGGTCTTCTGGGCTGCTGGTCTTGAAGATAAACATGTTGCATTTTTTTAAATGTTGCTACCAGCTATATGAGACCTGCACTACGGAAGATGGCAACATAAGGATAATCTAAAAGTAGCTACTGTTGCAACATGATAAGCAGGTGTTAAACTTGGATCAGCCCGAAAAGCATTTTCATCATAAAAGCAGATTCAATAATAACTTTCAAAAGGAAATTGAATAAATACTTGAAGGGAAACATTTGCAGGGTTATGGGGAAAGAGCAGGGGAGTGGAACTAATTAGTTAGCTCTTTCAAAGAGCCCTCTATGTTTCTATGAAGACTGGCCACTTGGGCAAGGTACCAAAAGGTTGTCGGCGTTCTCTGAACCGTACCATAGCAAGTTTTGGTGCCTTCAGGGTAGGAAGAGAGAAAAGGAGAAAGTTAGAGGAAACCAAATATAAATGCTTTATTTTAAACACCCCTTGAATCAAATCTCATTCTTGTGTTCAGGGCACACGGTGTGTGTCTCATCAAGGTAGCGAGCAATATGGTGACTTAAAAAAAGGTATGATGGTGAGGAACTCTTGTGTTTGAAGTCTCGGGCTACCATTCTCTGCATCAAGCAGAGAGTAAGTTGGATCTGGAGACTAGTCTGTGTCCTAAAAAGGTGCCTTAATTGCAATCTCGAAAGATCCTCACCTATGCCACTATTTCTCACACCAGCCAGCCTTGTGATCAGTTAATGCCATTTTTGTGTTGTGGTTTTGCAAGTAATGGTATGGAGACTAAAATGATATTTAACTCTTCGGCTATTTTCCATTTAAAGACAGTGCCTCTTTTAAATCTGTTGTGCATTTTGCCCGATCACTCAGTAGATTAAATGTAGTTTATACATTGTACATAGATTATACGTCTCAAATGTCCCGGATTCCATCCCTGATCTGTGTGCAGCTGGCTGATCTCAGTTGTGACAGTGGTACAAGTGCTACAGGTGGCATCTGCAGCCCTGGGTTGGGAGGGGAAAAATTCAACTGGCTGTCTACTTCTGTCCAGTGCCTGTGTGTCAGATAGGGGTGGATTGGACCCAGCTGTGATGTCTCCCCACCCCCAGTCATTCCACGATTCCAACTAACAATCACTACTAACGCACAATAATATCTATGCTTTTGCAGACTGACGGATAAAGCAATGCTACCTGAACATTTATTCTGGGTTTCTAAAGGTGCCATGACCACATACCAGAAATCTCGCTGATTGCAAATGCTCACATTAACTTGGAGTCTCTAAAGGATTGTTGAGTAAAGGTGCACATAATCCCACAATTCTGATGGGTAACCAGCAACAAATATTTTATGATGTACAGTCAGTACATGAATATTTTAAAATTTCAGTCTAGGTAAGCTCACCATAAGTTTTTGTGTTTCTAAATTCTTTCTTTTCCTCGTGCAGGTAAAGTGAGGAGCTTGAGTACTTCGCTGTGGTCTTTGACACACTTGACTGCACTGCATCTGAACGACAACAACCTTGCACGCATTCCACCTGATATTGCCAAGCTCCATAATCTAATTTACTTGGATCTATCGTCCAATAAACTGCGCAGTTTACCAGCTGAGCTTGGAAACATGGTGTCACTCAGGTAAGTGACAAAGGCCAGTTTCTCTACTAGCACGTTGGCAATGGCAAGTCAGAGGTTCTCATGGGTTAGTTTTATCAGTAGAAATGGTTAAGAACAGTTCTAAAGTGTATACCTTGTTGAGATCATCTTTATTTTTCCTGAACAACTATTCAACAGTTCAGTCCTGAAGAGTGTGTGTGTGTGAATAAATGTCTAAATTATGACTCAAGTTTTACAACCACACATAAACATGATCTCCATAAGATTTTAACTGTTAGTGATCATTTGCATGGTCTATGATGTGAGTTTTTTGTGGCTTCAGCATTTGAAGGTTGCCTTTAGGATGTTTTAAACCACTATCTTGGATCTATGAATGAATAATTCAAATAATCAGGCTGGGGAGGAGTACATTTTCCATGTCCCAAATGTTCCTATGGCTGAGTGCACATTTACTAGTCTTTGACTAGTAAAAACGAGGGTTGGATCTGTCTGGTTTCTGAATACATATCAGCTTAGTAATGAGGCATTTGGATCTGCGATTCTCTTTTTAGCTTTTTCCTTTTGTTGTAGTTGCTCATCAGAAGACTTAAAAATGAAACTATACCAATTCAGAAGTCCCAGGAAACGAATGGATACATAAAGCCTGGTGAGACAGTAATGCAAAATGCACTGAAACCTAAAGCTTAAATCCCAAAGAAAAGAAGTTTCTTTCTCCTGTGCATCTACGGAATTTGGAGGTGTGTACTAGAATTCTGGAAGAATGCAGCATCAAACCAACATTCTTGGCAAATGCAGTGTCGTCAAGAAATACACCAAGTACTGATTCAAATGTTGCAGTGAAAAATGACAAGAAACCTAAAACCTACTTAAAGAACTACCCAGAAACATCCCACAGCGTGAGGTATAAAAGTTTCTGACTCCTTAGGTATCTGAAAGGAAACCAGTCTGACTATATGGAACTCAAACCTTGAAGTGGGAAAACAGAATTACATTACATTTACTTAACCCCGTACCAGTAATAGTTTTTTTTAAGAAAGTAGACTGAAGTCATTCCTTGTTCAGTCAGGATGACTAGTGGGGAGGGGAGGCGTCACTGCATGAGAGGAAAGCTAAATGGAAGGCAAACTGGCTGGGGCGAGGGAAGAAAGAAATGGATAACTTAACTGGGTGGATCTGAAAACTGCTGTTAGTATGAGTATAAATTTTGTAGAACTTAATATCTGTTTACATACTACAAGTCATGTCGACATAAGCATCCTTCAGTTCCCAGACATGTTATTTTACCTGAGAAAAGATCTCCTGTTGGTGTTGAATTGAAAGTGTACCTTTTACTATAATGTAAGTGAGGTTACAGTGCATGAGTAGCAATGGAAACAGTGCCTCTGGTAGCAATGAAAGCTGTCTTTTTTGGCTGCAGGTGGCCCAAGTGGCTTGGTCCATACTAATAGACTAGTGATGCAGTCTCAATAGCTGGCTTGTGTATGAGCCCTCCCCAACTGTCAGGTAAAGGCAGGCGGACAGAAAATAGTCACAGAATGTAGCTTTCAAATCTTCTGATGCTGTGGAATCCATTTCAAAAGCAAGACAGATGAATTCTACAGCACTCGTAGTACTGCAGAACTGGCTCTTGAAGCAATGCTATGATATAAATGTAGAGATCAGTACTACAATTTGAGTTAGGTGTGTGTGTATATAGTGAGATCCAGACTAAATCTTAGAAATAAATTTTCACAAACTACAAAGATATAAAAACATTTGGCATGCAACAAAAGAACGCCAATAGAGAGAAACTCTGATCAAAAGCCTCAATACAAATTTCTCAAGACCCTAAACTAAGAAGAGCAGTCTTGCAGATCATTGCATCATTTACTAATCAACATCAGGGACAAAGTGTATTAAGCCACAAGACTCCATGTACATTATCAGAAACCTGAGTTCATCTGAAATCTGACTATTTGAACATTTTTGAAGCTGGGGCCCTGCACCAGTGAGAACCTCTGTCTGTCTGAATGGGGGCAAGATCAGATGGAATCGCTCCACGTGCCTGAGCCTCCTCAAGACACCTAGTTGCGTCAGGCCAAAGTGTGACTTTCAGCACCTGGATGGCTTTGACCACAGGCCGGACGTAGCACCAGGACATCCGGCCAGCCACGTCTCTGGCGACATCCAACTCGCTCAGTTGCCATCCAGTACGTTCCTGACTCTGGCCCTCCTCTCCGCCAGCTATGAACACGGAGATGTGGGTTTCAGAAGAGTGGCTGTGATAACTTGGCTGCTACCACAGATGGGGAGTGCTCCTGAAGGCAAGCATGTTCCAGACTCTAATTAGGTCCCGATAGAAGTCAGGCTGCTCCTGCAAAGACCCGTGTATTTCGCGAAGAAGAGCTGCCTGTCATAGTTCAGGCTGTGCATCTGGTAGAAGAAAAACGTTACCAGAGCTTGCCATTTGGGAGGAACTTCCAAGTACATGTATATCTGCAGGGTCTTGGCAACATATTCAGGGGGAGGAATCAAAGCCAGTACCATAATCTAGCAGCCATCAGCTGGTTTATAACCAGCGCATGACCCCTGTAGGATCGCACTGAGTAGTTCTGTCCAGTGCCCATGATGAGCAGCGTCATTTGCTTCCAGCTCTGTCCAGTTTGCTAGCCAGGCTTCCTCAGTGTGGTTGGAGTAGATTTCCAGATGCAGCAGATGAGTGGTGCTCTAGGGGAAAGCCCAGAGCTCCTCTGGCAGGGAGTGCACCTGCCACTGACTGATCTACCAAGGCACATTTATCCCAGTAGATCTTTGCGGAGGGTGCAGCAGAGTACACCTGCTGGCACTCGCGGATTCTCCACTGGTCAACCAGATCCGTGATCATGAGCACATCGTCGGAGTAAGTGGGAAAGACAATCTCCAGCTTGCGCAGAGCCAATCTCGACAGCCTCTTACACAAGAGGTGCAGGAATGGCTCCACATAGTTAGGAGGAGACTGATAATTAGCTAGGTTAGATTTGTTCTGTTTTGTTGTGGATAGGATATACAGGGATAATTGTATATATTGTGGGGTAGATGCTTGTGTCATAGATTCCCAGAAACAGCTTGGTTTGAGGGGCGGCTAGTTCTGGTGCGTAGCTCTTAAACACTGCAGCCAAGATGTTGTCAGGGCATATAGCCTGCACTGTGTCTAGTGCATTCAGCCACTTGTATTAATGTCATGTGGAGTGAAACAAATTGGCTGGACACTGGCATCTATGAAGGTGGGGACCTTGAGATATGTGAAGAGAAAAAGATTGGTAAAGTCAAGCGTAGGTCCCTTCCAGTCAGAATCAGGGGAGTTTATAATGGGGAACAAAGACTTGGCTGACCAATTAAATACATACTTTGGTTCTGTCTTCACAAAGGAGGACACAAATAAACTTCCAGACTTGTCGGGGAACATGGGGTCTAATGAGAGGGAGGAACTGAATGAAATCAGTATTTGTAGGAAATGGTGTTGGGGAAATTGACGGGATCCAGGGCCTGATAATCTACATCCTAGGGTACTTAAGGAAGTGGCCCTAGAAAATAGTAGATGCATTGCTGGTCATCTTCCAGAGTCGATAGAATTTTGGAACAGTTCCCATGGATTGGAGGGTAGCTAATGTAACTCCACTATTTCAAAAAAAAAAAAGTGGTAGGGGAAAAAACGGGGAATTATAGACCGGTAAGCCTGACATCGGTAGTGGGGAAAATGCTAGAGTCCATTATAAAAGATGTAATAGCAGAGCACTTGGAAAACAGTGACAGGATTGGACAAAGTCACCATGGATTTACAAAAGGTAAATCATGCTTGACTAATCTACTGGAATTTTTTGAGGATGTAACTGGTAGAATAGATAAGGGAGAACCAGTGGATGTGGTGTATTTGGACTTTCAGAAGGCTTTCGATAAGGTCCCGCATAAGAGACTAGTGTGCAAAGTTAAAGCACATGGGATTGGGGGTAAGGTACTGACTTGGATAGAAAACTGGTTGGCAGACAGGAAGCAAAGAGTTGGAATAAACGGGTCTTTTTCTGAGTGGAAGGCAGTGACTAGTGGGGTATAGCAGGGATTGGTGCTAGGACCCGAGTTATTCACAATATATATTAATGATCTAGACGAGGGAACTAGATGTAATATCTCCAAGTTTGCAGACGACACAAAGCTGGGTGGGCGTGTGTGCTGTGAGGAGGATGCAAAGAAACTCCAGTACGATTTGGACAGGTTGGGCGATTGGGCAGATGCATGGCAGATGCAATATAATTTGGATAAATGCGAGGTTATCCACTTTGGTGGCAAAAACAGGAAGGCAGATTATTATCTGAACGGCAATAGATTGGGAAAAGGGTAAGTGCAAAGAGACCTGGGTGTCCTTGTACACCAGTCGCTGAAGGTAAGCATGCAGGTGCAGCAGGCGGTTAAGAAAGCAAATGGTATGCTGGTCTTCGTAGCGAGAGAATTCGAGTACAGGAGCAAGGATGTCTTGCTGCAGTTGTACAGGGCCTTGGTGAGACCACATCTTGAGTATTGTGTGCAGTTTTGGTCGCCTTATCTGAGGAAGGATGTTCTTGCCATGGAGGGAGTGCAGCGAAGATTCACCAGACTGATACCTGGGATGGCAGGAATGACGTATGAGGAGAGATTGGGTAGATTAGGCTTATATTCGCTAGAGTTTAGAAGAATGAGCGGGGATCTCATTGAAACTTATAAAATTCTAACAGGACTAGACAGACTAGATGCAGGAAGGCTGTTCCCGATGGCGGGGGAGTCCAGAACCAGGGGCCACAGTCTAAGGATAAGGGGTAAGCCATTTAGGACAGAGATGAGGAGGAATTTCTTCACCCAGAGAGTGGTGAAACTGTGGAATTCTCTACCACAGAAAACAGTTGAGGCCAATTCATTAAATATATTCAAGAAGGAGTTGGATATATTTCTTGAGGCTAAAGGGTCAAGGGGTATGGGGAGAAAGCAGGGACTGGACACTGAATTTGGATGATCGGCCATGATTACATTGAATGGCCTACTCCTGCTCCTATCTTCTATATTTCTGAGAGGAGGCCATGTAGGATATTTCACTCGACACTCTTGGCTGAAGACTCATGCACTTCTGCTGAGTTTCACCATGGTTGGGAATGAGGGATCTTCATGGAGTCGGCTCCTCCCATTAGTTGCCTGATTGTACACTACCTCTCGTGATTGAATGTGATAGGTCTGCAGAATATACTCTGATCTGTTGGTTTTGGGTCTGCTTAGCTTATGGCATGCTGCTTTTGATGTTTAGCATGTAGGTAGCCTTGTGTTGTGTCCATATTAGCTATCTGGAGAAGTTTAACTTCCAGTAGGTGACGCATGTTACATATTGCTTTACTAATCCCTTTTTAAAAATTAAAACTCTTTTTAAATTATAGATCTGATTGTGTAATGATATCATCACATTATTACTTCTGTTTGCAAACAGGTTACTCCAACATAGTGGTAGTGAATCTTTTTTAAAAAAAAAACCCAAAGATATAACATTATTTCAAGGTAGAGGTATTTAAAGCAAAATGATTGCTAGTGGAGTATGAATTTAAATTGTAGCCAACGTGAACAGATGAAGATACAGAGGCATGATGATCTGTGATTAAAATTCATGTACTTAAAGTTGTCACAAGGCCAGAGATGCTGGTGGAATGTCCCTGTGCCATGACTCAAAGCCATTGGCTTTCTTCTTTGCTTGCCGTGCTACTTTTATATTTTAAAAAAAGTTCTTCTATATGATGAACAATATTTTTGTGATTTAAGAAAAATTAACTATACAGCTGAAGAAAATTCTACATTGAAGTATTTTTTCTTCTTCTGCAGGGAATTGCTTTTAAATAACAATCTGTTACGGGTTTTGCCTTACGAACTAGGACGACTGTTCCAGCTACAGACCCTGGGTTTAAAAGGTCAGGGCTGATGAGTATCCTTATACACATTAAATAGCCTGTCTTGCACTTCTGATTTATAGCTTTTAGAAGTTTACAGATGATTTTGTTGAGCCTCCTCTTTCCTTCCCCCACCCACTCTCCATTGCCAGGGTATATTTTATGGCCATTTTGTACATTTGTTTTGTAGCTTTTATGTGTTTAGTGTTCTTTTATCCTGTGGTGTGATTTCAATTTTAAAAAGAAGGGGTGGATGTGATTGAATAAGGTTGAGGTGGTCATTTTTTTTAGTGCTTTTGTGCACTGTGGTTTGATTTTAAGTGAATGAAATGCTGCCATTAAGATCCAAGTAGTTTCTTAATTGTGGATTTGCTGTGCGATGTCTGCCAAAACCACATGTTTGAAGTTCACAGTTGCCAAAAGGACACGAGGAGCAGTATTTTCCTTGCTGTCATGTCATTTTGTAATTGATTAAATTAGACCACAGATGAAACTTTTTCCCCAGCTCTTGTTTCAATTTAAATTATTGATGGCTGGCACGCGTTTCAAAGGCTATTTCTCGAACTTGGCTCATCTGAAGGAGCGTTTTTCAAATGTTTGTGGGAAAACCCCCCAGCAATACAAAAATAAATTCTTGACTCACTGTTTGCGGTGTATACGTCTAGTTCTAGGTGGATGGAAACTGATGTCCACATGGCCTTTTTGGGTCCTTGGACTCCTTGAAAAGCAGTAACCTAGATTTAATTTTTTTAAAATGCATTGCTTACATTTGATTGAAGATATAGATCTGAATACAAGTATAGGAAAAATACTTCCAATCAGCGAGTGAGAGGTGGCATCCTTCATTGCAAAATTTTTTTTTTTTTTGTCATTTACGTCCTTACTTTTAGGTTGCCTACCCTCCATGGTATGCACCAATTCCACTGTCAAGGTGGCAGATCAATGATTTTGGTCAAGCTTCTGCCAGTACTGTTTAATAATTATCTACTAGTTGTGTGAAAGTGACTGATCTATTACTCTTTGATTTTTGTTCTTATCCCTACTCCCAAGGGGGAAATTCTTGGCCACCTCTCAGCTCCTCACCTTGGTGGCTGAGCTGAGATTGGGAAAAATGTCTTTTGGGAAACTAATGAAATCAAATTGTACCACTCTATGGCACAACACCATAATATTCTTTGATTTTTGTGGCAGTGAGTCACCTTGTATATTATCAAAATATATATAATTTAATGGGTTTTTTTGCTGACAGGCAATCCTTTGTCACAGGATATTTTGAATCTCTATCAAGAACCAGATGGAACAAGAAAGCTACTGAACTACATGCTTGACAATTTAGCAGGTATTTTAATGAGCTCTTTCTATTGATGACAAAAAAGTTTAATGCTTACGCTTACTACAGTTACAGCGGTTAATGCATGTAATTTTTTTGAAAGAATTTTGTTAGAATTCAAATTTTATTAAGCTGAAACACAAATCCTAGTGAGAAAGGGAAAATTGTGTTGCACAGTTACAATATACGTATTGCATTTTGATTTTTTTTGTACGTGTAGTAATTTATTTCTATGTTAACAACTTAACAGTGCCACAGACCAAGACATCATTGTGTGTCTCATTCCTTCCTCTCTCCCACTGTTGACCTTCCATTTTCTGCCTTCTTACTATGGCAAAATACTATATGGAGTATGAGTGGCTCTTCATGGAGTAGGAAGAGCAAGCTTTTTCACAGCTTCCGGTGATTGGTTTAGAAATACAGATGCACTACTACAAGTTGCCCATTCTGCAAGCTGCAGCTGATGTGTAGCCAGGGAGACAAAGGAATGAATAGAAAAGCAGGAATCTTGCATTTTAAAAAGAGTGGGTTTTTTTCTCTTCTAAGTTCATCCAGAGCAGCTTCCTCAGAGGCCATGGATCACATTGAAGGAAAGAGACCAAGTGTTGCCAACAGGTAAATATATAGCATACTGACTTCAGTAAACTTGGTTGTATATTTAAGGTGAATCCGTAGCTTCTGACTTTCCCTAATTGTTGCGCAAATAATGTGAAGGATTGATTGATTGTTTTGTGCACAATATATTTTATGATCTATATATTATGAAAAAGTTGATTAATTTAGATAGGGACTTAAGTAGTGAATCAATGGCATATGGTTTGTCAGAAGTTAAAAGATGTTTATGAATTCAAAATGAAGTGTGATGCTACAGTAAACATTTTATCCTGCATCGAGAACAGGGGTTCAGTTGGGACAATGTGCAAACCCTTTTTTTATTCCTAAGATTATTTAGGTGAATTGTAAGTGTAATAGAGGATGATAGGTAGCAGTTTGATGTTCAACGTCGAACATGCCAAGTACACAAAACAGACTTGTGGACTGAAGAATGAATAGTACTTCTTCTTGGATTTGCCCATTGGATAACACATTTGATAACTATTTCAGTAAAATGATTTTGCTGTTATAGTGTATCTTTGTATGGATGTGCCATGTCATGTCTTAAGGATGGCATTTATGAACTGCACCCAGCTTGAAGGACCATATTCTCAGATTCATATTTCTATCTACAAAACAAACATTGTCATGCACCACACAATCTCCTTTCCTTGACCATGTTGTGTTCATTACAGTTCCCCTCGCTTTATTGCTCTTAGACCCCACTTTGATCATCAACTAAATTCTCCAGTGCTAGGTCTTTGTATTGATTTAATGCACTGCCATGTTTTATTTTATTTTCCTGTCCTCAGTAGGTCATTTAGTTCAAATGTCATTCTTCTCCTGATAACAACTGCTTTTGCAGCTGCTGCCAATAACATTCTTTTGTAACTAACTGACCTCTGCTGGTCATTCCATAATATCTGCTATCCAAAGGGCCATCTTGTAATAGGTTGGCTGAGTACACTTACTTTTCATGACAACATAATTACGCTGCTGCATCAACTGGCTTACATAAGAACATAACATAAGAAGTAGGAGTAGGCCACACGGCCCCTCGGGCCTGCTCCGCCATTCAATAGGATCATGGCTGATCTGAACCTGGACTCACGTCCACTTCCCTGCCCGCTCCCCGTAACCCCTAATTCCCTTATCAGCTAGGAAACTGTCTATCTCCGTTTTAAATTTATTTAATGTCGCAGCTTCCACAGCTCTCTGAGGTAGCAAATTCCATAGATTTACTACCCTCTGAGTGAAGAAGTTTCTCCTCATCTCAGTTTTGAAAGGGCAGCCCCTTAGTCTAAGGTTATGCCCCCCAGTTCTAGTCTCACCCATCAGTGGAAACATCCTCCCCACATCCACCCGATCAAGCCCCCTCACAATCTTATATGTTTCGATAAGATCGCCTCTCATTCTTCTGAATTCCAATGAGTAGAGGCCCAACCTACTCAACCTTTCCTCATAAGTCAACCCCCTCATCTCCGGAATCAACCGAGTGAACCTTCTCTGAACTGCCTCAAGAGCAAGCATATCTTTTCTTAAATATGGAAACCAAAACTGTACGCAGTATTCCAGGTGTGGCCTCACCAGTACCCTGTACAACTGAAGCAAGACTTCCCTGCTTTTATACTCCATCCCCCTTGCAATAAAAGCCAAGATTCCATTGGCCTTCCTGATTGTTAAGTCTGTGTGTTATAGTGAGAATTACTACACAGACCACAAGAGTAAATTCAACAGGTCTTTACTGGTTGGAGGTCAGGACTATACTGAATACAATATTATTACACTGTGCTTATATACCGGTGTGGTCACCACCGGTATTACGTATACAGCAGCCAAAGAAAGTAGTACCTTTCTTAAGGTGGAACAGGTTACATACACCACAATCCTCCCTTTTTAGCTTAACAGTCATATCCCCAAATAAACATAACATATATACATATATAACTTCAGGTATAACAGTTCCAAGGTTCAGTCTCTCAGGAGGCTTTCTGATTCGGCTTGGATAACGCCTTTCAGTGGTCTCTGATTCTTGTTGTTGAGGTGCCTCCTCTAGTTGGTTGCCAATGTATTGGGTGTTATCATCATCAAATACATTCTCGGCCGAGGTAGATGCTTCAGGTTCATGAACGTCTTCCACAGCTGTCTCTGTCACAACCATGGGTTCGACCCTTGCTCTCGACTCTACCAGTTGATCCGCATGACGCCTTATCACATTATGACCAATATCTACGGTGTACATCAGAGGTCCTTGTCTGGCCCGGATTGTTCCGGACTGCCATTTGTCGTTTCCATAGCCCCTTGCCATCACTGGTTGTCCTACGTCGAAAGTTCGAGTGGTCTTGCTGTTAATATGCCGAAACTGTTTGTTTGTTTTCCACTTCCCTCCGCACATTTGGTTTTAACAAGTCCAACTTGGACCGCAACTTCCTGTTATAAAACATCATAGCAGGACTTTGGTTAGTCACGGCATGATCGGCGTTTCTATATGACATCAGGAACTTATCGACCTTGCGTTGCAGCGGAATCTGATCATCATTCATGGCCTTAATAGCCTTTTTGAATGTCTGGACAAATCTTTCAGCCAACCCGTTTGTCGCCAGATGATATGGGGCAGAGGTATAATGTTTAACTCCATTCTTCTTTAAGAATTGTTGGAATTCTTCCGATACAAACTGTGGTCCGTTGTCCGAACAGATCTGTTCTGGCAATCCGTTCCTTGCGAATATTGTTCTTAACACCGCAATTGTCTTTTCTGAAGTAGTGGTATTCATCTTGATGACTTCTGGCCATTTGGAATGTGCGTCCACCGCGATTAGGAACATGGAGTCCATGAATGGACCAGCAAAGTCAATGTGTACGCGTTGCCATGGGGCTGAAGGCCATTCCCATGGGTGTAGCGGTGCTATCGGAGGTGCATTTTGCACTTTTTGACACCCAGCGCAGCTTTTCGTTAACTCCTCAATCTGTTGGTCAATATCCGGCCACCATACGTAAGCCCTAGCAAGACTTTTCATTTTAACTCCCCCCAGATGACCTTCATGTAGTTCTTTTAAAACTCTTTCCCTTAACTTGGGAGGAATAATCACTCTTGTCCCGTACATCAAAGTACCATGGCAGACGGACAGCTGGTCTCGCCTTGCCGAGAATGCCGGTAACAGAGGATCACCCCGTGTTGGCCATCCTTTCACTGTCACCTTGTAGACTCTGGACAGTGTCGGGTCGTTCCTGGTTTCTCTTTCAATACTTGCGTTGGTGACAGGTAAACACTCGATAATGGTCGAATGAAATAACTCAACAGGGTCAACTTCCGTCGTGTCTTCATCTTCAGGTAGTGGCAGGCGCGACAGGCCATCAGCATTGCCATGCTGTTTCGTACCTTTGAATTCTATCTGATATTGATGTGCCCCTAAGAAAAGAGACCATCTCTGGGAGACGCTGTGCTGTCATCACCGAAACACCCTTCTTAGGGTTAAAAATGGACACCAACGGTTGATGGTCCGTCAGAAGTGTGAATTTTTGGCCCTGTAGGTAATGATTAAACTTCTTCACTCCCCATACAAGGCTAAGGGCCTCCCTATCGATCTGCGCATAATTGCGCTCAGCGGAGGTCAATGATCTGGATGCAAACGCAACTGGCCTTTCCGTGCCATTTGGCAATTTATGTGAGAGTACTGCCCCAATACCATATGGAGAAGCATCACAAGCCAACCGAATAGGCAGTGTCGGGTTGAAGTGAGCCAACACTTCCTCTGAGGTGATCAATTCTTTGCTTTTGCGAAATGCCTTCTTACAGTTTTCGCCCCAGTCCCATGGTACCCCTTTCTGTAAAAGAGCGTTCAACGGATGCAGCACCGTGGATAGATTTGGCAGAAATTTATGGTAATAGTTAATTAATCCTAGAAACGACCTCAACTGAGAGACATTCTCCGGAGCGGGAGCCTTTACAACTGCCGCTATCTTGTCAGGAGACTTATGAAGCCCCTCCCAGTCAATGACATGACCACAGTACGAGATCCGCTTCTGGAAGAACTCACATTTCTGCCGATTTACCCTAAGTCCATACTCTTTCAGTCTGTTGAGCACCAGTTCCAAGTTAGCGAGATGCTGTTCATCACCATCACCTGTGATCAGAATGTCGTCCAGGTAACATTGTGTGCCTGGAATTCCCTGTAATACCTGCTCCATGGCCCTCTGCCAAATTGCTGGAGCCGATGCCACTCCAAAAACCAGCCTATTGTACCGGTACAACCCTCGATGCGTGTTGATCGTGAGGTATTGGCGTGACTCCTCTTCAACCTCCATCTGCAAGTACGCCTGCGCCAGGTCTATCTTGGTGAAGTGTTTCCCGCCAGACAGTGAAGCGAAAATATCCTCAATCCGTGGAAGCGGATACTGCACCGTGTGAAGCACCGGATTAACGGTGATTTTGAAATCTCCACAGATGCGAACCTTCCCTGGATCTCCTGGCTTATTGTTCGCAGGACGTTTCATAACGGGAACAATGGGCGTAGCCCACTCACTCCAATCTACTTTAGACAGTACACCTGAACGTTCTAGTGCTTCCAGCTCCGCTTCAACCGCAGGTCGTATTGCATAGGGTACCGGTCTGGCTTTAAAAAATTTTGGTTGTGCATGTTCATCAATCTTGATGTTTGCCGTAATTCCTCTGTGTTCCCAGTCCCGGCTGGAACACCTCTTTAGCCTCATCCAATATTCTGGACAATCGTTTAGGTTTGACAGCTGTTTCCCCGGAATCTACCGTTAGTGCTTTCAATGAGTGCCAGTCCATATTCATTTTCCTAATCCACTCCCGTCCTAGTAGTGGTGGACCTCCTTCAGGTAGCACATATAAGTCCATTACTTGGCTTCCTTCGCCCTTGTGGACCACTTCTACCTCTATTTTTCCGATGGGGTACACTCTTTGCCCCGTGTACGTTTTCAGTATAATCTCCGTATCCTGTAAGGGAATATGTTGGAATAACCTTCTGTAATCTTTCTTACTCATGACCGTCAATGCCGATCCAGTGTCCAATTCCATTTTTACTTGGACTCCTGCTATCTTAAGAGTGACCCAAATTGTCTGGAGGTCTGTATCCTTACCAACGTTGTGTATTCTTAAGCTATCCAGTTCATTACTGCTAGCGTCTGAATCTGACTTCTGTTCGGTCAAACTGTTCTTTGTCACCTTGTGTACCTTTGCATATTTTCCTTGCGGTGACTTTTTGTTGCTGGTCTTCTTTCCTGACCGGCATACTTTAGCTATGTGGCCAAGCCTGCCACACGTTCTGCATTCTTGGTTTTTAAACCAACACTGGTTCTGATCGTGCGTTGTCTTTCCACAACGATAACATTTGACAGAACTCAAACCCAATTTGTTTGTACCGAGTTCCGGTGGCCGTAGCTGCATTACTGCCGTGCCTCTCGCTGCGGCCTCGTGTGCTGCTGCCATAGTGACCGCCTTCTCGAGAGATAGCTGATTCTCCTCGAGCAGTCGCCTTTGTGTATCCTGTTTAAATAAACCACACACAAATCTATCTCGAAGTGCCTCTGTCAGTCTCGTTCCAAACTGACAATATTTTGCTAGCTTATGTAATTCCATCAAATATTCAGCATTGCTTTCATTTTGCAGCTGTCTTCTATCGTAAAATTTAAATCGTTCCGCTAGCATCAGCGGCGTGGGGTTAAGATGATTTTTTAGGACAGTAACAATCTGTTCGAACGTCTTATCCGCCGGTTCATCTGGTGATAACCGGTGTTTCAATTGCCCGTATGTCTTCGCATCCATTAAGTTTAGTAATGTTAGTGCTTTATCTGCCTCAGGAATTTTATTTGCCTTACAATAGTTTTGTCTGCGTTCTACATACATAGCCCAGCCTTCTATATCACTGTCGAAGGCATTAATGTTCCCATGTTTAGGCATCGTAGCAATTTATCGTATTTTTAATGTTATCTAAGATGACGGCTTCCCGCTCTTGCCGTCGTCCTCCGCCCACAAAATGGCGGTTTTCCCGCGCTTGGCGGTCTTCACCCGTCCCCCGACGCTGTCTCCACTTCACCGCAGCTCTCGCACCTTCAGTTTCCCCAGACTCTGCGCCTTTAGCCCGAATGCGGCCCTTATCTCCGGTCGCGATCGACCTCACCGCCCTTATTCCTCCGTCTTCCCAGCCCCGTCTGTACAGCCAACGCAGTTGACTTTCTGTCGCGTCGCTGCCCGGCTTACCCACCACGAGGTAGTAGAAGAAGCTGACAGTCGCTGATGGAGGCTTCGAGGTCAGGATGTCTTCTGCACTCCGGTTGCTCGATGGCTGCCGCTCGACGTGTCTTCCCGTAGGTGATGAGGGTGGAAACCTCTCTTCGACGTCCTGTCTGTGGACGAAGTCGCCGTGGAAATTACTGCAGCAGGGTAAGAATCGGACTTGTCGCCACTGTTAAGTCTGTGTGTTTATAGTGAGAATTACTACACAGACCACAAGAGTAAATTCAACAGGTCTTTACTGGTTGGAGGTCAGGACTATACTAAATACAATATTATTACACTGTGCTTATATACCGGTGTGGTCACCACCGGTATTACGTATACAGCAGCCAAAGAAAGTAGTATCTTTCTTAAGGTGGACCAGGCTTAAGTTCTCTTAAGGTGGAACAGGTTACATACACCACACTGATCACCTGCTGTACCTGCATACTAACCTTCTGTGTTTCATGCACCAGGACCCCCAGATCCCTTTGTACTGTAGCACTTTGCAGTTTCTCTCCATTTAGATAATAACTTGCTCTTTGATTTTTTCTGCCAAAGTGCATAACCTCACACTTTCCAACATTATATTCCATCTGCCAAATCTCTGCCCACTCATTTAGCCTGTCTATGTCCTTTTGCAGGTTTTTTATGTCCTCCTCACTCACTGCTTTCCCTCCCATCTTTGTATCGTCGGCAAACTTGGATATGTTGCACTTGGTCCCCTCCTCCAAATCGCTAATATAGATTGTAAAGAGTTGGGGTCCCAGCACTGGCCCCTGCGGAACACCACTAGTTACTGATTGCCAACCCGAGAATGAACCATTTATCCCAACTCTGTTTTCTGTTAGCTAGCCAATCTTCCTCCCATGCCAGTATACTACCCCCAATCACGTGATTTTTTATCTTGTGCAGTAATCTTGGCTTGCAAGATCTTTTCCTGGGGGGTGTTAATGAAGTACCAAAATGGTGTAAAAATATAAGGGAAAAACTTGATGGAATGCAAATCTTCCTTCTCAGAATTATAGAACAATACGGCACAGAAGGAGGCCATTTTCCCTGTGACGGCTCTTTGAAAGACATATCCAATGAGTCCCTTGCTCGTTCCCCACAGCCCTGCGAATTTTTCTCCTTCAAGTATTTACCCAATTCCCTTTTGAAAGTTGTTATTGAATCTGCTTCCACTACCCTTTCAGGCAGTGCATTCCAGATCATCATAACTGTCATTTTTTTCACCGCCTCTGCCAATTACCTAGCACAAAGGAAGGTGGTTGTGGTGGTTGGAGGTCAATCATCACAGCCCCAGGACATCGCTGCAGGAGTTCCTCAGGGCAGTGTCTGTAGTGTATGTGCCTTTAAGAGCCCCCTGTGTACTGTAATGCCGGTAATGGCCACTCGGGCTATATAAGCCTGTATATTGTGTTGTATCAGTTAGTTCCCCTCCAGACTTTGTTTAGTAAACACCTATGAAACCAACTCCTGTCTTCAGTGTCTCTATCAACACACAGACAGAACAGTGGCGACGAATTGGAAACGGACTTACCTGCAATTTGGCAGCACCTCAAGGACATTGATTCCTCTGGCGTCCAAAGTTGAAGAAAAATCAAGAAAAAGAAAAAGCTGTGGTTTCACCAGCTAGCCAAGCTGGTGGCAGGTACTGCAATAATCCTTCCTGGGCGTCGGGCTGGGGCTCCAGCGACTGGCTCTACAGCTAGGCCAAGCAGCGAAAGCGGAGGCAAGCAGTAACAGACGGGGAGGGAGCAGTATTATCGCATAAATTCCCTGATGGCTCGGAACGGCCGATAGCTTTTGCGTCACGCTCATTGAACTCAGCTGAGCGTAACTCTGCCCAAATCGACAGGGAAGCACTCAGCCTGGTATGGGGAGTGAAGAAATTCAACCATTATCTACACGGACAAAAATTTACCTTGTTGACTGACCATCAACCCCTCATCTCCATATTCAACCCTAAAAAGGGTGTTCCCATTATGACAGCGCAAAGGCTACAGAGGTGGTCCCTTTTTCTAGGGCACACCAATACAACATAGAATACAAAGGATCAAAATAGCATGGGAATGCTGACGGGTTATCGCGCCTACCGTTGCCAACGGCAGAAGAAGCACCTACCGTAGACCCAGTGGAGATTTTCCACTCTACCATAGTCGAATGTCTACCAGTAACAAATTCTGCCATTGAAAGGGAAACTAGAAATGACCCGACTCTCTCACGAGTCTACGATTTAACAGTGAAGGGATGGCCAGCACATGGCGAACCACTGTTGCCAGCATTCTCGCAAAGAAGAGAACAGCTGTCAGTGTGCCGAGGAACCTTGATGTGTGGATCCAGAGTGGTGATTCCACCCAAACTCCAGGATAAAGTTCTAAAGGAGCTTCACGAGGGGCATCTGGGTGGAGTGAAAATGAAGAACCTAGCCAGGGCGTTTGTATGGTGGCCAGGTATCGATGGAGACATCGAAGAAATGACCAAGAGCTGCCTAGGATGCCAGAAGGTCCAAAACGCTCCACCCCAAGCCCCTCTACATCCATGGGAGTGGCCCTCATCTCCCTGGCAAAGGGTACACATCGACCTTGCTGGTCCATTTATGGGCTCAATGTTCTTAATCGCGGTTGATGCACACTCCAAGTGGCCGGAGGTAATAAAGATGTCCTCCACCACCACGGGAAAAACCATCACAGTATTAAGGACCATATTTGCCAGGAATGGGCTGCCGGAACAGATCTGTTCTGATAATGGACCGCAATTTGTGTCCGAAGAATTCAGGAAGTTCTTAAAAAAAAAAAAAAATGGGGTTAAGCACTACACGTCCGCCCCATACCATCCCGCCACCAATGGATTGGCTGAAAGGTTTGTCCAGACCTTCAAGAAGGCCATAAAGGCCATGGGTAATGAAGACATAAATCTACAGCATAAGGTGGATAACTTCTTGTTCGCATACAGGAATGCAACACATATGGTTACAAACCAAACTCCCGCCATGATGTTCTTCAATAGAAGCCTAAGATGCCGGCTAGATTTGATCAAGCCCAACATCAGAAGGGACGTGGAGAACCGGCAATTTCAAGGCATGAATGAAAGGCCAACTAGAACCTTCCAGATAGGTCAACAAGTTTTGGCCCGGGACTACCGTACCGAGAAATGGCAGCCTGGAACTATCTGCACACGACTAGGACCGCTGATGTATACCGTGGACATCGGAGAAAGCATAATAAGGCGCCATGCTGACCAAATCATAGTCATCCGAAAAGGGACAACCTACACCACAACTCTATACGCCTAACGATGAAGTAGAGATACCCATACCTACCTCCGATCCGGTGATACTGGAACCCGATGAACCCGACACTGGCATTCAAGCCGAATCAGCCTTGCTAAAAGAACCTACTACACCACCAGAAACTACTACACCACCGAGGCGTTATCCGGACCGAGTCAGGAAGCCTCCAGAGAGACTGACTTATAATTAATTAACTGCAGCAATGTGTAGATTATTTTTCTTGTAACATGTAATTAATAATTACTTAAAATATTATGTACTGGTTGGCTAAAAGGGGAGGAATTGTAGTGTATGTGCCTTTAAGAGCCCCATGTGTACTGTAATGCCGGTAATGGCCACTCGGGCTATATAAGCCTGTATATTGTGTTGTATCAGTTAGTTCCCCTGCAGACTTTGTTTAGTAAACACCTATGAAACCAACTCCTGTCTTCAGTGTCTCTATCAACACACAGACAGAACAGTGTCCTAGGCCCAATCATCTTCAGTTGCTTCATCAACGACCTTCCCTCCATAAGGTCAGAAGTGGGGATATTCACTGATGACTGCACAGTATTCAGTGCCATTCGTAACTCCTCAGATAATGAAGCAGTCCATGCCCACATGCAGCAAGACCTGGACGACATTCAGGCTTGGGCTGATAAGTGGCAGGTAACATTTGCGCCACACAAGTGCCAGGCAATGACTATCTCCCAACAAGCGAGCGTGTAACCACCGCCCCTTGCCATTCAACAGCATTACCATCACCTAATCCCCCACCATCAACATCCTGGGGGTTACCATTGACCAGAAACTTAACTGGACCAGCCATATAAATACTGTGGCAACAAGAGCAGGTCAGAGGCTAGGTATTCTGTGGTGAGTGTCTCACCTCCTGACTCCCCAAAGCCTTTCCAGCATCTACAAGGCACAAGTCAGGAGTATGATGGAATACTCTTCACTTGCCTGGCTGAGTGCAGCTCCAACAACACTCAAGAAGCTCAACATCATCCAGGACAAAGCAGCCCGCTTGATTGGCACCCCATGCACCACCTTAAACATTCACTCCCTCCACCACCGGCGTACTGTGGCTGCAGTGTGTACCATCTACAAGATGCACTGCAGCAACTCGCCAAGGCTTCTTCGGCAGCACCTCCCAAACCCGCGACCTCTTCCACCTAGAAGGACAAGGGCAGCAGGCGCATGGGAACACCACCACCTCCAAGTTCCCCTCCAAGTCACACACCATCCTGACTTGGAAGTATATTGCCGTTCCTTCATCATTGCTGGGTCAAAATCCTGGAACTCCCTCCCTAACAGCACTGTGGGAGTACCTTTACCACACGGACTGCAGCGGTTCAAGGAGGCGGCTCACCACCACCTTCTCAAGGGCAACTAGGGATGGGCAATAAATGCTGGCCTTGCCAGTGACGTCCACATCCCACGAACGAATAAAAAATAAATTAAAAAATCTGTATCCTCTGGTTTCAGACCCTATGGCCACTGGAAACAGTTTCTCATCGTTTTATCAAAACCCTTCATGATTTTGAACACCTAGCAAATCTCCTTTTAACCTTCTCTGCTCCAAGGCGAACAATCCCAGTTTCTCCAGTCTCCACATAGCTGAAGTCCCTCATCCCCGGTATATTCTAGTAAATCTCTTCTGCATCTTCTTTTAAGGCCTTCGCATCCTTCCTAAAAGTGTGGTGCCTAGAATTGGCCACAATACTGCAGCTGGTGCCTAACCAGTATTTGATATAGGTAGAGCATAACTTCCTTGCTTTTGTACTCCACGTCTCTATTTATAAAGCCATGGATCTCGTATGCCTTTTTAACAGCTTTCTCAACTTGACCTCCCATCTTCAAAGATTTGTGCACGTACACCCGCAGGTCTCTCTGTTCCTGCACCCCCCCTTCAAAAGTGCACCATTTAGTTCATATTGCCTCTCCTCATTCATCCTACCAAAGTGAATCACTTCACACTTTTCTGCATTAAATTTCATCTGCCATCTGTCTGTCCATTTCACCAGTCTATGTCCTGAAGTCTTTTACTATCCTCCTCATTGTTTACTACATTTCCAAGTTTCGTGTCATCTGCAAACTTTGAAATTATGCCCTGTATACCCAAGTCCAGGTCATTAATAGACATCAAAAAAAGGAGTGGTTCCAACACTGACCCTTGAGGGATACTATTGTCTACTTCCCTCCAGTCTGAAAAACAACCGTTCACCATTAATACTCGGCTGTCTGTCCCTCAGCCAATTTCATATCCACGCAGCCACTGCCCCTTTAATCCCATGGGCTTCAATTTTACCAACCAGTCTACTATGTGGTAATTTATCAAAGGCCTTTTGAAAGTCCTTATGTACAGCATCAACTGCACTATCCTCATCAACCCTCGCCATTACGTCATCAAAGGTCTCAATCAAGTTAGTCAAATACAATTTAGAATCATAGAATGGTTACAGCACGGGAGAAGGCCTTTCGTCCCGTTGAGCCTGTGCTGGCTCTCCGCAAGAGCACCTTGGCTAGTCCCACTTCCCTGCCCTTTCCCCGTAGCCCTGCAAATTTTTTTCTTTGAGGTACTTATCCAACTCCATTTTGAAAGCTGTGATTGAGTCTGCCTCCCTTTCAGGCAGTGCATTCCAGATCCTAACCACTCGCTGAGTAAAAAAGTTTTTTCTTATGTCGCCTTTGGTTCTTTTGCCAATCACCTTAAATCTGTGTCCTCTGGTTCTCGACCCTTCTGCCAATGGGAACTGTTTCTATCTACTCTGTCCAGAACCCTTATGGTTTTGAACACCTCTATCAAATCTCCTCTCCATCTTCTCTGCTCCAAGGAGAACAGCCCTAGCTTCTCCAGTCTATCCATGTAGTCCCTCATCCCTGGAATCATTCTCGTAAATCTCTTCTGCACCCTCTCTAAGGCCTTCACATCTTTCCTAAAGTGCGGTGCCCAGAATTGGACACAATACTCCAGTTGAGGCCGAATCTTTTATACAGGTTCATCATCATCATTTCCACGCTTTCATACTCTATATACCTTTATTCATGAAGCCCAGGATCCCATAAGCTTTTTTAACTGCTTTCTCAACCTGCCCTGCCACCTTCAACAATCAACAATTTGTGCACATATACCCCTAGGTGTCTCTGCTCATGCACTCCCCTTTAGGATTGTACCCTTTAGTTTATATTTCCTCTCCTCATTCTTTCTACCAAAATGTATCACTGTGCACTTTTCTGCGTTAAATTTCATCTATCATGTGTCCACCCTTTCCACCAGCCTGTCTATATCCTCTTGAAGTCTATCACTCTCCTCCTCACTGTTCACTATACTTCCAAGTTTTGTGTCATCTGCACATTTTGAAATTGTGCCCTGTACACCCATGTCCAAGTCATTAATATACAGGAAACTCTTTGGTATCCGGCACCGATGGGACCGGGATGCTGCAGGTTGATTAAAAATTCCGGATAATGCAGAGGGTTATCTACCGAGGCTATTTTTAACAAAAATAAATAAAAAATCAAGAAATGTGCAGTATACAGTAATTGGGTACTCACCTACAGAATGTTGTGTTAAATGGATGGTGGAAGATGCTTGATTAAGTAAAGTACTGCCAGTTGAGGGCAATCCATAACTCTTTAATCAGAAGAGACTACCGGCAGCGTGGGAGAGTCAGACTCCTGTTGTTATTGGCGCTGTCGGAAGTCCGAACACCTCAAGAAGCTGAGTTGTGGCAATTTGGAGAACTACCCCTACTGACTAACTCGGCCACCGCGGGAGACTCGGACTCGGCAACATTTCCGGTTATTGAGGCGTTGTTTTTGGAGTATGAATTTTGCCAGTTAATAGAGAATTCTGAATATTTAGGTGCCGTTTAAACGAGAGTTTCCTGTATATCAAGAAAAGCAATGGTCCTAGAACTGACCCCTGGAGAACACCACTGTATACCTTCCTCCAGTCCGAAAAACAACCATTCACAGCTACTCTTTGTTGCCTGTCACTTTGTCTTTAACAATCTGTGCTGTCTCATTTTTAACCAATATTTTTCCACTGTGCTGTCTCATTTTTAACCAATATTTTTCCACTGTGCTGTCTCATTTTTAACCAATATTTTTCCACTGTGCTGTCTCATTTTTAACCAATATTTTTCCACTGTGCTGTCTCATTTTTAACCAATATTTTTCCAAGTGCCAATTAATTTTGTCCCTGTTTGATGTGTCTCAAAGTTTCTCCAGCACCGACGGGCTGACTGGCCTTTAGTTGCTGGGTTTATCCCTCTCCCCTTTTTTGAACAGGAGTGTAACATTTGCATTAAAAAAAAGTCAAAACAAATACTAATAATGGAATAAATGGAGTGCACCACAGTAGGATGTATTATGAAATGCACTCCACTTATGATTGTAGACCAGTCAGCTACAAGTGAAATGTATTTATTTATCATAGCCCCCAAGTTGAGAGTATACCTGTGAATAATAGAGCTATATAAGCATTATGAATACTATAATTTTGTTCAGTGTGTCACATCATGGATGTTATATTTAAGTGAGTTTTCATCCCTTAATGCTGATAATGATGTAGTGCTGATGATTTTATATTGCCTGTTTTGCTGTTCGGCAGAGTTCATATTTGATTCAGTTTCCAGTCTATAAACTGTTCAAATTATTCGCCTCTGTTTTCCCCAGCCCCCAATTATAGTAGATCTTGTAAAACTTTTGGTTGTTCCTTTAAATAAAAATCATTTCACGGAAAAAGTTTGTGTCGCACCACAAACATAAAATCATTCACTTTCATCAAGAAAAAATATAAGTATTCCAGAAAGCATTAACAATTTTTACACTCTCATCCTTTCCTTGTATCAGAATTTTGGCACATTTTCACAGAAGGACATGCTAGTAACTCTATCAGTGCTTGTCTCTGTAAACACTGAATTGTTGTCTCAGTAACTTAATTTTCAATAAGTCACTTCTGACGTTTAGTTGATATGTCAGACAAAAGTCAGACAAGTTCTGTTCAAAAGTATGCCTGGCCACACATTTTTGAATCAAAATTATCATGATAAATGCTTTCCCCAGACTTGATGAGTGATTTTCCTTCATTTGATTGCCAATTAGTCTTGAAATGATAGTGGTTAAAAGCAGTATATCCATCTTTGCAATTGTGAACAATGAGTTGCCGCTTCATTGAATGAATTAACAAGTTGATGAAAGACTTTATCTTGTAGACTTTGTGCATGAGCACTAAAATAACCATGCTAAACTGAACCATTTTTATGTAGGTTGTCATGGAATCATAGAATCTTACAGTACAGATGTAAGAGCCTGTGCCGGCTCTTTAAAAGAGTAACTCCTGCTCTTTCCCTATAACCTTACAATTTGTTCCTGTTGCTGCATAAAAAAAATCTCCTACTTATTTTATCAAAAATAAAAAAGCCATCAGTTCTGTTACATATATTTTGTGTTTTTGTTTGAGTAAGTTAAGATTTTACTTTTTTTAATGTCACAACAATATCTGAGTGATGGTGCCGTGCATTGGAGCACAAACATGCAGCTGCCACAAAATCGCACAATGTTTTTTATGAATGTAATCCCCATAAGTGAAGGGACAAATTGAGGCACCGTAGGCTATTCTCATGCAAATCTAGTGGTTGGTTAGAGAACAGAATTTGCAGGGGCTTGAGGGCAGGTTCCCTTCTCATCCCCTTCAGAGTAATGATATGTGGAAAAGGAAGAGTGCAGCATTTTAATGGCCCAGATTTTGCGGTCAGCAGCGAAGGAATCGCGCTCGTCGTTCATTACCCTTACAGCTGCCCACAGACTTTTTGCGGGCTTCTGAGCGGCAGCTTACAGTATTTAGCGATCCTTTTCAGCGCAGCGCCCTCTACAGGGATCTGGGACCTGTTGTAATCAGGAAAGCAACAACGTGAAATAACAACAGAAAATGCTGGAAAAACTCAGCAAGTCAGGCAACATCCGTGGAGAGAAATTTGAGTTGACGTTTCGGGTTTGACCCTTCTTCAAAACTGGAGAGAAAAGGAACTAGATCGAAGGCAGGGCTGCGATCGGACAAAAGAATTAAAGAACCAAAAGAAGTAAAAGAGATTAGAAGCTAGACGAGATGGTAATAGGCTGTGATTAGGTGTAAAGTGTACTGGCAGGGCAAAAGATAGCTGCCAGGTGTGAGAGAGAAACAAAAGGAAAGGGGGGGGGGGGGGGGAAAGGAAAGGAGTGGAAAAATATAAGTGAAAATGAAATGGGGGCCGAGGTTATGATCTGAAATTGTTGAACTCGATATTGAGACCGGAAGGCTGCAGACTGCCTAATCGGAAGATGAGGTGCTGTTCCTCGAGTTTACGTTGAGCTTCCGTGGAACAGTACAAGAGGCCAAGGACGGTGAGGTCCGAGTGGGAATGGAGCGGTGAATTGAAATGACAGGCGACCGGAAGCTCGGGGTCACCCTTACGGACTGAACGGAGGTGTTCCGCAAAGCGGTCACCCAATCTGCGTTTGGTCTCCCCAATGTAGAGGAGACCGCATCGTGAGCAGCGAATACAGTATACTAGATTGCGAGAAGTACAAGTAAATCGCTGTTTCACCTGGAAGGGGTGTTTGGGGCCCTGGACAGTGGGGAGGGGGGAGGTATAGGGGCAGGTGTTACATCTCCTCCGCTTGCACGGGAAGGTGCCAGGCGAAGGGGAAGGGCTGTTTGGGGTGATAGAGGAGTGGACTAGGGTGTCTCGGAGAGAGCGGTCCCTGCGGAATGCTGAAAGGGGAGGGGAGGGGAAGATACGTTTGGTGGTGGGATCACTTTGGAGGTAGCGGAAATGCCGGAGGATGATCCGTTGAATGTGGAGGCTGGTGGGGTGAAAGGTGAGGACAAGGGGAACCCTATCGTGGTTCCGGGAGGGAGGGGCAGGGGTGAGGGCAGAGGTGCGGGAGATAGAACTGACATGGTCGAGGGCAGTGTCAACCACGGTAGAGGGGAATCCTCGGTTGCAGAAAAAGGAAGACATGTCTGAAGCACTGGTGTGGAAGGTGGCATCGTCGGAGCAGATACGGCGGAGGCGGAGAAACTGGGAGAATGGAATAGAGTCCTTACAGGAAGCGGGGTGGGAGGAAGTGTAGTCCAGGTAGCTGTGGGAGTCAGTGGGCTTGTAGTAAATATTGGTCGATAACCTATCCCCAGAGATGGAGACGGAGAAGTCGAGGAAGGGAAGGGAAGAGTCAGAGATGGACCATGTGAAGGTGAGGGAAGGGTGGAAATTGGAGGCAAAGTGAATGAAATTGTCAAGTTCGGGGCGAGAGCAGGAAACGGCACCGATACAGTCATCAATGTATCGGAAAAAGAGGTGAGTAGGACTGGAACAAAGATTGTTCCACATAGCCCACGAAAAGGCAGGCATAGCTAGGACCCATGCGGGTACCCATGGCAACACCTTTGATTTGGAGGAAATGAGTGGAGTTAAAGGAGAAGTTGTTCAATGTGAGAACAAGTTCAGCCAGGCGGAGGAGGGTCGTGGTGGATGGGGACTGGTCGGGCCTCTGTTCGAGGAAGAAGCGGAGTGCCCTCAGGCCATCCGGGTGGGGGATGGAGGTGTAGAGGGATTGTACGTCCATGGTGAAAAGGAAGCGGTTGGGGCCAGGAAACTGGAAACTGTTAAAGTGGCGGAGGGCGTCCGAAGAGTCGCGGATGTAGGTGGGAAGAGACTGGACAAGGGGAGAAAAGATAGAGTCAAGATAGGAAGAGATAAGTTCCGTAGGGCAAGAACAGGCTGAAACGATGGGTCTACCAGGGCAGTCCTGTTTGTGGATCTTGGGAAGGAGGTAGAAGCGGGCTGTGCGGGGTTGGGGAACTATGAGGTTGGTGGCAGCGGGGGGAAGATCTCCAGAGGAGATGAGGTCAGTGACAGTCTTGGAAACGGTGGTTTGATGTTCGGTAGTGGGGTCATGGTCCAGGTGGAGGTAGGAGCAGGTGTCGGAGAGTTGGCGTTCAGCTTCCGCTAGGTAGAGGTCAGTACGCCAAACAACAACAGCACCACCCTTGTCAGCGGGTTTAATGACAATGTCAGGGTTGGATCTAAGAGAATGGAGTGCTGCAAGTTCAGAGGGAGGTAGGTTGGAGTGAGTGAGGGGAGCAGAGAAATGGAGACGGCCGATGTCACGGCGGCAGTTAGCGATGAAAAGATCTAGAGAGGGTAAGAGGCCAGGGGGAGGGGTCCAGGTAGAATGGGAATTCTGCAAGCGGGAGAAAGGGTCAGTTGTGCGGGGGGAGGACTCCTGGCCAAAGAAGTGGGCACGGAGACGAAGGCGGCGGAAAAAGAGCTCAGCATCGTGCCGAGCTCGAAATTCATTGAGGTGGGGGCGTAAGGGGATGAAGCTCAGGCCTTTGCTGAGGACTGATCGTTCAGGGTCAGAGAGTGGAAGGTCAGAGGGGATAGTGAACACACGGCAGGGGGTGAGATTGGGAGAAGGGGGGTCAGAGGAAAGTGAAGGGGAAGAAGGTTCCGGAGGGGCGTTGGTGTCCAAGAGTTGATGAAGCTTGCGATCCTTGACATCGGAAAGGAAGAAGAAAAGTTTTTTGTTGAAGCGTCGGATGAGTCGAAGGATGAAGTGGAACTGAGGACCCGGGCAGCTTTGAGATAGAGTGCGCCGGTGTTGTGTCTCTTCAACCAGTCAGATTGAAGAATCCTCAGAGTCTAAACAAGGAAGTATAAATTAGAATATTTAGTTCCATGTAAAATCATGTCCAGAAAGTGAGAGAGGGAAAGAAAGATGAGATTGAGATAAGAGACAAAGTAAAAAAATTAATAATTTTAAAAAATCTTCAACAATAATTAAATTCTGAAGGAATGAGACTCCACACTTGTAAAATTAAATTTTCAGTGCCAGAGAGGTTGTTTGGCAGTAATTTAGACTTATTAAAAATTCACTTGCACCTGAATGTACCAGCCCCAACATTTTCTGGCGTGTTTAGTGGGTAACTAGTGGGTAAGTTCCGCAACTACACGCCATTCATGCATTTCAATGCCGAATCTCTCAGCGATGTACCAGTGTAGCGAAGCGTGTGGAGGAGCTATACATGTGCGTTTTACTGCAGATGTGCGGATGCCAGAATTTGCTGTCCGATTTACTCCATAATAACGGTGAGGCTGAGCGCTGATAGCCTCACCGTTAGTCTTACACAAAATCCAAGTCATTGTAGTTAGCCTGCTTTTAGTTTCTTTCGGATGAATGAAATTAGTCTTCTGCCGAAAGATTGAATGGTGTTGTGGATTAGCACACTGTCCTTCTCCACTTTGGGGCCCGAGCTTAAATCCAGCTCAGATTGATGGAATGAACGTTTTCTCTCTTTCTAGGCTGCAGGTGTTCAGTTTCTATGTGGAATTGACATTGGGAAAGATGAAACCAGTTCCGTTTGAGCACAAAACAGCTTGTAACTGGCTCCCCCAAGTGGACTAATCGTGAAAGGCACCCATTGATGTAGCAAGGCTATACAGACCAGAAGATCCTAGATTAAATTTTAGTCTGTGCTGAGTTGGATGAGCTCATCTGTGGCAGCAGTTGAGGATCTGCACTTGGCTTCAGGTACAGAGGTGAAAAATTATGCCTAGTACCTGCTTCTGATGGCTCTCTATCTGTCCCTGCTGGAAGTGCACATGTGGACAGGAATAGACGGGGCTCTTTACTGCCACAGTTGAATAGTGTGTTAGATGAGGAATGGGCAGTTGACCAAAATATCATGGGGCTCGTGACATCTGGAACTGTACACCAGCATGAATCAGCACCATCAGGAGAGGAGAGAGAAAATTGGAAATATTTATATTAAAAAAACCTTGATAAAACTAGCTCCCTCAGTAAACTAATGGGGAAAGGCACCAACTGGTGTAATGCAAAGCCAAAATGGCTGGTATGGGAAACGGAAATATCACACTGGTGTAGCTGGTAGTTGTTCTTCTGCAATTATGGATCAAGTACATTGCTGGAGCAGTGTAGAGAGAACTTGAATTATATTGAGCCCATATTACACCTGACCTGAAAATGCTTATTGTTGATGCTACTCCATTTCTCAATACTGCTGTCAGAGCCAAAATTCAAGGAAAATCATATTCCAGATCGATTCTTGGGTACTTCACATTGATTCTAATATGGGCTCCAGTTTCTAATTACATTAGCATGTCTGTGTATGTATGCTAGTATTAATGCTTGGCAAATAATATTCAAAATGTTCTCATGCATTTTTTGGACTACATGGATTTCCATATACTGTATAATGTCCACATATTTTTGTCTTTACCTCTGCTGTATACATAGAATGTTTGATTTATTTTATTGTGTTCTGTTTTGTTTGGATTTGATAGAATGGTGATCAATGTGATCCCAGTATTGGGTAAACTGCTGTTGGTTTACACCTTTTAATGATGTATGGATTTTCTTCACAGCATTGTTCTCTGTCATGTGTTATAATGTTCTATGTGACAAGTATGCCACAAGGCAGCTATACGGCTATTGTCCAACCTGGGCTTTGAACTGGGAGTACAGGAAAAAGGGAATCATGGAAGAAATTGTAAACTGTGATGCAGACATCCTAAGCCTTCAGGTAAGGCAGATGTGCAACAAAACGAAAACATTATCTCTCTCTTCCTGCAAGCAATAAGAAAACAAAAGTTAAGTCAAACAAATTGAGGAGGAAGCTCTTTATTCTTAATGGGCTAGTCTAATAGCTACAATGCTCAGTGTTGGAATCCCAAGTAGGAGGTCTGAGTTCAAATAGCAATCTTTATTTTACCCCATGGTGCAGCATTGTCTGTAGTGATTTCCTATCTCCAGGAAGGGTGAGGGAGTGTGTTGCATGTGTTTGTGTGTGTTTCCTCCCTCTCTTTCCTCCCCCCCCCCCCCCCCCCCCACCCCCACCCTCACGCATCTTAGCAGGATGAAGCTAAGAAGGGAAAAATATGCAACACTCATCCCCTCTTTTTCCCTCCCTCCCCCCCCCTTCCCCATTTAAAAAAAAAAAAGTTGTACCTTTGAAGACTAATTCAAAGATTGCTGCTTCAGAGAACCATAAGCCATATGATGGACAATGGCAACATTGTGAACTTTTAACATTTAGTTAAATTAAATAAGCACACATAATCAGATCTTTCTGGGTATTCTACTTCACTCCAATTCAACAGATTTGGAAGCCCCACAAACCAGTTGGAGCAACTTAACATTTTTGCAGTTTTCTAATTGTAAGAGTTTCCTTTTTTTTGATATTTTCCGAAAGCTCGGTTTTGTGGTGCTGCTTCTCCAGCAGCCTCTTCTGTAATGAATGATTTGTTGTTTCTACTAAGGCTACCTGTGTGACATATTGATTAGTCTGGTCACTGTGGTTTTTCTGTACAGTTGTAAGTCTTTGTATGGAAAATATTAAGAGCAGCTTAGTGGGATATTGTACGAAAGTGAGCTGGAGATGTCCTTTGATGAAAAATTAAAAAATTTACATTGTCAGCTGATCAGCCTTTGTCCTTTTAATAGTTCTCGAGACATATATTAAGAAAAAAAAATATTTCCACTATTTTTATGGGCATCAAATTGGGGAAACAAAGCAGCGAGCGAATGCTCCCCCAGTGTTGATGTTGGAGTACATTGCAGTATTTGTGCACCCCTTGGCAAGTCAGGTAAAGTATCGCATTGCCTGTAGTGATGCCTGCCTCATGTAGGATAAGGGAGTGTATTGCACGTGTCTCCTCTCCAATCCTTCCGATTTTGGGAGACATGAAACAAAGGGGAGAAAAAAAAACACTCCTCTCTCTTTGCTCCTCCCCAACATCCGTTTAAAAAATATTATGCATTTGAAGACCCATTCAAATATTTCTTCAAAAACAAACATATAAATAGTAAAAGGGTAGTCAAATGACAGGTGGGGCTGATTAGGGACCAAAAAGGAGATCATCTTGTGAATGCAGAGGGCATGACTGAGGTACTAAATTAGTTCTTTGCATCTGTTGTCACTAAATCAGAGGTTTCTGCCAATGTCTGAGGTAGTAGAGAAATTGGATAGGATAAAAATAGAGAGAGGTGGTGGTTAAAATGTTGGCAGCACCCAAAGTAGAAAAGCCACTTGGTCTGGATGGAATTCATTCTAGGTTGCTGAGGGTGGAAATTTTAGAGGCTCTGGCTACTATCTTCCAGTCCTCCTTAGATATGGGAGTGGTGCCAGAGGACTGTTGGATTGTAACTGTAACACCCCTGTTCAAAAAAGGACGACAATTAAACCCAGCAACTGCAGGTCAGTTAGCCTAACGTCGATGGTGGGGGAACTTTGAGAGACAATAATCTGGGACAAAACTAATTGGCACTTGGAAATATATGGGTTAATAAATGAAAGCCAGCACAAATTTGTTAAAGGAAAATCATGTTTGACTAACTTGATTTGAGTTCTTAGATGAAGTAATGGTGAGGGTTGATGAGGGTAGTGTGGTTGATGATGTGTGTATGGACTTTCAAAAGATAAAGTACCACATAGTAGACTTGTTGGAAAAATTGAAGCCCATGGGATTAAAGGGGCCGTGGCTGGATGGATAAGTAATTGGCTAAGGGACAGAAAGCGGAGAGTAGTGATGAATGGTTGGTTGTTTTTCAGACTGGAGGGAAGTAGGCAATGGTGTCCCCAAGGGTCGGTGTTGGGACCACTCCTTTTTTTGATGTCTATTAATGACCTGTACCTGGGTATACAGGGCATAATTTCAAAGTTTGCAGATGACACAAAACTTGGAAATGTAGTAAACAGTGAGGACGATAGTAACAGACTTCAGGGGTACATAGACAGATTGGTGAACTGGGCAGCACATGGCAAATGCAATTTAATGCAGAGAAGTGTGAAGTGATTCATTTTGGTAGAAAGAATGAAGAGAGGCAGAAATTTGGGTCGGAGGCTTCCCGCGGGTGCAAGCCCCCGACCTGCACTTACATAGCGCGCCTGCCGTTGTGCTGTGGGCCCGCGTGGGATTCCGATCCTGGGCCTCCTCCAGCTGCTGGTGTGCAGTGCTTGCAAATCCCAGGGGCGCAGTTAGTTTGCAGCGTCCCCTGGGATCACGTGGCCATGGGGAGCCAATCGGAGCAGGGAATCTCCATTCATCGATTTGACAAGAAGACCTATCAAATCTATGAATAGAGATCGGCCCCAAAACCTAAGTAAAATTTCAAGTAATTTTTTTTTTTAAATCACATTTTTAAAATAACTAAATTACATAAATTTAAATTTTTGTTTAAAATAGTTAATTTTTGAAAAAATTAAAGTTTTTATCAGGGCTAAAAATAAACTTACCTTTCTTTAAAGTATTTTAAAATGATAAACCTGTGGAAAAAATGTTTTAATTTTACTTAATTAACCTCTTACCTTGTTAAAAGCAGGCCTTGCGCCTGCTTTTTCCACGCGCAGCTGCTAGGGACTTACCCGCATGGAGAAACCTGTATTTATAAAAAAAAATCAAAAAAAAAATCGGAGGTTCCAGGTCTACGCACTGCCTCTCCGATGCGCACGTTTGACCTCCAAACCCCTTTCTTCAAGGGAACGCAAGTTCCGGTTTCCAGCGCATGCGCGAAACCGGCACTTCCGTCGGCCTTACGGGTGAGTACATAGCGCGTACTCACCCGTGGGGACCCGAATTTCTGGCCCAATATAAACGAAATTGTAAAGTCCGCGCCGCAATAATACACTGACTTCGGGAGAACAGTTTAACAGGTACTTTACTGAACAAGAGGCAGCTTGAAACTGAAACTACAGAAGCCTGCTAGGGCCTTTTATGCAGGGGTGGTCACTGCCGGTACTGCAGTCTAAGACCAGTTATTCCCTTAAAGGGACATACACAACAATTCCTCCCCTTTCAGATAAACAGTACATAACATTCATTTAACAACTAAATAATAACTAATTACAATTACAATTTTCTCAGTAATATATACATCAACTGGAATAGTCATTTATAAGTTCAGTCTTTGAGGAGGCTTCCTGATCCGGACTGGACAGCGCCTTTCTCGAGTATCCTGTTCTGGCGGTGGAGTCAATTCTGGCTCATTGTCATTGGTTGGTTCGTCAGCTTCCAATACCCCTGCTTCTGAGGTAGACGCAATCTGTACTTCGGGCTCATTACCAGGTGCACATGCTTGTGGTACAGGTTTGGCTTGTTCCTGTGACTCTAGAATCTGGTCAGCATGGCGTCTCACGATGCTCTCTCCAACGTCCACTGTGTACATTAGTGGTCCCTGCTGTGTGCATATTGTGCCTGGCTGCCATTTTTCTGTTCGGTAGTCGCGGGCCAAGACTGGTTGCCCTATCTTGAAGCTCCTGGTTGGCTTCTCATTTATGTGCTGGAACTGCTTATCCTCAACATCTTGTCTTATGTTTGGTTTGAGCAAATCCAAGCGACATCTTAGTCTCCGGTTGAAAAACAGTACGGCTGGAGTTTGGTTGGTTACTGCATGTGTCGCATTCCGGTAAGCAAACAGGAAGTTATCCACCTTGTGTTGCAGTGGTATGTCGTCATTATACATTGCCTTTATGGCCTTTTTAAAGGTCTGAACAAACCTCTCAGCCAATCCATTTGTGGCTGGATGATATGAGGCAGATGTGTAATGTTTCACCCCATTATTCTTCAGGAACCTCCAGAAATCCTCAGACACAAACTGTGGGCCATTGTCGGAACAGATCTGTTCTGGCAACCCATTCCTGGCGAAGATGGTCCTTAGGACTGCAATAGTTTTTTCCGTGGTGGTGGAGGACATTTTAATGACCTCTGGCCATTTCGAATGGGCGTCCACAGCGATTAGAAACATTGAGTCCATAAATGGACCAGCGAAATCAATGTGTACCCGTTGCCATGGAGATGAGGGCCACTCCCATGGATGTAGTGGGGCCTGTGGTGGAGCATTTTGGACCTTCTGGCATCCTGTGCATCTCTTGGTCATATCCTCGATTTCTTTATCGATTCCCGGACACCGCACAAACGCCCTGGCTAGGCTCTTCATTTTTACCCCTCCCAGATGACCCTCGTGAAGCTCATTGAGTACTCCATCTCTCAACTTGGGTGGAATTACCACTCGGGATCCACACATCAAGGTTCCCCGGCACACTGACAGCTGTTCCCTCCTTGGCGAGAATGCTGGCAACAGTGAGTTGCCATATGCTGGCCATCCCTTCACCGTCAAATCATAGACCCGAGAGAGTGTCGGGTCATTTCGGGTTTCCTTCTCAATACTTGCGTTTGTAACAGGCAAACATTCGACTACGGTCGCATGGAATATCTCCACCGGGTCCACTGCAGGTGCTTCTTTCGCCGTAGGCAACGGTAGGCGCGACAGCCCATCAGCGTTTCCATGTTGTTTCGTACCTTTGTACTCTATGTCATACTGATGTGCCCCTAGAAAAAGTGACCATCTTTGCAGCCGTTGCGCCGTCATCACCGGAACGCCCTTTGGGTTAAAAATTGAGACCAGGGGTGGTTGATCAGTCAGTAGGGTGAATTTCTGCCCGTGCAGATAGTGATTGAACTTCTTCACCCCCCACACCAGGCTGAGGGCCTCCCTGTCTGTCTGGGCGTAGTTATGCTTGGCTGAGGTTAGCGAGCGCGATGCAAAGGCTATTGGCCTCTCTGAACCGTCACGGAATTTGTGTGACAGCACTGCTCCAATGCCGTAAGGTGACGCATCACATGCCAACCGAATCGGTAGTGTTGGGTTGTAGTGGGCCAATACTTCTTTTGAAGTGATTTGGCATTTACATTCCTGAAAGGCACGCTTACACTCATCACTCCATTTCCATGTTATACCAGTTTGAAGGAGGGCGTTCAGTGGGTGCAGAATTGTAGATAAATTCGGCAAGAACTTATGGTAGTAGTTCACCAACCCGAGGAACGACCTCAGTTGCGACACATTTTCTGGTGCTGGAGCCTTGACTACAGCCTCAATCTTGTCCGGCGACTTATGCAACTCTCCCTCATCAATCATGTGGCCACAATACGAGATTTGTCTCCTGAAGAACTCTCATTTGGGACGGTTGGCTCGTAGCCCATATTCTTGCAATCTCGTGAGCACCTGTTCCAGGTTGGCAAGGTGTTCATTGTCATTTTCGCCCGTAACCAGGATGTCGTCCAAATAACACTGGGTCCCCGGGATCCCTTGCAGGTCTTGTTCCATTGCCCTCTGCCACATAGCCGGGGCCGATGCTACCCCAAATACCAGTCGATTGTACTGGTAAAGGCCTTTGTGAGTGTTTATCGTGAGGTATTTCCTAGATGCTTCTTCCCCCTCCATTTGTAGATACGCTTGAGCCAGGTCAATCTTTGTAAAACGTTTCCCTCCAGATAGTGAGGCGAAAATATCTTCTATCCACGGAAGCGGATACTGTACTGTGTGCAGAACTGGGTTCACAGTCACCTTGAAGCCCCACAAATGCGAACCTTCCTTGGCTCCCCAGGCATGCTGCTCAATGCTTTCTTCATTACAGGAACGATGGGTGTGGCCCACTCGCTCCAGTGCACCTTGGACAGCACCCCCGAACGCTCCAGACTCTCCAGTTCAGCTTCCACAGCTGGGCGTATGGCACTGGTCTGGCCTTGACAAATTTTGGGGTTGCGTTATCCTCAATCTTAATGGTTGCCTTTACTCCTTTTAGAGTCCCAAGTCCTTGTTGGAACACCTCTTCCGCGTCAGATAGAATTTGTGACAGACGTCCAGGTGCGACGTCATCATCTTTTTTGTCAGTCACAGTTAGTGCCAGAATGGAATGCCAATCCAGTTGTAGTGTTCGGATTCATTCACGTCCCAATAATGGTCCTCCATCTCGTAGTATATACATGTATAGTTTCTGTGTTTCCTTTCCGTTATATTCAACTGTCACCCTTATTTTTCCTCTGGGGTAGACCTTTTGCCCCGTGTATGTCTTCAATACAATGGATGTGTCCTTTAAGGGTATGTGTGAGAATAGCCGCTCATAGTCTCGTCGATTCATGACAGTTAGGGCTGATCCTGTGTCCAATTCCATCTTCACTGGGGACCCTGCTATCATGAGGGTGACCCAAATGGTTCGGTGATCTTCTTTTGCGATCACGTTGTGTAACTTTAAACAACTTAGTCGCCTGCTCCCGGAGTCCTTATCACTCTCCTGATCTTCTGAACTACTATCTGTCAGTTTCTTTACTTTCCTGTACTGTTCCTTTTGTAGTTCTTGTCATGTTGGTCTTCTTTCCCGACCTGCAGACTCTTGCTATATGTCCCATTTTCTCGCATTGCCTGCATATTTTGTCTTTAAACCAGCAGTCCTTCTGCTCATGGGTTGTTCTGCCGCAGCGATAGCACTTTTCGGCTCCATACGCCATTTCGTTAGCGTTGTATTCTTGTGGTTTCTGTTGTATTTCCGCAGCTCCCTGTGCTGCTGCTTCGTAGGATACTGCCACGCTGAAAGCCTGTTCTAGCGTCCGGTCCTTTTTTGAAAGTAGTCGTTTCTGGGTTCCTTCACTCTGGAGCCCGCAGACAAACTTATCCCGTAAGGTGTCTGCCAGTCCTGCTCCGAACTGGCAGTGCTTCGATAACTTGCGTCGTTCCGTAAGATAGTCAGCATTGCTCCCATCTTTGTGCTGGTTTCTTTTATGGAACTTGAATCTTACTGCTATCAGCAGTGGTGTAGGGCTTAGATGTTCCTGTAAGATATGAACAATCTCCTCAAAACTTTTCTCCATTGGTTTAGCTGGGGTAATTAAATTCCACAATAGGCCGTACGTACTCGCACCGATCAGATTTAATAATACCGACGCCCTCTTTCCATCAGCCACCTTATTTGCCTTGCAGTACACTTCAATTCTTTCCACATACGTGGTCCAGTCTTCTACCTCGTTGTCGAAAGCAGTGATACTGCCACTTTTCGGCATCTTGGGGGATTTAAAATGGCGCCTCCCGCGCTTTTGCTTCTTCCCCAATGGAATAAAATGGCGCCTCCCGCGCTTTTGCTTCTTCCCCAACGGGATAAAATGGCGCCTCCCGCGCTTTTGCTTCTTCCCCTTACTGCCACGCTGCTCCTAGCGTTCTACGGGGTAATGGCGGCGACCCGCAGCTTCGGCGCATCTTGCTTTCCTTCCCCCCCCCCCCCCCCCTGTTTAGTTTCTCTCCGCTGTCCTGTACTCGAGCACCGACCGCGCCCTGTGCGCGCCACCCTCTTTTGTTTTCTTTTCCCGGCGACGCTGCGCGGCCCGATTTGTACAGCCGCTCGGTCGAGCTTGAGCCCGCCGCAGTCCGGAAGGGTCAGCGCGCTTACCTGCTACCAGCACGATTCGCTGGAACCACAGTCTCTCCCGCAATTCTCCAAACACCGATGGATTCTTTGGGCGGTTGCCCTCGGTCGACGCCCGTTGCTCCGACTACAACCTTCCAGGACCTTCCTTTCAGGCGAGATCCCCGTGAGATGATGCCACACTGCAGGTGAGTTCGAACTTACTCGTCGCCACTGTAAAGTCCGCGCCTCAATAATACACGGACTTCGGGAGAACAGTTTAACAGGTACTTTACTGAACAAGAGGCAGCTTGAAACTGAAACTACAGAAGCCTGCTAGGGCCTTTTATACAGGGGTGGTCACTGCCGGTACTGCAGTCTAAGACCAGTTATTCCCTTAAAGGGACATACACAACAGAAATGGTACAATTTTAAAGGGGGAGCAGGAACAGAGAGCCCCCTCAAGGCTTTTTATCTTCAGCGATATAGTACATTGACTTTCAGGAGAAGTTTTATATGCTTGGTTTTAATTCAGTGGCTGTTCCTTTTAAATCCACTCACCGTATATAGTCAATCTAAACTGACGAGTAGATTCCTATGCCAAGTCTATTTCGATACATTGGTGCAAGTGTTCTTAATTAAAGGCTGGTGAAATAATTCAAACTTAAAACGATTCTCTCTGGTTGGTTCAGCTTATACATGACTGACTGACTGACTGTACCTTTCTAAAAGTTGAATGGTCAGAAATTCAACAGCCAGGTAGTCCTGGTAACTCTCTTGTGGGATTTTAAAACGCTGTCTGTTCAAATCAAAGAGTGAGTTTGAAACTCCTGAAAACAAGAAAAATTAATTTGAATTTCCAAGTAACAGTGTAAATTAATTGGTTTACCATAGTAGTGTTAAAAAAAATTCAGTGGGGAAAAACACTTATCTAAAAGTTACTTACAATGAGGTTTCCTTATTCTTAAGAGTTGGAATCTTATTTTATCTGCTCGAACTTGGATGCAAGGATATCTATTGTAAATATATGACTTGCTTAAGTGCTTCTTCATCTTTTGTTTAACAAGTTTGTTTAATATTTTTAACTTAAAATGAGATCTGATGTGATGTGCGGGTTAGGTTGATTTGGCTATGATAAATTGACCCTTAGTGTTAGGGGATTAAATATGTGGGGTTACGGGGATAGGGTGGGATATGTGTCGGTGCAGGCTCGATGGGCCGAAATGGCCTCTATCTGCACTGTGGTGATTCTGTGGTACTTTCAAAGATTGGGTTGAAATCTTATGGAGACAGAAGATAGTTCAAGTAGCTAAAAGAAATTGCCAGTCCTGAGTACGCTGTTGTAAACATGTAGTTTTTGGCTTTTATTCTATTATTTTTAAGTGACTATTTTCATCCCTCACCTTTTACTTGTATGCATTCTCCATATGGGATAGATGGACTTGTGTAACCATGTGGAATGGTCTCTCGGAGCAGAAAAGGGCAGAATATTCACCATTGTTTTACCACCATAGATTATGTCCTCTGTAACCTCCTCCAGCCCTACAACACTCAGAGATCTCTGCGTTCCTCCAATTCTGGCCTCTTGCGTATCCCCAATTTTAATTGCTCGACCATTGGCGACTGTGGCTTCAACTGCTGTGGCCCCAAGCTCTACAATTCCCTCTCTAAACCTTTCTGCGTCTCCTACCTCTGTCCTCCTTCTTTAAGGTGCTCCTTAAAACCTACCTCTTTGACCAAGTTTTTGGTCACCTGCCCTAATACCTCCTTATGTGACACGGTGTCAAGTTTTGTTCGATTAGCTCCAGTGAAGCGCCTTGGGACATTTTACTGTGTTAAAGGTGCTATATATAAATGTAAGTTGTTGTGACTGTATTGCATTGTCCCACCTGGTCCTTCGCCACATTTCTGCAGCTTTAGCCACCATGGACCATGCCACCTTCCTCCAACATCTCGCCTCCATTTTCCAGCTCAGTGATGGTGTCCTTGCTTGGTTCCACTATTGCTTATCTGATTGTACCAAGAGCAGCAATGGCTTCTTTTTCTGCCTCTGCAATCCCCCCAAAGATCTTTCCTTGGCCCCCTCCATTTCCTCATCTACATGCTGCCCCTTGGTAACATCATTTTCAGGTATGAGGTCAGATTCCACATACATGTATATTGACGACACCCAGATTTACTTCTCCACCACCTCTCTTTACCTGCGCACTGCCTCTGTCTTATCAAGCTGTCCGACATCTAGTCTGGAATGAGGTGCAATTCCCTACATTATCTCTCAATCCTCTAACGCCTCAAATTTAAAATTCTGATCCTCGTGTTTAAATTCTTCATGACCTTGTGCCTTCCTATTTCTGTAACCTCCTCCAGGTCTACAGACACCCCTCCCCGAACACACACTTCCTCTGATTCAGGCCTCTTGTTCATGCCGCTCCCTTTGTCCCACCATCAGCGGCCGTGCCTTCCGCTCCTACACCCAAGCTCTGGAATTTACTCCCTAAATCCCTCTGTCTGTCCATCTCTCTCTACTCTTTTAAGACTTTTTAAACATACCACTTCGACCAAGCTTTTGGTCACCCCTCCTAATACTTCCTTCTTTGACTTGGTGCTCTTTATTTTTGTTTGTTTGCGCCTCTGAAGTGCCATGGGATGTTTTTCTATGTTAAAGGCGTTGTATAAATGAAAGTTGTTTTGAAGGAGACATTTCCTCCTGTGAGGTGGCTGAGAATTGATAAATACTCAGCTCACGTACTCACAAATTTCTTGGGGTATCTGCTATTATCAGTACTCAAACCCGTGTTAATTTTTTGGCTAATAATCTTTTTTAATACCACTGTTTTCCTCTGATTGTTGATACGTATTCATATGGGTCAAGGACCTTTCACTTAATTTGCAAAACCTTCTTTCAAATATTCCTGTGCTTCCCAGCCACATTGTTTAATCATTCTGTATCTCTTGGCCTTCTTTGCTTTTGAAAAAGGATGTGTCTTCATTACAGGGGCAGTGTCCCATTATATAATTTTTAATTGCTTTGCTGTGCTTATGCACCAACGAGATTGTAATGATCACAATTTTTTTCTGATTATATCTGGTGCTACAAATTAAGAATGTGAATAGTATAGTGCATTGTAAAGCAGACAGCGTAGAAAATAAATGTTAAACTCAACATTGGTCTTGTAACTTCCACACAATGCATCACATTTCACCTAATGTACTGCTAAAAGGCAATCCATGTGTGTATGTATATAATTTTTAAACACTATTTCTTGTGCACCACAGCCAAAATGATTGTGTAGAAATCACTTGTTATTTTAAACTGTTTTAGTTGGTGCTTTCATTTCCCATCTGTTGTCTGACCTATTTGGAAACTAAGCTCAGTGAATTGGTGAGAGATTGTGCTCAATTACAAGAGCAGTGGACGTTAAATACCAAAGCGGCCCAAATCCAGTCATTACAGCCTTGGTCCAAGTGTGGTCAAAAGAGCTGAATTCTAGAGGTGAAGTGAGAGTGACTGCCCTTGACATCAAGGCAGCATCTGACCGAGTGTGGCATCAAAGAGTCCTAGTTAAATTGAAGTCAATGGGAATCCGGGGGAAAACTCTCCACTAGCTTGGGTCATACCTAGCACAAAGGAAGATGGTTGTGGTTGTTGGAGGTCAAGCATCTCAACCCCAGGACATTGCTGCAGGAGTTCCTCGGGGTAGTGTCCTCAGTCCAACCATCTTCAGTTGCTTCATCAATGACCTTCCCTCCATTATAAGGTCAGAAGTGGGGATGTTTGCTGATGGTTGCACAGTGTTCGGTTCCATTCGCAACTCCTCAGATAATGAAGCAGTCCATGCCCGCATGCAGCAACACCTGGACAACATTATGCCAATTAATTGAAGCTTTTAAGATAATAAAGCAAATTGACCATATTGATTCAGGCAAACTTTATTCTGGCAAAGGACTCAACACTTCTTTGTAGGGGGCAGAGGAATGAAAGCTTTAAAAAAAAAAAAAAATTGGTAGTTTGGAGTAAGAAGTCAAGATTTTTTTTATTACCCAAAAGAGCAATAATATTGTAGAATAAATTACAAGAATGGACTCTACAAATGGTTACGAAGAATGTTTTCATGGAGAGAAGGGATTGAGAGAGATGGTGAAAATTGTGAAAATGGAGTTGATCCATCAGAAGCAATGGGCTTGCTTAGCTCCACAGGTCTTTTTCTGTTCCTAAAAATTCTTGTAATTTTAGAGTGGCTATGCATAGCAGCATTAGTTAAATCCACAGCATACATTTAAGAATGCCTGCTCTCCCCTCCAAAAATAAACTGGAGGACAGTCCTGAGCTAGAAAAAGGGTTGTAAATAGAAGACTCTCTCATTTTGGGTCCAAGCCATATTTGTTGGAAGAAATGTTTAAATCTGTTCGAAAGCCTCTGTCATGAAATTCATGCTAGTGCTAGGTTTAATGCTTCAAAATTAAATTATATTTACTTCAGAATTTTTAGCCAATTGTGCTGTTGTTGTGTTTTCATAGATGTTTGAGATTAAAAACATGTTTTTTTTTTCTTTTTAATAGGAAGTAGAAACAGAGCAATACTTTAATCTCTTCTTGCCTGAGTTGAAGCAGCGAGGCTATGATGGGTTCTTCTGTCCAAAATCTCGTGCCAAATTAATGTCTGAACAGGAAAAGAAGCATGTAGATGGATGCGCAATATTCTTCAAAACAGCGAAGTATGTGTAGACTGTTAGATGATACACTGCCTGTGTCCCAGTCATCTACTGTTGATTGCTGTTCTCAATTTGTCAATTTCACTACGGGCACTGATGTATGTTGGTGACGTTAACTACACTCATCACTGCATCTATAATGACTGCCACGGTCAAAAAAAAGCAACCAATCCAGAGTATGGCAACCTCATGAATTTACAGCATAGGTTTATAAAATAATGAATTAAAGGCTATAACCTAATTTTGGTGTTACGGCGATAGCTAATGTGGTTTATGTTGTCTTCTAAACACTGATGAAATTATTGCTTTGTATAGCTAGTTCTTCTCTCTTACTGCAAATGTGGGCTTCTTCCTAGAAAACCTCATTCGCAGTAGCCGAGTGTAGCATACTTTCCCACTTTGTGTTTGTGGTATCCCTTGTAACAATAGAGATGGGGAGCTTCTTCCCAGAGCGAGAGAAATTTTGAGCGCATGACATGCCACCCTGCATTTGCTCACTTCTGAAAGGCAGACTAGTGCAGCATTAACAGAGGATTGGGGCCATGTTAGTTGCCCACCTGCTTGGCTAGGGGATGTTAAGTGTAACAAACAGGATCAAAAGGTTGAGGGGGGTGGTGGTAGGCGGTGGGAAGGAAACTGAGAAAGTGAATGAAATTTAGGGCACAATTTTTTTAAAGCTATGGGATAAATTTTCATCGTCCGTTTTCCAGGAACAGAGTTTTGCACATTAAGACTTAATATTGTGAATTCCTGGGAACATTCTGAGAACAAATTTTTAAAAACAAAATGGTGCGAGATGCTAGGGAGTCTCGCTTTGCTCCAGAGCCAGATCGAGCCTTGACTCTGGTATCTGGTGCAACCTGGAAGTTAGACTTGACAATGTGCCCATTCCCATGTCCATTCTGCCGATGTCCAGTTGAGCTCCAATTCCCTGCCAATCTCGTTAGAATACGTCTGAACGTAAATCGGCGTTAAACAATCGGGGCCACAGGAAACTGCTGAACTCTCACCATATATTCCTTCTTTAAGTATGAAAATTAAAGTTTCAACTTATTTAACCATCATTCATGTACATTAAGCACAGCATATTTAAGAACCTGCAATCGGGAGAAGTGTTTCAATTTTTAATGTGACATACTTGTGTCCTAATGCATTCAAGAAAACAAAGTACAGTGCAGGTCTCCGTGAGGATCGACAACAACTTGTATTTATATAGCGTCTTTATCGTAGTAAAACGTCCTAAGGTGCTTCACTGGAGCGTTATCAAACAAAATTTGACACTGAGCCACATATGGAAATATGAGGGCTGATGACCAAAAGTTTAGTCAGAGGTAGTTTTTAAGGAGCTTCTTCAAGGATGTTAACGAAGCAGGGAGATTTAGGGAGGGAATTTCAGAGTTAGGGCCTTGGCAGCTGAAATCACAGCCGCCAATGGTGGAGTGATTTAAAATATGCGATGCGGAAGAGGCCAGAATTTGGAGGAGCGCAGAGATGTCGTAAGGACATAAGAAATAGGAGCAGGAGTAGGTTATATGGCCCCTCGAGCCTGTTCTGCCATTCAATAAGATCATGGCTGATCTTCGACCTCAACTCCTCTTTACCGCCCAATCCCCATATCCCTTGATTCCCCATGAGTCCAAAAATCTATCGATCTCTGTCTTGAATATACTCAACCACTGCCCTCTGGGTAGAGAATTTCAACGTTTCACAACCCTCTGTGTAAAGAAAATTCTCCTCATCTCAGACCTAAATGGCTGACCTCTTACCCTGAGACTATGCCCCCTAGTTCTAGACTCTCCAGCCAGGGGAAACAGCCTCTCAGCATCTACCCTGTCGAGCCCTTTCAGAATCTTGTATGTTTCAATGAGATCAGCTCTCATTTGTCTAAGTTCCAGAGAGTATAAGCCCATTCTACTCAATCTCTCAGGGCTGGAGGAGGTTACAGAGATAGGGAGGGGGTGAGGCCATGGAGGGATTAGAATTTTAAAATTGAGGCGTTGCTTAATTGGGAGCCAGTGTAGGTCAGCGAGGATGGGTGAATAGGACTTGGCGCGAGTTAGGACACAGGCAGCTGAGTTTTGGATGACCTCAAGTTTATGGAAGGGGAAGATGGGAGGCCGGCCAGGAGTGCCACAGGAAACTGCCAAACTCTCACCATATATTCCTTCTTAAAGTATGAAATTGGAATAGTCAAGTCCAGAGGTAACAGGCATGGATGAGGGTTTCAGCAGCAGATGAGCTGAGGCGCAGCTGGAGTCGGGCGATGTTACGGACGTGGAAATAGGCGGTCTTGGTGGTGTGGATATGTGGTTGGGAGCTCATTTCAGGGTCAAATATGACGCCAAGATTGCGAATAGTCTGGTTCAGCCTCACAGTTGTCAGGGAGAGAGATGGAATCGAAGGCTAGGGGGCAGAGTTTGTGGCAGGGACTGAAGACTATAGCTTCGGTCTTCCCAATATTCAGTTGGAAGAAATTTCTGCTCCTCCAGTACTGGATGTCAGACAAGCAGTCTGACAATTTAGAGACAGTGAAGGTCGAGAGAGGTGGTGGTGGTGAGTTAGAACTGGGTGTTGTCAGCATACATGTGGAAACTGATGCTGTGTTTTCGGATGATGTCGCTGAGGAGCAGCATGTTGATTGAAAAATAGGAGGGGGCCAAGGATAGATCCTTGGGGGACACCAGAGGTAACGGTGCGGGAGCTGGAATAAAAGCCGTTGCAGGTGATTCTCTGGCTTCGACTGGATGGATAAGAATGGAACCAAGTGAGTGCCGTCCCACTCAGCTGGAGAGGCGTTGGAGGAGGATGGTGTGGTCAACTGTGTAAAACGCTGCAGACAAGTAGAGAAGGACGAGGCGGGCTAGTTTCCCTTTGTCGCACTCGCAGAGGATGGAAGCCTTTTGTGACTAATCAGAACTGTTTTGGTACTGTGGCAGGGGCAGAAACCTGATTGGAGGGATTCAAACATGAAGTTCTGGGAAAGATGGACACAGGTTTGGGAGGCGACAGCTCGTTCAAGAACTTTGAAGAGGAAAGGGAGGTTGGAGATAGGGTGGTAGTTTGCAAGGACGGAGGGAGTCAAGGGTTGCTTTTTTGAGGAGAGGGGTAATTACGGCAGATTTGAAGGAGAGGGGGACGGTACCTGAAAGAGAATTGCTAACATGGGGGCCACTAAGGGAAGTTGGGTGGTCAGCAGTTTAGTGGGAATAGGGTTGAGAGCAGGAGGTGGGTTTCATGGACAAGATGAGCTCAGAGGGCATAAGGAGAGACCGGAAAGAAACTAGAGAAAGATGCGAGTTCAGGGCTAGGGTGGGGGGAACCTTAGAAGTTTGGCTCAGTGGGCTAGGGCAGCATTTCTCAAACTGGGTTCCGCAGACTTTCCAGAGGATCCGCGACCAGAGGTAATTTCAAGCCAACTCCTTTATAAAACCGACACTGATTCAGTTCTTGTGAATTATTCTCAATGGCTGGGCCCGCCTCCTCAGGCCCACAGTTCTCACTCACTTTGCAACGAGTGCTCCCTGCTGGTTGAGCCGATTCCTTTCCTTGGCGCCATGGCTCTGTGACATCCACCCGACAAGTGATCAGAGTGCCTGCAGGGCCCTTCAAACACGAGCCTGAACATGTTCACACAAACATGTACAATCTCAGTGTAGCTATTAACACAACATGCCAGTGGGACAGTATGGCGGTGAGTCATGCTTCCAGCAGCATTCCAGCAGGTGCATGGGTGCTTGTGTCCTCGCTCACCTTGGGCAGCCTGCTGATGCTTTAAAAATTGTCCAGTACTAAGTGGCTAATAGTGGCTATCAGTTGCTGCGAAGTACCCAGAATTAGTGTGAGAAGCGGGCACACCCATCTCGCTGATATCTGTAAGTAAATACTGTACCTGTTTTCTTTAAAAGCATCATTAAAACACACTTCACATGCAACACTTTCATATTAGGAGTATTCCATAGTATTATAATTTAGATGGGGGAGTCCATGATTACTAATCGATTTGAAAAGGGGTCCTTCAACCAAAAAAGTTTGAGAACCACGAGGCTAGGGGAAGGGAAGGTGGCAGCTGAAATGACAAATGAACCCATGAGTTCCTTGCACTTGTTGGTGAGGGTGGAGGGGGTTTAAGAAGACGGTTTGCGATAGAGAAAAGAAGCTGGGTGTTACCTTTGTAATAAAAAATGCTTGAAACATTGCAATAAACCTCCAGAAAATTGCATTTGTTTCCTGCTATGCCTGAAAATCTGGTTGTAATTTGAAGAGGGCCTATAAGCAAGCACAATTGCAGGAAACTCAGGCTTTGTAACTTGAAGGCAAAGGCACAAAGATGATGTGTACAGATGATAGAAAAGAGTAAACCGGTCTCAAAGTTCTGAACCCGTTGCTCTATTGTTTTCTGTATCATATGTGACCTCGTGTAAGTTTAGCATGCCATACGTTTAGCACCCCTACTCTGGGTGCTTCTATAGGTTTTTCATGGAGAGAAAAAAGAGACCGGGTGTTGTACCTATGGAGAAAGTGAGTGCAAGCTCCTGTCTACCGCTCAGATTTTTTAGGTGTAGTAATTGTGTTCTACCACTCGAGGGAACTCTTAATATTTACATCGTTTACTTGAAACATTGGACAGTTGCAATGCAGCATTAAAGTCAAGTCTTCGATATGTAAATCATTTTCCTGTTTTCCCCCAAATTCCTGATGAGGGTTAATCTTAGTTTCCCAGTGCACTTACTTTAAACAAGATTAATACTGTGCAAGACAACTGACGTCGTTCACTCCATAGTTCAGTTATGGACATCTCAGTGTTTTTTTTCCTCTCTCAAACCTGCTGAGAACTTTTAGATGGTGGGAATAATGCACTTTGAGTGGTTTCTGGTCAGTTAATTTTGTGCAGTACATAATTAATAGTTGTTTTTGTTCCAGTATAAATTCTAAAGGAGGTTCCCCAAAAAATGTGGGCTAATTAGTGGCAAATTTATATATGTTAGACTGCTTTATATTTACATAGAGAAACATAGAAGGTAGGAGCAGGAGTAGGCCATTCGGCCCCTCGAGCCTGCTCCGCCATTCAATGAGATCATGGCTGATCATCCAAATTCAGTACCCGGTCCCTGCCTTCTCCCCATATCCCTTGATCCCTTTAGCCTTAAGAAATATATCCAACTCCTTGAATATATTTAATGAATTGGCCTCCACCGCCCTCTGTGGCAGAGAATTCCACAGGTTCACCACTCTCTGGGTGAAGAAATTCCTCCTCATTTCAGTCATAAATGGCTTACCCCTTATCCTTAGACTGTGACCCCTGGTTCTGGACTCCCCGGCTATCGGGAACATCCTTCGTGCATCTAGTCTGCCCAGGCCTGACAGAATTTTATAGGTTTCGATGAGATCCCCTCTCAATCTTCTAAACTCCAGTGAGTATAAGCCCAGTTGACACAATCTCTCCTCATACGTCATTCCTGCCATCCCAGGTATCAGCCTAGTGAATCTTCGCTGCACTCCTTCCATGGCAAGAACATCCTTCCTCAGATAAGGCGACCAAAACTGCACACAATACTCAAGGTGCGGTCTCACCAAGGCCCTGTAAAACTGCAGCAAGACATCCTTGTTCCTGTACTCGAATCCTCTTGCTACGAAGGCCAACATACCATTTGCCTTCTTAACCGCCTGCTGCACCTGCATGCTTACCTTCAGCGACTGATGCACAAGAACACCCAGGTCTCGTTGCACTTCCCCTTCTCCCAATCTATTGCCATTCAAATAATAATCTGCCTTCCTGTTTTTTCCACCAAAGTGGATAACCTCACATTTATCCACATTATAGTGCATTTGCCATGTTTCTGCCCAATCACCCAACCTGTCCAAATCGTACTGGAGTTTCACGACATCCTCCTCGCAGCATACCCTCCCACCCAGCTTTGTGTCGTCTGCAAATTTGGAGATATTACATTCAATTCCCTCGTCCAGATCACTAATATATATTGTGAACAGCTGGGGTCCTAGGACTGATCCTTGCGGAACCCCACTAGTCACTGCCTGCCACTCGGAAAATGACCCGTTTATTCCAACTCTTTGCTTTCTATCTGCCAACCAGTTCTCTATCCAAGTCAATACCTTGCCCCCAATCCCATGTGGCTTAATTTTGCACGCTAATCTCTTATGCGGGACCTTATCGAAAGCCTTCTGAAAGTCCAAATACACCACATCCACTGGTTCTCCCTTATCTATTTTACCAGTTACATCCTCAAAAAATTCCAGTAGATTAGTCAAGCATGATTTACCTTTTGTAAATCCATGTTGACTTTGTCCGATCCTGTCACTGCTTTCCAAGTGCTCTGCTATTACATCTTTTATAATGGACTCTAGCATTTTCCCCACTACCGATGTCAGGCTTACCGGTCTATAATTCCCTGCTTTTTCTCTACCACCTTTTTTGAATAGTGGGGTAACATTAGCTACCCTCCAATCCATGGGTACTGTTCGAGTCTATCGAGTTCTGGAAGATGACCAGCAATGCATCTACTATCTCCAGGGCCACTTCCTTAAGTACCCTAGGATGTAGATTATCGGGCCCTGGGGATTTATCGGCCTTCAATCCCGTCAACTTCCCCAACACCATTTCCCTACAAATACTGATTTCTTTCAGTTCCTCCCTCTCATTAGTCCCTATGCTCCCTGACATCTGTGGGAGGTTATTTGTGTCCTCCTTTGTGAAGACAGAACCAAAATATGTATTTAATTGTTCTGCCATTTCTTTGTTCCCCATTATAAGTTCCCCTGATCCTGACTGTAAGGGACCTACACTTGACTTCACCAATCTTTTTCTCTTCACATATCTATAAAAGCTTTTCCATAATAGAGCCTGTCCCACTTCACCACCACCCTATTGCTGTGAGCGGGAATGAAGGCTGCAGTAATTTCCTTTATTGTACCTGATTGTACCTCATCCTGCCATCGAAATGAGATCAGGCAGACAAGAATATGTAACTTCTGTCTTGTTCAGTCCATCCGATTCAAAATGGAGGCACTGGATAGATTAAAAAAAATTGTTCTCTGGATGTGGATGATGCTGAGGCTGAATTTATTGCTCATCACATTTTGCATGAGAAGGTAATGGTGGACAGCCTTCTTGAATTGCTGCAATCCTTGTGGTGACAGTACTTCCACAATGTTAATAGGTAGGGAAATCCAGGATTTTGACCTAGCAATGATGAAGGGTAGCAAGAGTGCTATAGCACTTGCATTTCACTCTTTATTTTTGAGGATGTAATGATGGTTGAATTGTGGTATCAGAAGTTTTAAAGTTTGTAAAACCTGCAGCTTTGCTAAATTTACTGTGACTTGTAACCCTTTTCTATGTTCATTAAAGAGTCTTCCACTTCTGTTAATTCCAATCTGTCATTCCTTTCCCTCTTTGAGAGTGAATAGTGTAATGCCTTCTCTCTCCCTTCTTCCCCTCAGATTTGCATTGGTGCAGAAGCACACAGTGGAATTCAACCAATTGGCAATGGCCAATTCAGATGGATCTGAAGCCATGCTAAATCGAGTCATGACAAAAGATAATATTGGGGTAGCAGTGCTCTTGGAGGTGCACAAGGATCTTTTTGGAGGTACATGTTTTGTATTCTTAAAACTGCAAGTGAGAACCAAATGAATTGACCTTACTTTTGGTAAGGCTAGTGCTGGTGATGTTTTGGCCAACTGCTCAGATGTTTCCTTTCGAGGGATGATTTAAAATGTCTGGTTGGAATTTCTTCTTGAAGAAAAGTGCAATACTTTTGCTATCCTACTGATTTTGTAAGCTAAATGTGACGATCAACTTTTATTTTGCCTTCCTACTTATTCAAAGAGCGTTTATTGTACTTCTGTACGCTGCATATAAAAGCCAAGCTATGTACAGTACTTGCATTTCTTTACCTCCTGTTTGGCTTCTTCCAATTCATGCCCCATTCTTTAGGTAAAAGGTTGGCCTCTGTTAATGCTACCCTTCAGAAAATTGGCTGGAGGTGAGCCAGTGTGGCCCATGGTGATTTACTTTTTGATTATTTTGCTTATGGAATATACCACTCCTTGATGTTGGCTATCATTGTTTTCACTTCAATTCCAGACAACAAAAATATTTGTAATAATCATATAATCGATGTACTCAAAGAATAATGCAAGTGAAACAATATTTGGGATTCTGTTCAGTTTATTTATTGCTATTTGTGAAACTTCACAATGAATATTTACTGAAGGGTGTAGTTGCAGATGCTTCAGAATTACCTAATCCAAATGAAAAACAGGGTTATTCCAACAAGCTGGTCATTCATTTTTTTCCCCTCCATGAAACAGAACAGTGAGTGTATATGGATGTTTTCAGATTGTACAAGATTATTGTCTCATTTGCATTGGATGGGGTAGACCAGAAGTTGGGTACGTGGGTATGAGATGCTTTTGTATCTACAAGGGGTGCCTTTTGCTCTTTATAATTTGGGCAGAACTATATTAATGCCCACCAGGCCAAATTGGCAGTGGCCCTCAGCTAAGCAACTATCCCAAGGGTAGCTCAACAAACTGTAAAATGTACCAGTTAACACTGCACTGGTAGGTTGGAGCTTCAGTTGGCAAGTAGGGCTGGAAAATGTTTATGTATAATATAACCTCTGGGTCAAAGACTGACATTTGTTTTGAGTTATTAATTTAGGTGTAATTTATTAGTGATCGAACGAAGACAGTATAGCTAGATTTTCATAAAGTGAGTGTAACTGATCTGAAAAAGAGATTGAGATCTGTAATGCTCGATCAAGGGCATTTCTGTTGTGGGTTTCACTGGATGCTGGAAACTTCCACCTGGAACAGCCAGGAGCTTCATTTGAATATGTTATTGCTGTTTTGATGACCTCACTTTGAAAACCATGTAATTTCCTAATCCTAACTATGTTTAATCTACTCAGCTGTACATGGAAGTTAATTTCAAGAGCCCTGTAAGAAGATCTTTTGCACAATTTTCAGTCCATTTGTCAACCATTTTCCTTGCTTTTTTGCTGGTGTTACTTTGATATTCAGGAGTCGTGGCAGCCAGTTTCCTACCCCCTCTCCCCCCCCCCCCCCCCCCCCCCCCAACAGCTACAATGGTGCCTCAATGGGTTCTTCCATGGGAATCCTCCATACTTGTCCTTTTTGTAGGAAGAGGCAAAGCACCATTGGAGAGATGAAAGGCAGGTCAGCCTGTACCAGAAGCGTTTGATGACCCTCTACTAATACCCTCATGACTACATTTACAAACCCAGACACACACAACTGGGCAACTACTTGTGCAGGCTGTGATTCATAATCCAGGCTGTAAAAGATTTGACACATCCTGCCGAGTGACCTGCAGCCAAACTTGCCTGTAGCCACAGTGCAGCCAGTGGTTGTGAAGGTCACAACAACCAATAACTTCTGTGCCCTGGACCTTAGTCAGAAGGTTGTGGGTTCAAGTCCCACGCCAGAGACTTGAGCACACAATCCAGGCTAACACTTCAATGTAATACTGAGGGAGTGCTGCACTGTCCGAGGTGCCGTCTTTCAGATGAGACATTAAACCGAGGCCCCGTGCCTCCCCTCAGGTGGACGTAAAAGATCCCATGCCACTATTCAAAGAGCAGGAGAGTTCTTCTGGTGTCCTGGCCAATATTTATTCCTCAACCAACATCTAAAAGAGATGATCTGGTCATTTATTTCATTGCTGTTTGTGGACCTTGCTGTGTGCAAATTAGCTGCTGTGTTTCCTACAGTATGTGACTACACTTCAAAATTACTTAATTGCCTGTAAAGTGTTTGGGGTGCCCTGAGGTTGTGAAAGGTACTATATAAATGCAAGTTTGTTCTTTCGATTGCTACATACATTAAAAACATCATCCCTTTCAGGTGTGAAGACACTTCACGGAACAGAAAAGCAGCTAATTCTGGTGGCCAATGCACACATGCACTGGGACCCTGAGTACTCTGATGTGAAGCTCATCCAAACCATGATGATTATTTCTGAACTCAAAGCTATTCTTGAGAAGTCAGCTGGTTCTCTTAGGCCAAGTTGCCCTTCTGCAGACCCTAACTCCATCCCATTGGTGCTGTGTGCAGATCTCAATTCACTGCCAGATTCGGGTAAGACCATCAAGGACGAGATATGATGACTCGTACCTGTACAGTGCTTGTGAATTTTAAAAAGAAATCTATGCAAATTTTATTAGGATTTTGTGTACAGTCCACTGTTTGTTGCTCATAGTTGAAATGTGTATCCTTAACATGATGCAAAAAGTCCAGTTCAATTTAGTACAAGTGAGTTGCCTCTGATTAACAGAGTGCCTTTAGGAAATAATAACTAATCAAAATGGAATTACAGGTGGTGTTCAATAGAATACAATATAATTGGATACAATTTTATTTTAAGCAGTGCTTTGTGCAGTTCATGTTAAGTTGCTGTGTGTGTAAGACAACGCAGCACGGAGGCCATTGTAATGCAAGCTGTAAAACAAATTTGCCAGTATATCCAGTCTGTCAACTGCACATTTGTGGTAACTGATGAGCGATGGCTTGGGTGCATCACACTGACTCCATTTGTCGTGCAGGTGTTGTGGAATACTTGAGCACTGGAGGTGTTGCACAGAATCACAAAGACTTCAAGGAGCTGAGGTACAACGAGTGTTTGACGAACTTCAGCTGTAATGGAAAGAATGGAACTTCTGATGGCAGAATTACTCATGATTTCCAACTCCAGAGCGCCTATGAAAACAACTTGATGCCTTACACAAATTACACTTTTGACTTCAAGGTAAGTGGTAGGCTGCACTGTGGTTTCCATTATGTTGGGCTTGTGGAATCTGTTTGCAGATAATGCTGATCTTTTTCATAGTTCATTGTTGGTTACAAGGATGATTATTTAACAAAGATGATTATTTAACGATGCGGTCTCCTCTACATTGGGGAGACCAAACGCAGATTGTGCGACCGCTTTGAGTAACACCTCTGTTCAGTCCGTAAGGGTGACCCTGAGCTTCCGGTCGCCTGTCACTTTAATTCACCACTTCACTCCCGCTCTGATCTCTCTGTCCTCGGCCTATTACATTGTTCCAATGAAGCTCAACGTAAGCTCGAGGAACAGCACCTCATCTTTCGATTAGGCACTTTACAACCTGCCGAACTCAACATCAAGTTCAACAATTTCGGATAATTATCCCTGCCCCCATTTTTCATGTAGTATGATTTTTGCCACTCCCATTTGCAACATTTTATCTTTCCTGCCTCTTACAAAAGTACAGGATGTTCTTTCAATTCCTTCCTCCCCTCCTAACCCCCCCCCCCCCACCCTGCCGTCTCTGTACCTGCTTAATATCTGTTACATCTCCAGCTTTTTCCAGTTCTGATGAAGGGTCCCAGACCTGAAACGTTAACTCTGTTTCTCCTCCATGGATGCTGCCTGGCCTGCTGAGTAATTCCAGCATTTTCTGTTGTTATTTCAGATTTCCAGCATCCGCAGTATTTTGCTATTATATTGATTATTTAACTGCACCATTTTGATATGTTTTGACATCCCCCCCCCCCCCCTCCTCCCACCACCAGCATTTTGCCATGCAACTGTTATCATATGTAACGCCTGTCCACTTGCCTCTTCCCAAAGCATTGTCCAGGGCCTTAACTGTTCCTTCCATGTGAGACAACAACTTGCACTTGCTTCCTTCTATCTAATATATACTGTACTCATTGTTCAGTGTGTGGTCTCCATTTTGGGTGACCTCCTATGCTGAATAGCTCTGCTCTGTCTCAAGTATCATCCTGACCTACCTGTGGCTCACTACCCCTCTTTTCCCCCCCCTCCCCCCCAACTCCACTCTGGCCTGCTTTTTTTTGTTTCCTGCTCTGTTTTAACCAAGCTCGATGCAAGCTTCATTGAGCAGTTTTCATCTTCTTGGTACTCCGAGCCCACTGTTGTGAACGTTAACTTGTTTATTTCCAGCATTTATTATTTTTGTTTGATTTCTAAAATTTGCAGTTTTTGTTTACAGTTTTCATACTATGAATTGACCCAATGTCATCCTGAAGCATGGTGCTTTATAGCTTCAGTGCCTGCACTCCTTTTGTCAACTAATAGTTGACCCCTCACACCTCTAACCACTAATCTCTCATCAGTGAAACCTTTCTGGTCGTCCTCTATTTTATTAATACTGCTATGGTTGGTCCTCCTCTCAACTTTCCCCTCTCGCTCCTTCTAAGTTGCAATCTATGTTTCAATGCCTGGACCTTATCCCTTAAAAAAAAAATTACAGCACAGAAAGAGGCAATTCAGCACATTGTACTTGCATAACTTCCCACACTCTGTCCTTCTTTAACTCATTTTATTCCAGGACCTTGAAACAGTAGTCTTACTTCCGAGGCTCTCCCTCTTCATACAGTCAACCTTTTGCAACCCTGCTTTACCTTCTTGCTTCAACTTTGGTTACTTGTACTATTGACTTGACCCGTCACTCTAGTTTCTTAGTTAAACAAAAACTAATGCTTGCTGTAGGATTAGCAACCGCACCTGCAGCTCTGCTCTTTCATTATTTAAGACTTTTTTGTGTTTGCTGATGATGAGTCTGCTTTCTGAGGTGTTTTTCACCCTTCTTTGGTGTCCAGGCACAGTTGGCACCTTAGAGGACAAAGGGACCTGCTCCAGATGACAACCAAGGGCATGGTTGACCATTGTCCCTTCTCTGCCATAACCTGCTTCACTATGGCTGAGTGATCAGAACCTCTATGTGAAAAGAGTTATGGGTGTAAATTCATGTCTCACCATTACAGGTGTAAATTGTCAGAGTTGCAGCACCAGTTCCAATTTCTATTCTGAAATATCTTAACACTGTGAGGAAGCTACTGGTGTTATGATGGGTTAGAGGATGCAGCTTATGGTAGTACACTTGTGTTCACTGACTTGGCACTAATTGTAACGTGCTGACTAACCCAGTTTTATAAAAGTTCCATTTGAGATGTACACTGCCTTTTTTTGTTGTTTTTCTCACTGAGAATATATCACTTGATACTGATCTTGCTGAAGCATATCATTTGGTGCTTTATTAGATTCAGTCATATGGCAACCATCTCGTATTGTGGTTTCATTTTGAGAATGCCTTTGCATCAAGCCAGGTCTATGGAGGCAGCGATGAGGTTTATAAAACACATTTAGGAGATACTGATGCTGTGTGGGCAGCTGAAAATTGACCACCAAAGCAGGGACTACACAACCAAGTCACTCACTTTGCAGCGACTAGTCCATACATTTCCTTATAGCTTTGCAATGGCTGTATGGGGTAAAATGTTCAATTGCACAGCATAAGATTAAGGGGTATGGAATTACGGGAAGGATAACAAATTGGTTAGAAGGGACAAAATAGAGTTGGGGTTAAAGGCAGTTTTTCTAGAGTAATTGGAAGTGGGTAGTGGTGTCCCACAGGTACAGTTCTGGGGCCACTTCTGTTCACTACATATCAATAATTTGGATATAAGCTGAGTGGGAGTGGTGTCAAAATTTGCAGATGATACAAAAATAGGAGGTAGAGCTAATTCTTTAGAAGACCAAAGGAAGCTGCTGAGGAATATTGATGAGGTGGGGGAATGGGCTAAAAAGTGGCAGATTGAATTGAATGTCAGTATGAGATTATTTTGCTAAAAAATTAAGAGCATGAATTATATTCTGGTGCTGTGGAAGAGCAGAGGGATTTGAGGTACAGGTTTACAGGACATTAAAGGCACTATCTCAGGTTGATGAGGCTGTTAAAACCTAGAATTCAATTGGTAATTTTTTTTAAATCATGTGGTATAGAATAGGAAAGGGGTATCGATGAGCCTATATAAAACCTTAAAACCTCAGTTAGAGTACTGTGTGCTGTATCCCACACTATAGGAAGGATGATTAACTTTAGACAGGATACAACGCAGATTCACTGAGATTTTGCCTGTTATTTGTAAATACAAATATGAAGTGAGACTTAAAAAAATGAGTCTTTATTTTGTTGCAGCAATGTAAATAATAGAAGTGGGCCTAATTGGCAGCTCATCGAGCCGGCACAGGCACAATGAGCCAAATGGCCTCCCTTTGTGCTGTATGATTCTAAGTGTTTAAACTTATGAGAGGATGGGACGGGGTAGATAGAAGCAGACTGTTTTCAGTAGTTGAGGGGTCTAGAACAAGTAACCACAGATACCAGATTAAATGTATGAGATTCAGAACAGATACATTTCTTTACAGAGAGTTATGAGGCTGTGGAATTCACTTCCAATGTTAGTGGAAGAGGCAGAAACTGTCAACATTCAAGATTAAATTGGATAGGTGGATGAAGGAAAGGGGGGGGGAAAAGGGATATGGGAATGGGGTGGGTAAAAGGCAGCAGGCACATTCGAACACGACCACCTCCAAGTCCCCTTCCAAGTCGCACACCATCCTGACTTGGAAATATATCGCCGTTCCTTCATCGTCGCTGGGTCAAAATCCTGGAACTCCCTCCCTAACGGCACTGTGGGAGTACCTTTACTACACGGACTGCAGCGGTTCAAGAAGAATTGGTGCAGGAGGGAGGGCTTTAGTTTCCTGGATCACTGGGTCTGCTTCTGGGGAAGTTGGGACCTGTATAAGTCGGACGGGTTGCACCTGAACCGGAATGGGAACAACATCCTTGCGGGAGGTTTGCTAGTACTGTTGGGGGAGGTTTAAACTAACTTGGCAGGGGGAGCTATAGTAGGGGGTGATGCACAGCCAAATATAGAGGAAAAAACAAGTCAGCCTGGAAGGCAGGGCAAATATGTAATGGCACAAGGGAGTATGGCAAGGCTGGATGGCATTTATTTTAATGCAAGGAGTCTTGCGAGTAAGGCAGATGAATTGAAGGTGTTGATGAACACATGGGAGTATGATATTGTTGCTATCACAGAGACGTGGTTGAGGGAGGGGCAGGACTGGCAGCTCAATATTCTGGGGTATAGAATCTTCAGGCGAGACAGAGGCGGGTGTAAACAGGAAGGGGGTGTCGCAATATTAATCGAGGAGTCAATTACTGCTGTAAGGAGGGATGATATCTTGGGTTCCTCTAATGAGGCCATATGGGTAGAACTTAAAAACAAAAAGGGGGCAAGCACTTTGCTGGGAGTGTACTATAGGTCCCCAAACAGTCGGGAGGAGATGGAGGAACAGATATGTAGGCAAATCTCAGAGAAGTGTAGAAATAATAGGGTAATAATAGGGGATTTCAACTTACCCAATATTAATTGGGATAGTCAGAGTGTGAAAGGCTTGGAGGGTGCGGAATTCATAAAGTGCATCCAGGAGAGCTTTTTGAGCCAGCATGTAGAAAGTCCTACAAGAGAGGGGGCGGTACTGGACCTAATTCTAGGGAATGTAGCTGGGCAAGTGGTAGATGTGTCAGTAGGAGAGCATTTTGGTGACAGTGACCATAATTCGGTGAGATTTAAAAGGACAAAGATGGACCGGAAATAAAGGTTCTAAATTGGGGGAAGGCCGATTTTAATATGATAAGGCAGGATCTGGCCAAAGTGGATTTGGATAAGTTACTTGTAGGAAAATCCACATCAGAACAGTGGGACTCTTTCAGAAAGGAAATAGAGAAAGTACAACGCCAACATGTTCCCGTAAAGGTCAAGGGTGGGACCAACAAGCCCAGGGAACCCTGGATGTCAAGGGATATACAAGAATGGATTAGGAAAAAAAGGGAGGCTTTTGGCAGATACAAAGGACTAAAAACAGTGGAATCCCTAGAGGAGTATAGAAAGTGCAGGGGGGTACTTAAAAAAAAAAAAAAAAAAAAAAAATTAGGAGAGCGAAGAGGGCATGAAAAAACACTGGTGGGCAAAATAAAGGAAAATCCCAAGGTGTTTTACAAGTATATTAAGGGCAAGAGGATAACCAGGGAAAGAGTAGGGCCCATTAGAGACCAAAGTGGCAATCTATGTGTAGAGCCGGAAGATGTGGGTGAGGTTTGAAATGAATATTTTGCATCTGTGTTCACTATGGAGAAGGACGATATAGGCATAGAAATCAGGCAGGGGGATTGTGATATACTTGAACAAATTAATATTGAGAGGGAGGAGGTACTAGCGGTTTTAGCGGGCTTAAAAGTGGATAAATCCCCAGGCCCAGATGAGATGTATCCCAGGCTGCTGTGTGAGGCAAGGGAGGAGATTGCAGGGGCTCTGACACAAATTTTCAGAACCTCTCTGGCCACAGGGGAGGTGCCAGAGGACTGGAGGACAGCTAACGTAGTACCATTATTCAAGAAGGGTAGTAGGGATAAACCAGGAAATTACAGGCCAGTGAGCCTAACATCAATTGTAGGGAAATTATTGAAATAAATTCTGAGGGACAGAATTAGCCTCCACTTGGAGAGGCAAGAATTAATCAAAGATAGTCAGCATGGCTTTGTCAGGGGGAGATCATGTCTAACCAAATTGATTGAAATTTTAGAGGGGGTGACAAGGTGTGTGGATGAGGGTAGTGCAGTTGATGTGGTCTACATGGACTTCAGTAAGGCTTTTGACAAAGTCCCGCATGGGAGACTGGTCAAGAAGGTAGGAGCCCATGGGATCCAGGGCAATTTGGCATATTGGATCCAAAATTGGCTTTATGGCAGGAGGCAGAGGGTGATGGTCGATGGTTGATTTTGTGACTGGAAGCCTTTGTCCAGTGGTGTACCGCAGGGATCGGTGCTGGGTCCTTTGTTGTTTGTAGTGTACATTAATGATTTAGATATGAATGTAGGAGGTATGATCAGTAAGTTCGCAGATGACACGAAAATTGGTGGAGTGGTAAATAGCGAGGAGGGAAGCCTCAGGCTACAGGACGATATAGACGGGTTGGTCAGATGGGCAGAACAGTGGCAAATGGAATTTAACCCTGAAAAGTGTGAGGTGATGCATTTTGGGAGGACTAACACGGCAAGGGAATACACAATGAATGGTAGGATCCTAGGAAGGACAGAGGATCAGAGGGACCTTGGTGTGCATGTACATGGATCCCTGAAGGCAGCAGGACAGGTAGATAAGGTGGTTAAAAAGGCATATGGGATACTTGCCTTCATTAGTCGAGGCATAGAATATAAGAGCAGGGAGGTTATGATGGAGCTCTACAAAACTCTGTTTAGTCCACAGCTGGGATACTGTGTGCAGTTCTGGTCGCCACACTGTAGGAAGGATGTGATTGTATTGGAGAGGGTGCAGAGGAGATTCACCAGGATGTTACCTGTGCTGCAGTGCCTCAGCTATGAAGAGAGACTGGACAGGTTGGGGTTGTTTTCCTCAGAGCAGAGAAGGCTGAGGGGGGACCTGATTGAGGTGTACAAAATTATGAGGGGCATAGATAGGGTAGATAGAAAGGAACTTTTCCCCTTAGTAGAGGGGTCAATAACCAGGGGGCATAGTTTCAAGGTGAGGGGATTTGAGGAAAAACTTTTTCACCCAGAGGGTGGTTGGAATCTGGAACTCACTGCCTCAAAGGGTGGTAGAGACAGGAACCCTCACAACATTCAAGAAGCATTTAGATGAGTACTTGAAACGCCATAGCATACAAGGCTACGGACCAAGGGCACAGCAGTCATCATGGGTGACTTTAATCTACCTATAGATTGGGCTAACCAAATTAGTAACAATACTGTGGAGGAGGAATTCCTGGAGTGTTTACGGGATGGTTTCCTGGACCAATATGTCGAGGAACCAACCCGAGATCAGGCCATCTTAGACTGGGTATTATGTAATGAGAAAGGATTAATTAGCAATCTTGTACGAGGCCCCTCGGGTCGGAGCGATCATAATATGATAGAATTCTACATTAAGATGGAGAGTGAAGCAGTTGACTCGGAGACTAGGGTCCTGAATTTAAATAAAGGAAACTACGATGGTATGAGGCGCGAGTTGGGTAGGATTGACTGGGGAATGTCACTCAAAGGGTTGACAGTGGATAGGCAATGGCAAACATTCAAAGATCGCATGGATGAACTACAGAATTTGTTCATCCCAGTTTGGCATAAAAATAAAACAAGAAAGGTGACTCAACCATGGCTAACAAGGGAAATTGGGGATAGCATAAGATCCCAAGGAGAGGACATATAAATTGGCCAGAAAATGCAGTAAACCTGAGGATTGGGAGCAGTTTAGGATTCAATAAAGGAGGACAAAGGGATTAATTAAGAAGGGGAAAATAGAATATGAGAGTAAGCTTGCAGGGAACTTAAAAACCGACAGTAAAAGCTTTTATAGATATGTGAAGAGAAAAAGATTGAAGTCAAGCGTAGGTCCCTTGCAGTCAGAATCAGGCGAATTTATAATAGGAAACAAAGAAATGGCTGACCAATTAAATACATATTTTGGTTCTGTCTTCACAAAGGAGGACACAAATAACTTCCCAGAGATGTCGGGGAACATAGGGTCTGATGAAAGGGAGGAACCGAAAGAAATCAGTATTTGTAGGGAAATGGTGTTAGGGAAATTGACGGGATTGAAGGCCAATAAATCCCCAGGGCCTGATAATCTACAGTCTAGGGTACTTAAGGAAGTGGCCCTAGAAATAGTAGATGCATTGCTGATCATCTTCCAACATTCGATGGAATCTGGAACAGTACCCATGGATTGGAGGGTAGCTAATGTTACCTCACTATTCAAAAAAGGTGGTAGAGAGAAAACGGGGAATTATAGACCGGTAAGCCTGACATCGGTAGTGGGAAAAATGCTAGAGTCCATTATAAAAGATGTAATAGCAGAGCACTTGGAAAACAGTGACAGGATCGGACAAAGTCAACATGGATTTACAAAAGGTAAATCGTGCTTGACTAATCTACTGGAATTTTTTGAGGATATAACTGGTAAAATAGATAAGGGAGAACCAGTGGATGTGGTGTATTTGGACTTTCAAAAGGCTTTCGATAAGGTCCCGCATAAGAGATTAGCGTGTAAAGTTAAGGCACATGGGATTGGGGGCAAGGTATTGACTTGGATAGAGAACTGGTTGGCAGACAGAAAGCAAAGAGTTGGAATAAACGGGTCTTTTTCCGAGTGGCAGGCAGTGACTCGTGGGGTACCGCAGGGATCGGTCCTTGGACCCCAGCTATTCACAATATATATTAATGATCTAGACAAGAGAACTAGATGTAATATCTCCAAGTTTGTAGACGACACAAAGCTGGGTGGGCGTGTGTGCTGTGAGGAGGATGCCGAGAAATTCCAGGATGATTTGGACAGGTTGGGTGATTGGGCAGAAGCATGGCAGATGCAATATAACGTGGATAAATGTGAGGTTATCCACTTTGGTGTCAAACAGGAAAGCAGATTATTATCTGAATGGCAATAGATTGGGAGAAGGGGAAGGGCAACGAGACCTGGGTGTCCTTGTGCACCAGTCGCTGAAGGTAAGCATGCAGGTGCAGCAGGCGGTTAAGAAGGCAAATGGTATGTTGGCCTTCGTAGCAAGAGGGTTTGAGTACAGGAACAAGGATGTCTTGCTGCAGTTGTATAGGGCCTTGGTGGGACCACATCTTTAGTATTGTGTGCAGTTTTGGTCGCCTTATCTGAGGAAGGATGTTTTGCCATGGAGGGAGTTCAGCGAAGATTCACCAGGCTGATACCTGGGATGGCGGGAATGACGTATGAGGAGAGATTGGGTCGATTAGGCTTATACTCGCTGGAGTTTAGAAGAATGAGAGGGAATCTCATTGAAACTTATAAAATTCTGACAGGACTGGACAGACTAGATGCAGGAAGGATGTTCCCGATGGTCGGGGAGTCCAGAACCAGGGGTCAGAGTCTAAGGATAAGGGGTAAGCCATTTGGGACAGAAATGAGGAGGAATTTCTTCACCCAGAGAATGGTGAACCTGTGGAATTCTCTTACCACAGAAGGCAGTAGAGGCCAATTCATTAAACATATTCAAGAAGGAGTTGGATATATTTCTTAAGGCTCAAGGGATATGGGGAGAAAGGCTCAAGGGATATGGGGAGAAAGCAGGGACAGGGTACTGAATTTGGATGATCAGCCATGATCGCATTGAATGGTGGAGCAGGCTCGAGGGGCCGAATGGCCTACTCCTGCTCCTATCTTCTATGTTTCTATGCTGGAAAATGGGATTAGAATAGATAGGGCTTGATGGCCGGAGTGGACACGATGGGCCTCTTTCTGTGCTGTTTAACTCTGTGACTAAGGCGGCTCACCACCACCTTCTCAAGGGCAACTAGGGATGGGCTATAAATGCTGGCCTTGCCAGCGACACCCCCATCCCATAAACAAATAAAAATATGATTAGGACTATTTGCTCATGTGGCGGGTAAACGCAGATACTGACTCTTTGATCCAAATGGCATATTTCTGTGTTGTCACTTATGTACATATAGCCTTGAGACACTGCTTTCAGAGTGACGTCATCTCTCTTGGGTTTCAACATTTATGGTATTTTAGCTCAAATAAAAAGATAAGACTTTGCATTTTTATAAAGCACTTTACAAGGCCTCAGGACATTCCAAAGAGCTTCAAAGCCAATTAAGTATTTTAGAAGTGTAGTCATTGTTGTAATGTAGGGAAGTGCAGCAATCAATTTTGAGCACAGCATGGTCCCCCATAACTAGCAATGATATAAATGATCAGATAAAATGTTTGTGATGCTGATTTAAAGGATAAATGTTAGTTAGGCCACTGGGTGAATTTCACTGCTCTTCCTCAAATAGTGTCATGGGATCTTTTATATCCACCTGAGTGGGTAGATGGGCCCTTGGTTTAGCATCTTATTTGAAAGACGGCACCTCCAGCGGTGCTAAACTCCCTCAGCACTGCATTGACATATCAGCCTAGATTATGTGCTGAAGTCTCATGAATGGAGGGTTGAACCCAAATGTCCTCAAAGGCAAGAGTGCTACCTATTGGCAAGTCTGACGCATGACATTTAAGTAGCTCTGATTAGGTTTGATATTCTGATTCCATGCTGATAAACAGAAATGCTGTAGAATCGTGTACAATATATTTTATCCACCAATGGTGGCAGAGAGAATGATTGCTGTAGTAGTACATGGGTTAACATTCAAGATATCCCACATGGTGACTTTGCAATCTCAGCTCTGTCTTCGGGTCCGTGCTCTTAAAGTACTATCCTACAGGGAGAGCGAAGCATGTAAACGCAATGGTCAGGTTAACTTAGACTGCTTTTGTATAAGTCCTAGTGGTTAGCTGATGGGAGGTTACCAACCTGTCTCTTTGTCTCCCCATTTCCTTGAGCTATCTTCCAATTTTGTTCGTGAATTATGTAACACAATGGTAACCTTTATGACTGTGAATGTGTTTGTGATGTTAGCAAGGTGGAAGTGTGTTCAAAAGGTGCAGGTTCATGTTAGTCCGCACTTTAATGCTAATTTGGTCTCTTTTCTTTTTTCAGGGTGTTATTGACTACGTTTTCTATTCCAAGACTCTAATGAACGTGCTGGGTGTTCTTGGGCCTTTGGATCCTCAGTGGCTTGTAGAAAACTCTATCACTGGATGTCCACACCCTCATATCCCTTCTGACCACTTCTCACTGTTAATACAGCTTGAACTTCAGCTTTCCTTGCCACCATTGATGAATGGTGTGCATTTACCCAGCAGGAGGTAGTGGAGCCCTGTCCTGGAGGCACTGCCTGCTTTTATGGACATGTACAGTTGTAAAATCAAAGTATGAAGGAGTGAAGTATGGCTTGTAAAACCTTATTTGTTCTCTTTTTTAATGTATGTGTTCTGTATGTTTCTAGTATTGCTGTTTCACCGTTTATTTCACTGTATTCTCACTGAGGCTGGAGGAAACAAAAACTTACTTTAAAAGGTTTATTACCCAGACCATTGGAGACACTGGAGATCGCATTCTTTACAACTCTGAAAGCATTTTATCACAATGTTATGTGTTAAGTGTTTGTGTTTTCCTGTTGGATTACGCACCTAATCTGGCATTGAAACAGCAGCATTACATGCTTTGCCATACAGTGCCATTGATTTCTCTTCCAAAGACCGACAGGCAGAACACCTTCAGATGTTTGTTCTGAGCTTTGTCCCTGCCCTAGTTGCCTTGGATCTATTTATACATCTGCTATTGAAATTGTGTTGACTCATTTCACAAGTTTGAGTGAGAATTTGATATCTTTCCATTTGCCACCCTTGATTTCCTTGCCTGTCTCAATCATATATTCTCATGGTTCACTTTGTCTTTGGCGCTTCTCTTTTCAGCTTTTGATGGCCAATCAGAAGCTCCACTCATCTCTCTGGCCCTGTCACAGCTAAGTGGAATCTCTCTTTGGGTGATCCTGAGTGGTGAGGTAATTGAAGCCAAAGGGGGTTCTGTCCAGCTGTGGTTTGGTTTGACGTTTTTCTGCCTTTTTTTTGTTTGTAATGTGGTTCATATCTGGTTTTACTGAAGAAGATGCCCATTGCTTATTGATTTATAGAGAGAGAGACAGACAAAAGGTTCAGGGTTTCCAAACTGATTACTAAACATGTACTGCAGCTAATGGAAATGGCAATGGGCTTTGTAGAATTTAAAAATTATCCCATTGACCTAGAAATAAGGTTTTGGTTGAAAAAAAAATTGCTACTTGGAATGTTTTTCTTCCCAATTGAACTGGCAGTGACCAACTCCTTCCAGGGGGCATGGTGGTCATGGACATAGCCCAGTGCTGCTCCATCAGCCAGCAGGAGGCACAATTCAATGGAGTGATTCATCCGGACCAAATTTTCCTTTCCACAATGAAATAAACATGCAGTAAGCAGTGATTGAGGTGCATCAGAAATAATTTGGGCATGAAGTCAAGTAAAGCACCGAAAACATTACTGTGCTCTGAATAAGCACCATCTAATGGTCATTAATTTTCATGTTGTGTATTCCAACAATCTACTGCACTTTATAAAGAAATGGGTTTTGATTGGTGCATTATATAGCACATCAGTCTAATATGCCCCCAACCACCCCCAAAAAAATTACTGCATTTCAACAACGCACTTGTAGGATTAACTTATTTGAATCAGCAGAACAACATATCTTCTGATGTGTAAAATCTGTTTTTAGTTTAATATATAATGCTAGTATTATATCAGATAAAGTTTTCAAGTGGACAAGACCTATTTATAGAATTTACTAATGACCTCTTTTGATATCTATGACTGGATTCTTGACTTCAAGATTGTCTGAAATCTGAAGTTTTAAGTCAGCACTTTAATTCTACAGCCTCATAAATTTTTGAAAGGATGTCATGTTTTTAAGGACATGAATTATGGCGCAATATAAAGTTAATGAGCATGAAAGAGAGACCGGAGGCACCAAGTAAATTCTAAAACTTTTTTTGTTTTGCATTCTCCTCTTGGTGAGAGAATTTGAACTTTTTAGACCCTTTTAAATCCTAAGGCTTCATGTGCTTAAAATTCTTGTGATGACCCTGCTTCTTAAAACTTGATAACTTGGCTTCTTCCTTCATGCAATTCTTTTAATAACTACAAAGCAATATTATTTTCCCATACTTCACTCCCAATATTTTGTTCGATCTATTTGTATAAAATGGAATTTAAAATTCACCTGTAATGATTGTATATGAACTACAGAGGAGCCCATTTGCTGGATTTTTCGCTTTCTTTTTTATAATTGAAGAGGAAAACAGTTTTGGGGAAAGCTTACTGTTAATAGCTGCAAATTTTGTCTGCTTTCAATATAAATGAATCGAGACACTCTGTTGCAAGAGGGTGTTCATCAGGTTTTCTTTGCTTCTGTATGCATTTTTCCAGAGTTCCGATAACTGTACTTTAAAAATATATATATATATATATATAATTGAGGGAAAGAACATTTTAAGAAAAAATGAAATGGAGATGACGGCAAGTTTGCCGTGTGTGTTTATCCTAGTTGTTCAGGCAAAAAATAAAGAAAGCACAGTCAGATTCATGTATGTTTCTGTTATGTTTTTGTCCCTCGTTTCATAACGTGCCTCATTCGATTTGCTCAAGCAGCAACACTGCCCAAGCAAGCAGAGAAAACCTGACAGGCCTTCTCCAGGCAACTTTTAAAATTCTATACAATAAATCTGTTAAGATTTGTGAGATTTTATGTATAAAACCCCACCCCCACAGAAAAACAACTTAAAAACAGTTTTGTACAAGCTCTGTAATGTATTTAACTTTGGTGTAAGGAGTGTGGGACATTGGAAACCGCACCATAAGTCAGGTATGGCACAATGAGTTCTGAGACCAGCTTTATTCCCATCTCATTCCCAGCACAGCTTATCTTTTGTTTTTGCCTTTCTGTAATGCAGGAGTACTATCTTAGGCGACAAAGCCTGCATATGCGTAAAGATTTTTGTCACTTCTTGGGTATTGTGCATTTTGATGTGGCGAGATTTCCTTTCCTTGTTCAGTATCCTTCCCCCCGCCTTATCAAATGTACTTACTAACTCTGAATGGATTGAAAAGCTACTGAATTCCAGTCTTTCAAGGTTTCATATCACTCTGTACAAAAGCATGTATGTTGGATAATGTTGTTTAAAATGAAGTACGGGTCTCATGACTTAAGACAGTCACAAAAGGCAGGTTTTCGTAGTAGTAATTATATATTTCTATGAATTGGATATGCAGAGCCTGATATTCATTACACTGCAGATAACCAAAAAATGTGCTTAATTGAAACCATATTGCAGTACCATATAATCAGCTTTTAATTCACAGGTGCTTTTAAAGTTCAATAAAGGAGCATTCCTGAATTGACCTAATTTAAATGGATTTTCCAGGCCATTTCTTGGAGGTAATTTCTAAGTACCTCTGGCATTTTAAAATTGGATCAGACTCCAAGAGCAGGTGAAATATGTTGCACTTTTGTTAATTTGATCTAGATTAACTTGATTTATTTTGGCATACCTCTGCCTTGCTAATCCATAAATGAATCATTGAAAGCTTTGGTGGTTTTGTTGACTGATTATAGCTCCCCTCCCATGGCATTAGGGAAGAGACCAAGTTCTCTGGAGGACAAGTGGGTTCAGAGTGTTTGCATGTTGTACACCAGCTGTTTATTCTGTATTACAAGTTTTATGTTTAAGTACAAGAGTTGGTGAAATGATTCTTGTATAGATGTGCTATGCTGCAAACAGCTAAAAAGGATGTCTGTTGATGGGGTTTTTAAATTTGTTTTCTGCAGTTGGACTCTATTCTGGAAAGTGCAATCTCAAGACATAAATACTTAATTTAAAAGAAGTGAATTTGAACAGAAATTCCAGTTAAGTTTATAAAAAAAAAAAAATAGCTTGGTATAGATTTTGGGAGTGGACAGTGGGATTTTAGAGTGAGCTGTAGTTAAATAACAGTTACATAGCTTGGGGATACTGTGCATGTTTTTAGATGTTATGTTACTTGCAACACCAAAAATAAGAGTGATATGACTCTTTTTGAGACCTATGGTGCTTCTGTATGCAAAACATTGCCTATATTGTATTAAAGGATTATAGTTTGTAAATGTAGCAATGATTTAGTTAATTTTTTAAACATGAATCAAACATTTTCAGCATTTGACCACCTTTTTATTTTTTTTAACATCCTTTTTAAAAAAATAAATAAATAAATAGTTTTTGCTCTTAGAAAATTATCATGGTGGTTAATAGGAAATGAAAGTGGACTGTGTTGGATCGCCAGTGTCTGTTTTGGACCATTAGTCACTGGATAGTATTCATTTTCCTGAACTTTGAGTAGTCAGATGTTGCTTTTCTCTCTCTCTTCCCCATTCCCCTTCTCCCCAACAATGTTTGTGTATGTTGTTTCTTCCTGAATCCACTCTATGGGTTAAAAATGTGTTGGTTTAGTAAGAGTAAATTGCCTCTTGCTGATGTAGTAGGTGGTAATTTACTTGTACTAAATAAGTAGTAGGAAGTTCTTGGATTTTCACCAGCTGAAATTTTTTGCATTTTTTTTTTTTTAAAGTTGTTACTAGTCAAAAAAGTGAAAACCTTTAATTTACACAAGTCACTTAAGCATTTTGCATTATCCAATCTGCTCTAGACTTGTGTTTTGTTTCCAGTTATGGGGAATATACCAACCAAGCCAGTAACTGTACTCGCAGTCTGTCTTTAAACTTGTGGCAGCTCAGATTGGGGTGCTTCACTTCTACTACTGCGTGAAAGGTTTAAAAAGAACAAGTATTTTTCCCTATGGAGTTCGGGTACTGCTCTCAATGTATGGGGCTAAATTATGTCTGCTTGTTCCCTTGCACTTGTATTTTTTTTTCTTTTGACTGTAGGCAATAAATGGCCATTTGAAAATTGTTCTCTTGTGTTTAATGAGTTTTGCATGAAGCTGCATGGGAACACCCCCTGAAAGCTGGTGAGTTGCTTTTATTTCCACATTGCCATTTTATGCAAATTGTCACAGGAGGATATTCTATTTGGTAGTGTAAATTGGAACCTAAAACTGCATGTTTAACTTCTCATCATTCTGCTGCCACTGTATTTTTGCTGGTGTGGTGGACCAAAATGGCCACATGCAATTAAAACAGACAATTTATCTCCTTCATTTACCTCCAGATACATAATCCCCCAGGAAAAAAACCCATCTAGGGCACTATCTCTAACAAGTTGTGCTTTGACTGGTTAATGTTATTCATAATGCCTTGTGCTGACCTGTGCTGTTAATATTTTTTTCCCCCATGATTAACAGCAGATTTTTCTACGACATGAGAAAAAATTCACACATTTTGATTTATTGGTTTCCTGTACATTGGAAAGTGGTTGAAAACCTTTCCTGCAATCTCTGGACATTTTCTATACAGGCCCTTTCAAAATTTCTCATTGTTTTGTAGTTTTGGTCTGCAGAGTTCTCGCTGCAGAGGCGTGCTGCAACTTCTATGGTTTTAAAAAAAAAATTTAAAAAAAAATCCACAGGGAGGGAAGGATATCATTTAAGCTCGAAGCTATGGGGATTCAGGGTAAACCTCTGCTATTGCTAAGTGGAGTGCCCCAGGGATAAGTGGGACGGCTACTGTTTCTAATTTATGTTCATAACGTGACTCAAAAACCCAATGCAAATTGGTAAAATTTGCAGATGATGCTAAACTAGGACTGGTGGAATCGGAGGGGGCAGCTCAGAAATTACAGAATTGAGTTTGACAAAATATGTAAATAGGCAGAACCGTGACAGATGAAAATTAATCAGAAGTGTGCAGTACATAGGACAGGAAAATGGGCAACCCACATACTCCATGAATAGTGTTGAAATAGCTTAGGATGAAGTTGAGAGCCCCAAGACTTGAGTAGGCTTGCATGTTCGACTAATGCAGACTAGCAATCAAAAAAATGAATAGAATGTTGAACTATATAGCCAATACAGTAGGATACAAGTCAGAAATTGTGATTTAAATTGTATAGTGCTTAGGTCAGTCTGTACCTTGAGTACACCGTCCAGTTCTGGTTGCTGAGGAACACAGGAAACATTTTAATACCTCCACGGGCTTTTCCCTCCCTGGGATTTTCCCTTCCTATCTTCATGGTCTCTTCCAGCCCCACTATATATACACCCCCACCCCCAAATCCCTGTCCCTCTGATTGTATCCTCCCTCCATTCATTGCACCATTGGCGGTCATGCCTTCAGCCACCTAGATTCCACTGGAATTCCCTCTCTTAAACCCATCTGCCTCTCCACCTCCCTACTTTTATGCCCTCCTGAAAATCCACCTCTCTAACCAAGCTTTTGGTTACTCTCCTTCTGTGGCTTGAAGTCAGTTTTCTCCTGCTTCCATGAAGTGTCTTGGTTTGCGTTTTTCTATTTTAAAGGTGCTTTATAAATGCAACTTGTTGAGTGATTTGAGTTGATTAAAAATATAACGGTTTTGGGGATGAATTGGAACTTCTACAACCAACACCAAAGAAGCGAATTTTAACCCTACCCACTCGGCAAAAAACTGGGTGGGTGGACAATTAAAATTGTCCAAGTTACTTGCCTGTCCTGGAGATGTCGGGAACTGATGGTTCCCAATTTTAACTATGCTCAAGATGAGCAGGTGGCGAAGACACCTGCCCAAAGCTGGTGGTGTCCTTTTTTTACATATGCATGTCGCGTCCCGATGACATTATTAGAATCCGACTACAATTTTAACTTGGCAGCCTGAATGGGAAGTCATTAAGTTTACCGCCAGGTGAAGACAATGGGGAAGAGGATCGGGGGCAGAAGAGATGCAAAAAAAGTAAGTTTTTTTTACTGTATTTTCCGTGAGGGGTCATTTGTGGGGCAGCACTTCTGTAGACTTCTCTGACATACTTGGGTGTGAATAGTTCAGTCATGGGTAAGTTTCTAGTGGCTATGATACAAATTAATACTCTCCATGAGTTAATTAAGGACAGCAACATGGATTTGTGAAAGGCAAGTTGAGTGATACATGTAATGGAGTTCTTTGGAGCATGTTGATAAAGGGAATGCAGTGAATGTTATGCATATGGATTTTCAAAAATGTAACACGGGAGGCTTGATAAAATTAAGGCACAAGATATTGAAGGGAGTGACCGCATGGATGGGAAGTTGGTCAAAGGACAGAAAAGAGAATAGTGCTTAATGAGTATTAAAAGGACTACACCTAAATAATAAAAATTCAAAAAAGATTAGAGGAGTGGGGAGACTTGGAGGTTCAGATACACACACTTTGAAAAGTGGGAGAACAAGTTGATCAAACTTTAAAAATAAAATAGCATCCTAGGTTGTATAGATAGGGGTACTGAATACAAAAGCAGAGGTACTGTTAAACCTATTCAAATCATTAGTTAGGCCATAGTTAGAGTATTGTGTCTAGATTTGGGTGCCTAATTTAAGGAAGGATGTCAGGACCATGGAGATGGTGTAGGAGGGATTCACTAAGCTGCTGCCTTGGATGAAAGGCTTTAGTTATGAGGAGAGACTACAAAAACTGGGCTCTTTTCATTAGATGAAAGAAGGGTAAGAGGCGACTTGATTATGTTCAAAATTATATGGGGTTTTGATAAGGTAGAGGGGGGGGGAGAAACTAATTTCACTGGTTAGTGAGTCAGTAACTAGAAAGTATAAATTTAAGATTATCAGCAAAAGAACCAAGAGTGGCTCAGATTTTTTTTAACATAGTGGGTTGTTAGGATATGGAATACCAGCTTTTAAAAGGAAAATGGATAAATATTTGAAAGAAAAAATTAAGTGGGTCTGGGGGGACAGGGCAGGGGAATGTTGGCCCTGAATTTGTGGTGCGTTACAACAACGCGCGAAGAGCCTTTGCTGTTATTACCCCTTTGAAACTGACCGCAACTTCAGGATTCAGTGCATGCACATCCGAACGCAGAAGTCCTGAAGTTGCGGTCAGTCATTCACTGCTCCGACACTGGCTGTGCTGTGCTACCCCAAGCCGGCAATCCGTATAATCAGGGAAATTAGTGAAACTGACAAAAGCTTCAGCTTCTCCAGGGTCATATCGCTGTTTGTTACCCCCATTAAAAATTAGACCCTGTTGGATTAGGTGTAACTGGGGTTTTAACAGCGTTTTGACTGCTAAACAAACGTTATGGCCCTGAAAAACTAATTTTAATTTTGTGGAGTGTCAAATTTCTCCATTTTAATAAAAATTACAATTTTTAAGAAACTTAAATGTTTTTTAAAAGTTTGTTCATATTTATTTCAGCATACCATTTCCCCATGAGAGCCCCAATCTTTGTTTTGCTCTCCAGCATTTTTAAAAAGTCATAACAAAAGGCGCTTCTTCACTTCCTAATTTCCTGTCTAAGAATTCTGCATTGTGATTGGCTGCTTAGACAGCTTGTTGACACCTTTGCTTCGCCGCTGACCACAAATTACGGGCCATTGAGTAAATTTAATAAAATGTAAAAAAAAAATCCACACATTAGCTTTCCCTTTCCTTCACAAAAGCAATAACTTTGCAGCTCATAGGGTTATAGATTTGGAGAAATTGATAATGATGTGCTTTAGATTAACCAGCAGAACAATAAATTGAGTCACAATGATATATTTAATACAAAGTAAATAGCAGTATCATCTGGCTGGAGGCCCCCACACCTTTGGGCTTTACAGGTACCAAAAGCTGTCTCTAATTACAGTTGAGCCTACTCCTGGCAGAAGATCTCCTATTTATAGAAAAACTAGAGAGTCAGTGGCTGGTAATCAGATATGGGAACTCTTCACCGACTTTGTCCCTCCTTAGCCCTAGGAATGTGCTGACCTTTTGATTTTTTTTTTTAATTGATGAATTATGTGGAACTCCACAAGGTGGGAAGATGTGATCCTGCTCCACAGTACTACGTGATTTAAGCAGGTATCTGTTGTAGCTATGCTTTAATGCGTTCAATCAAGCATGCAGATACGTCGAATTAAATCAGAGTCAGGCAGACAGGCTCATAACTGTGATCTTTACTTTATTGGTAAAATGGCTGACTGCAGCTTTCCCGGGTAATTCCCATAATGCAATGCACTACATTACCATATTAACTGGTGTTAAACTCGCACTCAATACACAACATCCCCCTTTTCCTTGTAAGCAACTGTTTGTAAACTGCAAGTTTGTTTCCAATAACACTGCATAACTTATTTGATTTATAAACTTTTTACAAACTTGTGTCTTACCACACAACTAAATAATTCCCAGGTTTAAACATTTGACATAATCAGACAGTCTTTGGGGTTTTCTTTTAACCCTTTGAGGTCTGGCTGTATTGGGTATGTCTGACATGTTAGTGTCAGTGGGTATTGCCTGCGTCACAGTAGTATGTGTCAGGGTCTACTACACTGTCTTCAGTCCCTTGTGTTTCCTCCTGCTCGTGGAGTGTCTCCTTTGGTCCATTGGTTCTGTATTTCTTCACAAACGTAGTGTTTCTCGAGTAGCGTGCTCCTTCTGGAGATTCTACGACTACTTGACTCCCTGTTTTACTCAAAACTTTGTGTGGTGTGGCATTAAAAGGAGTGGTGAACTTGTCCACTTTGTCCTGCTGTACCAGAACCGTGTCGCCAACTTCCACCTCTGAGTATTGTGTTCTCCGCCGTTCATCTGTGTACAGTTTGGACTTGCCTTTTTGTTCTGCGTCCCGGTCACGTACTTCCATGTCTGCGCGCGACTCTGATGTCTGGCAGCTTTCCTCTCATCTTCCGTTTAAAGAGCAGTTCTGCCGGGCTCTTTCCTGTCGTGGCATGGTCAATGCTCCTGTACACAGTCACATATTTTCTAAGTTCACGTTTCCAATCTAGTCCTACTGACTGAGCAATTCTGATTCTCTTCATCAGTGATGCATTCTGGCGCTCGACTTCTCCGTTAGCCTGAGCCCATTTTGCTGTCGTTTTCAGGTGTTTGATCCCATTGTTTTCACAGTATTCTTTGAATAATTCAGATCTGAATTGGGGACCATTATCAGATTTGCAGGTGATTGGCAAACCATGACGGCTGAAGATTGACTCTAAACTATCAATAACCTTCTCTGTTGTTGTGGAGGTCATGATGTCGTATTCATAGTAGCGACTATAATAATCAACTACCACAAGAATGGAGTGGTTGGATGGCAAGGGTCCCAGTAAGTCTATAGCTACATCCTGCCAGGGGCCCTCCGGTAATGGTGTTGGTCTCAACGGTTCAGGTGGGTCAGGTCCGGCTACTATCTGACAGCCGTGGCACGCTTTACAGTGTTTTTCAGCTGCCTTGTCCATGCCAGGCCACCAAACCTTGGTTGTGAGATGTTGCTTTGTCCCAACTATTCCCAAGTGTCTTTCATGTGCTAACACCAGGGTTCGTGCGTGTAACACTGTGGGTAGCACGATGCGTGTTCCCCGAAGAACTCGGTACCCCACTACGCACAGCTCATTTGCAATTGCTGCATAAGCTTTACAGTTCTCAAAATGTCCGTTTGTGATTGCCTTCCGTACCTCAATCAGCTCTGGGTCGGTAGCAGAGGCTTCCTCCACCTCTTTAGTAGTGAGTGCTTTTGGTGTCACACTCACAGCTACAAATCTCACGTATTCATCGGAGCCATGAGAATGTGTCTCCTGTTTTGCTATCTCCCCCAGCAATCGTGACAGTGGGTCTGCAATGTTTTGCTTGCCTGGAATGTGTATCACCTTAAAATCATACGGCTGTAATCTAAGTACCGATCTCTGTATACGGGCACAGGGTTTAGAGTGTGGGCCGTATATCACTTGTAATGGCTTGTCAGTTACCAAGTTAAACTTTCGGCCATACACATATGGATGCAGCCTCTCAAGCCCATACAAGAGCTAAGGCCCCTCTCTCTGTTTGAGAGTATTTCCTCTCTGTCTGTTAAACTACGACTTACATAGCATATTGGCACCTCTTGTCCCTGTTGGTCCTGAACTAGTACTGCGCCTAAACCTACAGGACTGGCATCTGTTATCACCTGGGTTGGTGCGTCCTTATCAAAATATGCTAAAGTGCCGGCTCTGGCCAACTCTTCCTTGAGTGCACTGAATGACTGTCTCTGTTGTGATCCAAATTTAAATGGTGTGTCTTTTCTCGTCAGGCGTCGCAGTGGCTCTGATAGTGTTGCAAACTGCGGGATGAATCTGCTACTGTACCCAACGAGTCCCAAGAAACTCCTCACCTCTGTAGCATTCTCTGGTTCCCGAGCTTCTGCCACCGCTCGCACTCTCTCTGCTGTTGGTCCGATGCCCTTTTCAGACAACAGGATTCCCATGAAAATCAATCGGTCCATGTTGAATTGGCACTTCTCTGAGTTTAGTGTCAGTCCACTTTCCATTAGTCTAGTCATGACAGCGTGCAGGCGCCTGTCGTGCATTTCCTGGTCGTGTGCATGCACGATAATGTCGTCTGAGATGTTTTCAACACCCTCTATTCCAGCTAAGGCATTAGCTATCTCGTGCTGATATTGCTCACTAGCTGAAGATGCACCGAATATCAGCCTCTTGTACCTGTATATTCCGTTATGTACTGCAAACGTTGTGATTTCTCGTGACTCGGGTCAGTTCTAGCTGGTGATAACCCCATTTCAGGTCCAGCTTACTAAACACCGTTGAGCCGTTCATACCTTGGAGTATCTCATCAACGGTCGGGATTGGATATCGTTCCCTCACTATTGCCTGGTTTGCTCGTCTCATGTCTAGGCATAACCTTGCATCCTTATCCGCTTTTGGTACAGTAACCACAGGATTTACCCATGGGGTGGGACCAGTTACAGGTTCGATAATGTCCATGTCCCTCAATTGTTTTATTTTGGCCTCTACTGCCCCCCTTAAGTTGAATGGTATACGGCTGAGTGGCTGGGCCACAGGCTTCACTTGTGGGTCGATATACAAACTGATCTGTTTTGTGTTCAGCCTTCCTACTCCCTGGAACACCTTTTGGATACCGCTGTTCTAGTAGCTGTCTTACATCTACCACAGCTGAAACATCTGCGCCTATTTTTATAACTCCCAGTTTCACCCTTCCTAGCAACAGTTCTCCATGGCCTTTAACCACAATGAACTCCGCCTGCTCAGTTCTCTTACTTATTGTAATCCCACATGTGAATACACCTTTAACTGACAGTGGTCGGCTAGAAGCATAAGAGAATAACTTTCTCTCTGTCTTAGGGACATGTGACTGACACTTAATGTTACTAGTTGCACCCGAATCAATTAACATTCTCAGGTTTACTCCCCCCACACAAAAGGTAAGTCTCTGTCACGTTATTTCCAGTAACAGCCAATGTATTTTGTTCCTCTATATTGTTCACACTGGGTTTCTTTGTACCCTTTGTGCGGCATACTTTGGAGAAATGATCCATTCCCTTGCACTTATGACACGTTTGTCCGCGTGCTGGGCATTTCGGATCTCTGCCCATGTGGTCTGTGTGTCCACATCTGTAACATTTCCTTTCGTTCCTATCGCCATTTCCCTTTGGTTTCTCTGTCGAGCTTTTCGCACAATACCCTCTTTTCTGTGTAACATGACAAACCGTATCTGTCTCCGCCTTCTCTGTACATGACATGGCTGACATCTGCTCCTCGACGTTTTCACATAGTGAGGCCAATTGCAACGTGCGGGCGAGCGTTAGATCATGCCCTTCCTCTAGCAATTTCCTCCGCACATAGGCTGACGTGCACCTACTCAGGATAGCGTCTCTTATTTGATTATCCACCACCCCCCCCCAAAAGCACAGTCTTTAGCAGCCTGCCGCAAGCGAGTAGCAAATTGTTGCACAGTCTCACTTGCCTTCTGAGACAACTTATGAAAAGTCTGTCTAGCAAATGCTGCGTTGACCTGGGGCACGAAGTAGTGATTCAAAGCACTAACCGCCGCCGTGTAGTCTGCTGGCTGTCCTGTGGAGTCGAAAAGATATTATGGACATCTGGTCCTGCTAGGTGTAGAAGTAGAGCTCTTCTCCTGCTTCATGGCAGCTGTAGAGGTATCATCAATAATGAGTCCTTGCCGTCGGCATAAAGCTCAAAAGACGTTAACCATCTCGTCTATCTTGGACCCAACGTGGCTGGCTCGGCGAAGCAAGCAAAATTTTGAATGCCGGCCTTCTCCATCCTAGCTAACTAAAACTTGGGCAACTACCTTTTTAAAAAGATTCTGTCCGTTATCCTCGTCGCCAATGTTGTATCTATGCTTTAAGGCATTCAATCAAGCATGTAGATACGTCGAATTAAATCAGAGTCAGGCAGACAGGCTCATAACTGTGATCTTTACTTTATTGGTAAAATGGCTGACTGCAGCTTTCCCAGGTAATTCCCATAATGCAATGCACATTACATTACCGTATTAACTGGTGTTAAACTCACAATCAATACACGACAGTATCTTTTATGCAGCCAGTTTTAAAAAGATACCTTTCATGTACATAGGCTGTGAAACCTATGAATTACTTATTTTTTTGTAATGTAGTCAGGTTGTTTTGTAGGTAAACATGGTAGCAAATTGTCACACGGCAAGTCCCAAAAAGTAGCAATGAGATAAGTGTGACCAGTTAATCTGTTTTGCTGGTTTTGGTTTTAGGGATTAATATTGGCTAGGGTACCAGAAAAACAGTCCAGTGGGGGCCTCCAGCCGGATGATACTGCTATTTACTTTGTATTAACTATATCATTGTGACTCAATTTATTGTTGTGCTGGTTAATTTAAAGCAAATCATTATCAGTTTCTCCAAATCTATAACCCTACGAGCTGCAAAGTTATTGCTTTTGTGAAAGAAAGGGAAAGCTAATGCGTGGATTTTTAACCTCCACCTGGCTGAATGAGGTCAAACTCTGTCTGCAGTAGCAAGAGGCACGTTACTTATCTGGGTTCTTTGATTAGAGGATAGAAGTGCCTTTGCCATTTGGTCTTGGACAAACTTTTCAGATTTTTCAATGTGAACCAGAATTGGCACTTTTTAAATTTTAACTGAGCATTGAATTTTAGCAGTGTGGACTTTAGTAGCACATAATAAAATAAGAAATGGTTACTTGAGATATGGTGGATTGGTTCCTGAATGAGTAACAAAAAATGATGCGCAGTTATAGCATAGTGTTCTCTTACACTACATGCAGCATTATAATTTTCCATTATGGTTTCAGGTGCTAAAACCATTTAACACTTTCAGTATTAGTGCAGCATCCTCATGAGCACAAGCCTGATCCCAAAAGTGCAACAATGGGCAAATCCCATCAAATATTTCAACCGTGAACAGCTCCACTGCCAATTGGTAGCAGTCACGTGTAATTCGTTCAAGCGTTTGATTATTACATAATATTTACAGCACACAAACAGGCCATTTAGCCCAACAGATCCATGCTGGTGTTTTTGCTCCACATGAGCCTCCTCCCACCACTACACAATAGCAAATCTGAAATAACAACAGAAAAAGTGCTGGAAACACTCAGCAGGTCAGGAGAGAGAAACAGCGTCAACGTTTCGGGTCGAACCCTTCGGCAGAACTGGAAAAGGTTAGGGAAGAGAGATTTTTAAGCAGGGGCAGGGAGGAGGGGAGGAAAGAACAAAGGGAAGGTCTGTGATGGGATGGAAGGCAGGAGAGATTGACTGACAAAAGGGATGATGGTGCAAGGCAAAAGGAGATGGTAATGGGAAATAACAGAAAATGCTGGAAAAACTCAGCAGGCCAGGCAACATCCGTGGAGAGAAATTAGAGTCAACGTTTCGGGTCAAAACCCTTTATCAAGACCTTTTATCAAGGGTTTTGACCCGAAACGTTGACACTAATTTCTCTCCACGGATGTTGCCTGGCCTGCTGAGTTTTTCCAGCATTTTCTGTTGTTTCGGATTTCCAGCATCTGCAGTATTTTGCTAGCGTACAAGATGGTAATGGGACAAGTTAAGAAACAAAAGATGGCTCTAGATGTGTGAATGATGATGGTAGCAACATTAACAGCTACCATATGAGGAAACAAGAGAAAAAAATATATAAAGAAATACAGGGGCCAATTTATAGTTTGAAATTGTCGAACTCGATGTTAAGTGCAGAAGTGCCTAATAGAAAGATGAGGTGCTGTTCCAACGAAGCTCAACGTAAGCTCGAGGAACAGTGCAAGAAGCCAAGGACGGAGAGGTCAGAGTGGGAGTGGAGGAGAGAATTAAAGTGACAGGTGACCGGAAGCTCGGGGTTAGGCTTGCGGACTGAACGGAGGTGTTCCGCAAAGCGGTCACCCAATCTGCATTTGGTCTCCCCAGTGTAGAGGAGACTGCATTGTGAGCAGCGAATATAGTATACTAAATTGTAAGAAGTACAAGTAAATCACTGTTTCACCTTGAAGGAGTGTCTGGACGGTGGGAAGGGAGGCGGTAAAAGGGCAGGTGTTGCATCTCCTGCGCTTGCATGGGAAAGTGCCAGGGGAACGGGTGTTGGGGGTGATAGAGGAGTGGACCAGGGTATCACGGAGGGCGCGGTCCCTTCGGAATTCTGAAAGGGTTGGGGGGGGAGGGGAAGATGTGTTTGGTGGTGGGATCACGCTGGAGGTGGCGGAAATGGCGCAGGATGATCCGTTGAATATGGAGGCTGGTGGGGTGAAAGGTGAAGACAAGGGGAACCCTATTGTGGTTCTGGGAGGGAGGGCAAGGGGTGAGAACAGAAGTGCGGGAAATGGAACGGACACGGTAGAGGACAATCCTCGGTTGAGGAAAAAGGAAGACATACCGGCAGCACGAGTATGGAAGGTGACATAGTCAGAACAGATCATACTCCCACCACTGTTCCCCCTAGGGTGCGTGGCCTGGAGCCAAATAGTCCTGGCAGAACCCAAACGAAGCACCAATGAGCAGGTTATTGATGAGTAAGTGCTGCTTGATACCATTGTCGACAACACCTTCCATCACTGCTGATGATTGAGAGTAGACAGATGGCATAGTAATTGGCTGGCTTGGATTTGTCCTTTTTGTGGACAGGACATACCTGAGCAATTTTCCAGATTGTTGGGTAGATGCCAGTGTTGTAGCTGTACTGGAACAGTTTGGCTGGAGGCAGAGCTAGTTCTGGAGCGCAAGTCTTCAGCACTACAGCAGGGATGTTGTCGGGGCCCATAGCTTTTGCTGTATCCAATGTGCTCAGCCATTTCTTGATATCACGTGGAGTGAATCGAATTGGCTGAAGACTGGCTTCTGTGATGGTGGGGATCATCCACTCAGCACTTCTGGCTGAAGATGGTTGCAAACGCTTCAGCCTTGTCTTTTGCACTCACATGCTGGGCTCCGCCATCATTGAGGATGGGGATATTCATGGAGTCTCTTCCTCCTGTTAGTTGTTTAATTTTCCACCACCATTCACAACTGGATATGGCAGGACTGCAGAGTTTTGATCTGATCTGTTGATTGTGGAATCACTTAGCTCTGTCTATAGCTTGCTGCTTCTGCTGTTAGCATGCATGTAGTCCTGTGTTGCAGCTTCCTCAGTTTGACACCTCATTTTTAGATACGCCTGGTGCTGCTCCTGGCATGCTCTTCTACACTCCTTATTGAGCCAGAGTTGGTCCCCTGGCTTGATGGTAATGGTAGAGTGAGGGATATGCTGGGCCATGAGGTTGCAGACTGTGGTGGAATACAATACTGCTGCTGCTGATCAGAACATAAGAATTAGGAGCAGGAATAGGCCATCTGGCCCCTCGAGCCTGCTCCACCATTCAATAAGATCGTGGCTGATCTTCAACCTCAACTCCACCTTCCCACACTATCCCCATATCCCTTGATTACTCGAGTTCAAAAATCTATCTATCTCAGCCTTGAATATACTCAGACTCGGCGTCCACAGCACTTTGAGACAGGGAATTCCAAAGATTCACAACCCTCTGAGTGAAGAAATTCCTCCTCATCTCAGTCTTAAAAGGCCAGCCTCTTATCCTGAGTCTCTGGCCCCTAGTTCTAGACTCTTTAGCCAGGGGAAACAATCTCTCAGCATCTATCCTGTTAGTCCCCCTCTGAATCTGAGATATTTCAATGGGATTACCTCTCATTCTTCTAAACTCCAGAGTGTATCGGCTCAATCTCTCCTCATAGGACAACCCTCTCATCCCAGGAATCAATCTAGTGAACCTTTGTTGCATGCCTCTCAGGCAAGTGTATCATTCCTTAAATAAGGAGACCAAAACTAGTACTCCAGATGTGGTCTCACCAGAGCCCTGTACAATTGTAGCAAGACTGCCTTACTCTTGGACTCCAACCCTCGAGCAATAAAGCCCCAACATGCCATTTGCTGTACCTGCATGCTAACTCTGTGTTACCTGTACGAGGACACCTAAATCTCTGAACACCAACATTTAATAGTTTCTCACCATTTAAAAAAATTGTTTTTCTATTTTTCCTACCAAAGCGAATAACCTCACATTTCTGCCACCTTATTGTCCACTCGCTTAACCTGTCTATATCTCTTTGCAGACTCTTTGCATCCTCCTCACATCTCACTTTTCCACTTAGCCTTGTATAGTCAACAAACTTGAATACTCAGTCCCTTCATCCGAGTCATTAATTAGATTGTAAATAGCTGAGGCCCAAGCACTGATCCTTGCAGCATCCCACTAGTTACAGCCTGCCAAACTGAAAATGACCCGTTTATCCCTACTCCGTTTTCTGTCTGTTAACTAATCCTTTATCTGCAAACAGCGGAAGGAGTGCACGTCAACTCAAGCACCCCACCCACCCACCCCTTAACCACCGTCTGCCCACCTGTAACTGGGACTGTAGGTCCCGCATTGGACTCATCAGTCACCTGAGAACTCATTTTTAGTGTGGATGCAAGTCATCCTCGGTTCCGATAGACTGCCTAAGAAGACGATGACTAATTAACCCTGTCTCATTACACGAAACAAGATTAAAAATTAGCCTGTTCCTGGTAATTCCATGACACATTGTTCTAGGAAACTGTCTCGAATACATTCTGTGAATTTGTCCTCCAGACTACCCTGGCCAATTTGATTTACCCAATCTATATGCAGATAAAAGCCCCCCATGATTATTGTATTACCTTTGTTACAAGCTATTATTTCTTGATTAATACTTGTCCAATGGTATAGCTACTGTTAGGACTATAAACTACTCCCACCATTGTTTTCTGCCCCTTGTTATTTCTTATCTCCACCCATACTGATTCTACTTCCTGATCTTCTGAGCCAAGATCCTTTCTCACTACTGTCCTTATATCATCCTTAATTATCAGGGCTAACCACCCCCACCGCCCCCCCCCCCCCATTCCATTCTCCCTGTCTTTGATATCAGGTACCCTGGAATATTTAGTTCCCAACCCTGGTCACCTTGCAACCATATCTCTGTAATGGCTATTACATCATATCTATTTGTGCCACTGATTTGTCCATCTTGTTATGAATGCTTCGCGCATTCAGATAAAGAGCCTTTAATTTTAACTTTTTAACATTGTTCCCCTCTTTCGCCTTATTCACTGATGCACTATTACCATTAAACTCTGTCCCTTCCTGTAACACTCTTATCTTTACCCAAATCGCTACACTGCTCCATTGCCTTGACTTTTCTCTTTAGATTTCTAAAGTCTGCCCTGTTCTCTTTTTCACCCCCCCCCCCCCACCTTTTTAGTTTAAAGCCCTGTCTACAGCCCTAGTTATTCGATTCACCAGGACACTGATCCCAGCCGGTTTCAGTGGAGACTGTCCCAACGGAACAGCTCCCTCTTTCCCCAGTACTGGTGCCAGTGCCCCATGAATCTAAACCCCTTCCTCCCACACCACTCTTTGAGCTATGCATTTAACACTGATCTGTTTGTCCCTATGCCAATTTGCGTGTGGCTCAGATAACAATCCAGAGATTATTACTATTGAGGTTCTGCTTTTTAATTTGGACCCTAGCTCCTCAAACTCAGCAGAACCTCATTCCTAGTTGTACCAATGTTGTTGGTTCCTATGTGGACCACAACAACTGGAGTCTCCCACTCCAAATTCTTCTCCAGCCATGAGGAGATATCCTTAACCCTGATACCAGGCAGGCAATACAGCCTTCGCAACTCCCGATCGCGGCTGCAGAGAACAGTATATATCCTCCCGACTATACTGTCCCCTACCACTACAACATTCCTTTTCTCTTTCCCGTTTCCCTCCGCACCCCCAAAAAAAAAAACTTGAATGGCCTCCTGTACCATGGTGCCGTGGTCCGTTTGCTCATCCACACAGGCAGCAAGAATCTCATACCTGTTGGATAAGGGCCAAGGCTCCTCCAGCACAGCACCTGAGGTCCACTTACCAGCCTGAGTTGCAGTCACACCCTCCTGTTCTTGACCACTATCCAGATGTGTACTACTACCTAACCTAAGGGGTGTGACTGCCTCTTGGATCAAAGTGTCCAGATAACTCCTCCTCTCCCCCCATAATGCTGTGCAATGTTTGCACCTCGGACTCCAGCTCAACAACTGAGCTGAAGTTCCTCAAGTTGCAGACACGTACTGCAGATGTGGTTGTCCGGGATCGAGATGCTCTCCACAAACTCCCACAGGCTGCAGTTGTGGCACACTACCTGCATTGACATCCCTTTTTAACCTTGTTTTAATTATTTAGTTAATTAAAGTTTATGTATTTAATTATTAAACAAAATTAGGACTCATGGGATTGGGGGTAATATACTAGCATGGATTGAGGATTGGTTAATGGACAGCATGGACAGAAACCAGAGTAGGAATAAATGGGTCATTTTCGGGTTGGCAGGCTGCAGCTAGTGGGGTACCGCAAGGATCGGTGCTTGGGCCTCGGCTATTCACAATCTACATCAATGATTTGGATGAGGGGACCAAATGTAATATATCCAAGTTTGCTGATGATAAAAACTGGGTGGGAATGTAAGCTGTGAGGAGGATGCAAGGAGGCGTCAAGGGGATAGAGACAGGCTAAGTGAGTGGGCAAGAACATGGCAAATGGAATATAATGTGGAGAAATGTGAAGTTATCCACTTTGGTAGGAAAAATAGAAAAGCAGTGTATTTTTTAAATGGTGAGAGATTGGGAAATGTTGGTGTTCAGAGGGACCTGGGTGTCCATGTACATGAATCACAAAGTTAACATGCAGGTACAGCAATTAATTGGGAAAGCAACAGGTATGTCGGTTTTTATTACAAGAGGATTTGAGTATAAGAATAAAGACGTCTTACTGCAATTATATAGGGCCTTGGTGAGACCACACCTGGAGTATTGTGTACAGTTTTGGTCTCCTTGCCTAAGGAAGAATATACTTGCCATCGAGGGAGTACAACGAAGGTTCACCAGATTGGTTCCTGGGATGGGGGGATTGACCTATGAGGAGAGATTAAATAGACTAGGCCTATATTCTCTAGAGTTTAGAAGAATGAGGTTTGATTTCATTGAAACATTTTAAATTCTTATAGGGCTTGACAGGGTAGATGCAGGGAGGATGTTTCCCCTGGCTGTGGAGTCTAGAACCAGGGGTCACAATCTCAGAATAAGGGGTAGGACATTTAGGACTGAGATGAGGAGAAATTTCTTCTGGAATTCTCTACCCCAGAGGGCTGTGAAGGCTCAGTCGTTGAGCATATTCAAGATAGAGATCGATAGATTTTTGAATATTGAGGGAATCAAGGGATATGGGGATATTGCAGGAAAGTGGAGATGAGGTAGAAGATTAGCCATGATCTTATTGAATGGCGGAGCAGGCTCAAAGGGCCAAATGGCCTGCTCCTGCTCCCTATTTCTTATGTTTCTTATTAACTTAGCTTACAGTTTAGTTTTTAACTTTGTAGGGGGTGGTGTGTGCAGTCAGCTTTGCCCCTGGCTGTTTTTGAGTGGTTCGAATCGCTCCCACACCCCTGGGTTCTAGACACCGGACTTGGGTACAGGCGGCGATACAGAATTGGAGTAGACAACTGGTTTGGTGCAAGAAAACTGTATTTTATTTAGAGTCACTTAAAATTACACACTTAAATTACTGGAGTGATTACAGGCATACAAAAGTACACTTAATTAAGAATGGGGAACACACGGCACAACAAGGGAAAATCACATTAATAATCCCCCTACCCTTGTCCCACCCCCAGTACCTAACTAAATTGCACTACGAGAGCCAGGGATTATGCTCACCAATAAGGGTTTCTTGACAGTTTGAATCCTGTCAATTAAGCCGGTTGCGCTTTTGGGGTTCGCTCTTTGTGTCCTTTGGGGCCTGCCGTCGCCACGTGGTGCCAGTCTTAGAATCTGCAAAGATTCTTCAGTTGGGTGGAGTCCGCAGATGCGGTAAGGGCACGGTTGTGGATTTGCCTGGGTAAGTACCTTCTTTTCTCCGTTATTGATAGGGAGTAGAGTCTTTGGGGTCGATTTTCCTGAAGCTGTCGGGAAGAAGGCGGGACTACAACTTTCGGGTTTTAAACCCGCCTACTTCAACGTCCAGCCAATCCGTGCGATTTTCCCTTGATTGACCTTGTTGAGCCCACTCAGCAGGCCAATTAAGGGCCACCCGGCAACAGGTGACGTCACAGACTGCAATTTCATCTGTCAAGAGTTCTTGACAGATGAAATATCGGTGTTTCACAGCTGTTTGAAGCTGTGAAACACTGACAGTCTGAGTTCTAACATGAGTTCTTCTGCACAGACTCAGTTAGAACTCTCAGCAGCACTCAAAGCTGAAGGCTGTCACTTTTCACAGATCGCAGCCGTTCAGCTTTAAGTGCCGGCTGAGTGATGGGCTCCCGACGGCTACAGGAAGAAAGGCTGTTAAGGTAAGTGATGTAAGAAAAAGGAGACTTACCATCAAGTAACTTTAAAGTAAGCTTTAAGTAACTTATAAACACACTATATACACAAGAGAGGTCTTTACCATGCCTCTGGTAGAAGCCTCTTACAATACTGAACAGACCAGTATTTATACCAGTCCAACAGGAAGTGACATGACAGGAAGTGAGGTATGTACACAGTTCACAGGAAGTGATGACATAACTTCCTGGAAGTTATCATTTTTATCACATTCTTCCCTCCTGCAGGATTAGGAGGCTGTGGTCTACCTTTTGGTCCGCAGCCGCCGAACAAGGAAGAGTCGCACCCGTTTGGATTCCCGTCGTAGAGGGTCGCTGGTCCGCTTACATGCGGTTGGCCAGAGTCTGTGTGGCCTGGATTGCCCTGTGAAGGGTCGGGGAGATCATGGCTTCGAGTACGAGCCCCAATAGGTTCAAAGTCGGACTGCCTCTGTTCAGAGGGAGGTGCAGAGCTGGTCTGTGGCGGATCAGTACTTTCATGCGCGGTACTGGGAGGGTCGCAACCTTGAGCACGGGGTTCTACTGGCACCAAGCTAGTTGGTGTCCGATCAGGATCCTGGAGGGGTACCCGATAGGTCCCAAGAGTTTCCTGGTGAAATGCCATCACCCGATGTCCCACTAGGTCCTGGTGGGCAGGGAGCCAGATCCCGTAATGATACGGTAGATTCTCGGCCGTCGGAATATCGTATGTTTGCATAGGTGGGGTTGGCATCGGTTAGTTCGACCTCGTCTACAAGAGGGTCATTTTTAGACGTCCGAACGTATCTTCGGAGTAATACAGGTCCAGGAGTAGTTAGCCATGACGGGAGTGATGTCCCATGAGATGAGCGACGCTGGAATCCAAAGAACCGCTCATGAGGTGTAGTATTTGTGGCTGTAGAAAGCAGGGACCGTATAGAGTGCAATGCATCCGGAAGCACTGTTTCCCATTGCTGGTCTGGTAGGCCCCGAGATCTTAAAGCGAGACGTACGGAATTCCAGATGATACCGTTATACCTCTCTACCTGCCCATTTCCGATGGGATGGTATGGTGTTGTTTTGCTTGTAGCAATTCCCCGTTCTGAGAGGTAGTCCTTGAGTTCCCTTGACATAAAGGATGGACCCCGATCTGAGTGAATATAAGCCGGCATGCCACAGAGAAAATACCTGCTCAAGGCAGCAGATTACTGTGGACGCCAGCATATTGGAGCAGGGGAAGGCAAACGGAAAACGTGAATATTCGTCGATCATGGTGAGCAAATATGTGTTCCGAGTTGAAGAGGGCACTGGGCCCTTAAAATCGATGCTAAGTCGTTGCATCGGTTGGGTTGCATGTATGAGTATACCAGCTGAGGGGCGGAAGAACTGAGGTTTTAATTCCGCACAAAGCCGGCATTCTGAGCATATTTTCTTTACATCTCCAGTGGAAAAAGGGAGATTCCGTGATCGTACGAAATGTAGCATGCGCGTAACGCCAGGATGACACAAACCATTGTGGACATCCATGAGTGGAGGATGACATAGTGGAGCAGAATGCCCGTGTGAGGGTGTCCGGGGCCACATTCTCCTTGCCAGGCCGATAGAGAATGGTATAACCAAAAGAGGCCAGTTCCATCCTCCAAAGTTGTATTTTATTATTCTTAATTTTGGTTCGTTTTCGATTATCGAGCATGAAGGCGACTGATCGTTGGTCCGTGATCAATGTAAAGTGCTGGCGAGCTAGAAAATGGTTCCACTTCCGTACTGCCTCTATGATGGCTGTGGCTTCTTTCTCAACCGGAGGATAATGTAGCTCGGCACCTTGTAAGGTCCTGGACATAAATGCTACAGGACGACCTTCCTGATTCAGAGTAGCCGAGATCGCCACCTCCGAGGCATCACATTCAACCACGAAAGGGAGATTCTCATCAATGGAGTGAAGAGCCGCTTTCTCCAACTGTTTTTTGAGAAGGTTAAAGGCTGCAACAGCCGCTGTTCCCAGTGGAAATGATCTAGCATGCAGCAAGGGTTGGATTTTGTCCGAAAAATGAGGAATCCATTTAGCGTAGTATGCAAACAGACCGAGAGCCCGACGTAAAGAAGCCGGATTCTTAGGTGACGGGAGCTCTTGGAGCGGGCGAAGTCTTTCTGGGTCTGGCTTAATGATACCATTGCCTACGCAGTAGCCAAGGATGTTGATGGTCGGTTGCGACTCAACAGATTTGGATTCATTCAGGGTCAAATTACAGCGATGGAGGGCATCCCGAAATTTTTGGAGGTTGGAGTCGTGTTCCTGTTGATCGTGACCTGCAATGGTAATGTTATCAAGATAGGGAAAAGTGTCCCTTAGGTTTTCCTGCTTAACCAGGCCATCCATTGCCCGTTGAAAGACAGCCACTCCATTAGTAACCCCGAATGGGAGGTGACGAAATTGGTACAGCCGTCCATTAGCCTCAAAGGCTGTGTACTGCTTATCTGAGACCTTCAAGGGTAACTGATGATAGGCACTTTTTAAATCGTAAGTTGAGAACACTTTGTATTCGGCCAGTTTATTAACCATATCATCAATGGGTAGGCGTCCAAGTCGGTATATTGATTGATGGTTTGCGAATAATCGATGCATAGTCGCTGTTTGTGAGGTTTTAGAGGGTTCTTGACAATGACGACTTGAGCCCGCCAGGGCGACGAACATGGTTCAATGATATCCTCTGCTAGAAGTCGAGAGATTTCAGCCGCAATAAAAGATTGGTCTTCCTGATTAAAGCGCCGCGATTTCGTTATTATCGGTTGGCATTGAGGCGGAATACTGGCAAATAATGAGGGTTCATCAAGTGAAGCTGCTGATAATGCACAAAATGGTAATTTAGATGGTATATTAGAAATAGTAAGTCCGGGTTTGGATCCACCAAACTCAATGGTGAGTTTCTTATGCTGTTTTTGGAAGTCCAGCCCTAAGAGGAGATCACTACATAAGTCTTTGAGCACCGAAAGTCGGGTGGAGGGATACATACGACCATGAAGTGTCATATCAACAACACAAAAGCCGGAGATTCTGGTATTAAGTGATGACTGGGCCATCGCAATTGCCTGGTCCGATGGGAAGACATGTAGTTTCAATTTCGCAACAATCTGTTCCTTAATGAAACTATCAGTACTTCCTGAGTCAATTAAGGCATCTAAGGTATGCCCTTTAATTGAAATTTTTGTGGCTGCCTGAGACAGGTTACAGAATCACAGAAACACAGAAACCCCACAGTGCAGATAGAGGCCATTTCGGCCCATCGAGCCTGCACCGACACATATCCCACCCGATCCCCGTAACCCCACGTATTTAATCCCCCTAACACTAAGGGTCAATTTTTATCATAGCCAATCAACCTAACCCGCACATCTTTGGACTGTGGGAGGAAACCGGAGCACCCGGAGGAAACCCACGCAACACGGGGAGAATGTGCAAACTCCACACAGACAGTCGCCCGAGGCCGGATTCGAACCCGGGTCCCTGGCGCTGTGAGGCAACAGTGCTAACCACTATGCCACCGTGGGCAAGCAGCTGTAATTGGTGTCGTTGCACAGAGAGTGGCTAAAACTCTCGGTGTGCTTCTTCGGGAGAGAGCTCGAGAGGAAGCTTGATAGGTCCTAGCTGGAGCATCTTGATAGGCCCTAATTGGGGCAGTTCGGTAGGCCTTAGCTGGATTGGCCCTCGTAGAGGCCCTTGATAGGCAAACTTTAGCAAAGTGTCCTTTTTTCCCGCAATAACTGCAGATTGCATTGCGAGCAGGGCAGGTTTTCCTAGGGTGAAAAGCATCTCCACAAAAGAAGCATTCCTTCCTAGATTGCCAAGAGGCTGCTAAAGTGGGGTCGTCCTCCTCTTCTTCATCAGAATTATCAGAATTAGATTCCCCCATGATAGGGTTCACCTGAGACCGCTTGAATTGTCTGGTTGCAGCTACAGCAGCAGATCGAGATCTGGGCAGCTGATAGAGGTCTGCATTTCTCTTTGCCAAATCCAGTGAACAAGCTAGGTCAAAAGCTTTTTGCAGCTCAAGTGTTTTACTTTCTAGTAGACGCTGGCGTATAAATGGAGAGGCAATCCCGCAGATGAAAGCATCACGAATCATTTCTTGGCGGTACAGCTCAGCTGAGGCTGCCTGAAAGTTACAATCTACGCTGAGCCTGCGAAGTTCTTGCAGGAATTCGTCAATTGATTCCCCTGGCCCTTGTCGGGCTGTGGCCAGTAGATGTCTAGCATAGACCTCATTTGGGGTCTTCGCATACAGTTTCTTAAGTGCCCGAATCACCTCTTCGTAATTATCCCAGTCATCAACATATTCAAACACTTTTGGGGTCACATAATTGACAAGTATCTTCAATTTAGCAGGAGCATCCGCTTTACATTCATCCAGAAAATTCTCAAAAGTACGATACCAATGCTTCCATACCCTGCCAGCTGCTGGTGTATTCGGGTCCAAGTCCAGACGAATAGGTCTAAGGATTTTCTCCATGATGGGTGGTTCCCTGGATCCTTAACTTCCGAGTTTGTCTGAAGGTCTAGTATTTGTCAGTGTAAATACTAAGTTACTTAAATTGATGTAAGAAAAAGGAGACTTACCATCAAGTAACTTTAAAGTAAGCTTTAAGTAACTTATAAACACACTATATACACAAGAGAGGTCTTTACCATGCCTCTGGTAGAAGCCTCTTACAGTACTGAACAGACCAGTATTTATACCAGTCCAACAGGAAGTGACATGACAGGAAGTGAGGTATGTACACAGTTCACAGGAAGTGATGACATAACTTCCCGGAAGTTATCATTTTTATCACAGTAAGTACAGGTAAGTAAAAGTTCTTTACACACTTTGGACACATGCACCCATCACTCACCTGAGCACCGACATCGCGACCCCTCCAACTCCTTCAACCTGACGGCCTGCCTGCTCTAACCTGGCGTGGTTTGGAGCCGTCGGGAATCCCACACGAAACCCCTCAAAATAGGGATTAGGCTAAAAACTGCCTGTTAACAGGCAGTTAATTGGCACTAATCCCTTCCCGCCTGGTTTCGGTGGGTCCCAGTGCGGGGCGGGTACCCGCCGCCCCTGAAACTTGCGTTGGGCGGGATGGTGTCGGGACCCCCAAATTCGGGATTTTCTCCCCCCACGCGCCTGAAACCCCGCCTGACGGCTCCAGGAAGATCGACCCCTTTGTTGGGTACTTTAGCTTGTAGAGTGGAAAACTTCGGGTTTTGTTCTTCCGGTGGTGGTCTGGTCATTGAGTTTTGTTGCGGTTGGGGTTCGGTTGGCGGTCTTCGGTGTCGGCTCGGTCGCGGTGGCCTAGATCATTACCTGTGCAGCGGTAATGATCTGAAGGTATGGTTTACCCGGCCCTTTTGTTACCGCGGTGCTCGGTCTCTGTAAGGCTGTGGTTGCGGCCTAGTCATCTTTGGTCGAGCCTGCCCTCCCGTGCCTCCTCACCGTGATGTTCCGCGAGCCTTCCGGTTGGATGCCCCTGAAGGCTTCTGTCAGTCGTGTCGGCGTACCTGCCGTCTCCCTGCTTCTTTGCGTTTCGAGTATCCTTGCTCTGAGCATGTGCCTGCTACCCTGAGCCTGCTTGCTTACTTTGGTTACCGGCGGGCCTACAATTATACTGTTTTAGAGTTCGTTATCTGCGCGCCAAATCAGGGCTAGTTCTTTGTCTGATTTTTGGCGGGCTCGTTAAGGTGATTATAGTCGTTCACCTTAACTGGTTTTTGGGCAGTTGTCCCGTTGTTAAATGGTTTTTAATGTCTTGGTGTTTGTTTATGCATAATGTAAATCGGTGTCTTCCTGGCTTGGTAGCTAGTTTGAACTGTAGGCGATTATATATGCATAGTCTTGATGGGTTTTAAGTTTGTGCAAGATTAAGCCTCTTCCTGAGCTGATTTGTTTCAAAGGGAAGAATGCGTGTTCTGTCTCCTTCAGCTGTCTGGTTTGAAATCACACATTAAAGCTGTCTTCCACAGGCCCGGGCATGTCAAGTTTTTGAGTTTTGAACTTGACATGCTGCGCAGGGCCCTGCTTTTAACCTTGCAGGTCTTTGCCATGAAGTCCAAAAGCCATTGTCCTTCAGGGTTCCCTTATTTAATAACTTGTCCTTCAGGATACCTTGTTGAATAACTTGTCCTTCAGGGTCCCTTAATTAATAACTTGGGAAATGTGGGAATTTTGTGAATCCTACAACTCATTGCTAGATCTAGTTTAAGTTCTAGGTAGATGAAATTAAATATTTACTTGTAACACAAAGCACTCCAAGTATTGGAGGCAAAAGCAGCACCTCCTTCCCCCTCTGCTCCGAATTCCCACTCTCTCCAAATTCCCACATTCAATAGTGCACTCGGTTTAAGACATTCTGTGCAGACCACTGTGCCCAGTTTTGAGTCGCTTAATCTGTTCTGAATCTATCCCGTTTAGCACGGTGGTAGTGCCACACAACACGATGGAGGGTGTGCTCAGTGTGAAGGCGGAACTTCGTCTCCGCAAGGACTGTGCGGTGGTCACTGCTAATAATATTATCACGGACAGGTAGATTGGTGAGGATGAGGCCAAGTAGATTTTCCCTTGTGTTGGTTCTCTCGCCACCTGCTGCAGTCCCAGTCTGGCAGTTATGTCCTTCAGGACTCGGCCAGCTCGGTCAGTAGTGGTGCTACTGATCCACTCTTGGTGATGGACGTTGGAGTCCCCCACCCAGAGTACATTCTGTGCCCTTGCTACCCTGAGTGCTTCTTCCAAGTGGTGTTCAACATGGAGGAGTTCTGATTCATCAGCTGAGGGAGGGCGGTAGGTGGTAATCAGCAGGAGGTTTCCATGCCCATGCTTGAACTGAAGCCATGAGACTTCATGGGGTCAGGAGTCAATGTTGAAGACTCCCAGGGCCACTCCCTCACGACTGTATACTACTGTGCCGTCACCTCTGGTGATGGAGTAGTTTGGGACATTGGCTGAAATGTATGATTCTGTGAGTATGACTACGTCAGGCTGTTGCTTGACTAGTCTGTGGGACAGCTCTCCAAATTTTGGCACAAGGCCCCAGATGTTAGCGAGGAGGACTTTGCAGGGTTGACTGGGCTGGGTGTGCCGTTGTCATGTCCGAAGCTGGTGCCGAGGTCGATGTTGGGTGGTCTGTCTGGTTTTATTCTTGTTGTTTTTCATAGTGGTTTGTTACAACGGAGTGGCATGCTAGGCCATTTCAGAGGGCAGTGAAGAGTCATGTATAGGCCAGACCAGGTAAGGACGGCAGATTTTCTTCCCTAAAAGGACATTAGTGAACCAGATGGGTTTTTACAACAATCCAGTCGTTTCATGGTCAGCATTACTGATACTAGCTTTTTATTTAATTAACTGAATTTAAATTACCCATTTGCTCTGATGGGATGTGAACTCGTGTCTCTGGATCATCAGTCCAGGCCAGTAACATCACCACTATGCTACCGCACCCCCCCAAAAAAACCTCAGTTCTGGTATCACTCTAAATATATTTTGTGCCTCATCCAGTGCCTCTATATCCTTTTTTATAATGTGGAGATCAGAACTATCCACAGTAATCCAAGTGCAGTCTAACCAAGGTTCTATACAAGTTTAACAGAACTTTTATACTTTTCAATTCATAGAATCATAGAAATTTACTGCACAGAAGGAGACCATTTGGCCCATTGTGTTTGTGCCGGCCGAAAAACAGCTATCCAGTCTAATTCCACTTTCCAGCTCTTGGTCCATAGCCTTGTAGGTTGTAGCACTTCAAGTGCATATTCAAGTACTTTTTAAATGTGATGAGTTCCAGACCCCACCGCCCTCTGGGTGAAAAAAGTTCTCCTCAACTTCTCTAATCCTTCTACCAATTACTTTAAATCTATGCCCCCTGATTATTGACCTCTCTGCTAAGGGAAATAGATCCTTCCTATCCACTCTATCTAGGCCCCTCATAATTGTATACACCTCAATTAAGTCTCCCCTCAGCCGCCTCTGCTCCAAAGAAAACAACCCCAGCCTATCCAATCTTTCCTCATAGCTAAAATTCTCCATTCCTGGCAAATCCTCTTAAATCTCCTCTGTACCCTCTCTAATGCAATCACATCTTTCCTGTAATGTGGTGACCAGAACTGTATGCAGTACTCTAGCTATGGCCTAACTAGTGTTTCATACAGTTCAAGCATAACCTCCCTCCTCTTGTATTCTATGCCTCGGCTAATAAAGGAAAGTATCCCACATGCCTTTGTATGCACCTTATCTACCTGTCCTTCCATCTTCAGGAATCTGCGGACCTGCACTCCAAGGTCCCTCTATTCCTCTACACTTCTCGGTATCCTACCATTTATTGTGTATTCCCTTGCCTTGTTAGCCTTCCCCAAATGCATTATCTCACACTTCTCCGGATTGAATTTCATTTGCCACTTTTCTGCCCACTTGACCAGTCCATTGATAATTTCCAGCAGTCTACAGCTTTCTTACTATCGAGCACACAGCCAATTTTTGTATCGCCTGCAAACTTCTTAATCATGCCCCCTACATTGAATTCTAAGCCATTGATATCTACCACAAAAAGCAAGGGACCTAGTACTGAGCACTGCAGAACCCCACTGGAAACAGCCTTCCAATCACAAAAACACCCGTCGACCATTACCCTTTGCTTCCTGCTACTGAGCCAATTTTGGATCCAACTTGCCACTTTCCCTTGGATTCCCATGGGCTTTTACTTTTCTGACTAGTCTGCCATGTGGGACCTTGTTAAAAGCCTTGCTAAAATTCTCTAGACATGAACCCCAATGTTTTGTTTTTTCTAATCCTATTAATCTGCGTCATTACTTTTAGTGATCTGTGTATCTGATTATGGAAGTTAAGCCATTTGGTTTAGTTTGGTACTTAGAGCATTGATGGACACCCACATCCTATTCACCTTCTAAATTCCAAGAAACATTAATCATCAACCATGTCAAACCATTGATCTGTAACAGCTTTTTAAACCAGATGTCAAAGTAAAATGGTTAAACTTCTTTTAGAACTTATATTTAAAATGTGCACAGAAGGGACTTTCTGCAACATGATGTGTCAATGCTGTATTTATTTATGGAGAAGAATAAATGTTTGGGTTTATTATTAGTATATAATAGAGCTGATTTCATCGTAGCTGAACAGATTGAATAATATAGTATATAAATTCATGCTTATGGCTGAATCAGCAGGGCTGTCCATCTGCCTCTTTCACTTCCTAGCTGAAAATTAATTGGTTACTGATGAAGTTTACCTTTCTTTCCACGGCAGGTTATTGATTTGAAACGTTTTAATGCCCTGACAGTTGATAAGCCAATAAACAAGTTTTTGGTTTCTTAGACCCTATTGTGATAAACTTTGTTTTGAAGAAGGGTCTGCACCTGAAACATTAACTTGTCTCTCCTCTCCACAGCTGGTGCCTGACCTGCTGAGCGTTTCTAGCTATTTCTGTTTCTGGTTCAGATTTCCAGCGTCTGTAGTATTTTGTTTTTGTACAGATTTGTTGTTTTCAAAGATTACATACTTGGCTAAATCATTGTTCATTCATATGGCATTTGCAGAGAGATGCACTGGGTATGTTGGCATGGTTGAACATACTTAGAAGGTATTGCATACTAAGGGAACGATACTGGGAACGTGTCTCATGTCTTTAGATGGTGTTGCTGGATTAGGCCACTGCCATTTGCAGTGTGTTGAGTGAGATTGCTTTCTCATCCTTCCTCTCTTTTATAACTGGGGTAAAATATCTTCAATTTTTAATGCCCTCCAACAAGTAAATTTGAGTGTGTGAATAAACTACTACCTCTGAACTATTCTAACTACAGTGAAATCTTGTTCTAATATTAACTTGCTCTGCAATGAGCTTTGTCCCAGGTTCCAGCGAAGTAAAATATAGGAACTCTGAACACGATTGTGGGAATCCCTATAAAGAAATAAATTTATAATGTGAGTTTCCAACCTCAGGATGTTCCAGAATGCTTCACAGCCGAAGAAGTACTTTATATAAATTAAAAAAAATTAAAAAAATTGTAGTCACTGTTGTAATGTAGGAAACATTAGTTTATAATAAATTGATTTCATTGTATTTGGATATTTTGCATCTAAACTATTGGTTCTCTCACCATAAGGATAATATTCAGTTAGAATTATGGTTCAGTGGTTGCAATGTTTTTGAGCACTGTGTGGGATGGGAGGAGACTGGGGTAATTTCCCTTCATTCGGCTGAGTTTTTGATCTTACTCTTGGCACTGTAAGGAGGTGCTGAGTGCAGACTGGTTCACTTTAGCTTTGGAAGAGGCCTGAGAGCAGATCACTCATCTGCCCTTTCACGGCAGTTAGTATGGGGAGACCAGAAGTGAGAAAATTAAGGAGTAAATATCTCCCAAGTTGAATACGGTTTAATGGCTATCTGCAATGGATACATGAAATGAGAAAAGACTCATCAACCTGTTCCTTCCACATGTACAATCCATTCCATTGTGGACTTTATACAATCCATTTCATCTCCAGAAAAAAGCCTCTGGCAGAGTAACAGGGAAACATTCTGTAAAGGTAAATCTATGGCACAGTATGGGCCACTAGGAGGCATTTCTGCAATTTATTTGGCTTGAACTCATTAGGTAGACCCCAGGGGTGCAGATCAGCCCATATTGCCTATTATCTTTATCCATTTACGTTTTTTAAACTTAGTTGAAGGAAAATGTTTTTATGCCTTCCAGAATTGTAACGGTAAAATTTCATATAATTTCATGTGAATCCTGTCAGTGGTTTGCCAGATCTCTCTACCCTAACTTCAGCACTCCTAGTGCACTATTGGATCACCTATCAGGAAGTTGCATACCACTAACCCAAGATCTTCCAGCTATTAATTTTATTGATGGAAAATTATGGGCTGGAGATGTACAATTTCCTGATGTGCACTCCCACCGCTAGGAGCGTTGAAGCAGAAAATGCAGGTCCCACCTTGCAGAATGCTAATCCTTTATTATTCAGTTATTTTCTGTCCTAGGTCTGGTGGCATTATGGAAGAACTGCTTCCCACTGTTAGATTTTCCTCATTCCACTAAAATGTTCCTCAGTTTATCATTTGACATGGGCAAAAAAAACCCCCATAACTCTTAAACCAAGTTTCTCCAATAATTTTCGTCGGTAAACCTGCTTGACTTGATTTTGACCGACATCATTGTGTTCCGGTTGCAGTCTGTTATAGACAGTTTAACTTAGGTGTTGATCGGTAAAACTGCTTATAGCGATTCAGAGAATTACATAGAAACAGGCGTTTTGGCTCAACCAATCTGTGCTGGTGTTATCCTTCACATGGGCAGTAGATGTAATCCCATGTGCCTGCTCTGTTCCCACATTCCTTTTCCCCTTTCAACCACCTATTCTTAAACAATAGCAAAATACTGCGGATGCTGGAAATCCGAAATAACAACAGAAAATGCTGGAAAAACTCAGCAGGCCAGGCAGCATCCATGGAGAGAGAAACAGAGTTAACGTTTCAGGTCGAAGACCTTTCGTCCTATTCTTAAATGTTGACATGGTCTCTGCTTCAATCATTAATTCCAGTAATGCATTCCACAGCCTCACAACCCTCTGCATAAAAAGTTTCTCCTGCTCTGTTCTTAATCTCTTGCATTTAATCTTGTATCTATATCCCCTTGTTCCAGATCCATCAATCACCGGAAACAGTCTGTTTCTAACTACCCTGACCCATCCCATCACAATTTTAAACACCTCTATCAAATCACTACTTAATCTCCTCTGTGCTATGGAAACACCACCAATTTTTCAAGTCTTTCTGCATAATTTCTCATACCATGCAGCATCCAAATAATCTGTGCCTTACTTTCTCTATTGCCTCAACATCATTCCTACAGTGTGGAGCCCCAAACTGCACACACTACTCCCACTGTCGTCTTAAGCTTTTGTATAGATTCACCATTACATCTTGATTTTTATATTCTATACCTCTTGCCGTAAATTCCTTTAGCTTTTTATAGCCTTGACTACTTGAGGTACTGCTTAATGTGAACATGAATCCACCAATCTCTCTGTTTCTACACTGGATGAGGACTTTCTGGATCTCGATCACCTGAGAGGCAGCGCTCGACAGTTTAGAAAATGGATAGCTTTGAGAGAAATAACAACAGAAAATGCTGGAAAAACTCAGCAGGTCAGGCAACATCCGTGGACAGAAATTTGAGTTGACGTTTCGGGTCGAACCCTTCTTCAAAACTGGAAAGAAAAGATAGATCGGAGGCAGGGCTGCGATCGGACAAAAGAATAAAAGAAACAAAAGAAGTAAAAAAGAGACAATAAAAGGTGTTAGAAGCTAGACGAGATGGTAATAGGCTGAGATTGGGTGTAAAGTGTACTGGCAGGGCAAGGGATAGCTGCCAGGTGTGAGAGCGAAACAAAAGCTTAGAGAGAAGTGGGTGACCAGCCACAGGGGCTGCAGAGGGAGAAAGGACTTGGTACAGGGAATCCCTGAGTTACTGGAACTATTCAATGGATACATGGTGTTGGATAAGTATGAGGTGGACAGTGACTCGGAGGAGTCACTGGAGCAACAGACTACCCGGGAATGAGAGGCAGGTAAAGTATAACAATAGGAGAGTGTGGGATTCTATAATCAGTGATATGACTGGCCATTTTGCAGTCATGAGCAGGAGTCCCCAATGGTATGTTGCCACGTCATTGCCAGGGTGGCGAACAATGCAAGCTGGAGGAGTGGCACCTCCAGCCTTCCAGCTTTAATATTGAGTTTCTACATCTTAACCATTGCTCACATTTTCACGGAAACCAGTTGCTAGTAATGGAGGACGGCTGCACCAGAGCCACTGGGAGTGGAGGAGGTGTGGGCTGGGGCTCTGGGTGGGGATCCTCTATTGGTATACAGTCAGCCGAGTGGTCCGCACTCCTGGGGTCTACCTATCTTTCTCGGCCACATTCCTGGGCCACAGGAGGCTTCTCTTTGCCAGATTTTCCATTGCTTCCCCCTCTGTTGTGCCGCTGTAGCTGTTTAACCTCTGGATCCATCTTTTGTTTCTTTACTTGTCCCATTATCACCCCCTCTTGCCTTGCATCAGATTCTCTTTTGTCATTTAATCAAACCTGCCCTCCACTTATCACAGACCTTCCCTTTTTTCATTTCTTCCCCTCCCCCCTTATCCCTTGCTCTGTACTTGCTTAAAAATGGCTAATCTCTTAACATTTTCCAGTTCTGATGAAAGGTCAATGACATAGATTGTTTCACTCCCCACAGATGCTGCCTGACCTGCTGACTGTTTTCTGTTTTTATTTTAGATTTCCAGCATCTGCAGTATTTTAATTTTGTTCCAAAAAATTAGATTCAGGATTGAATATGTGAATGCACAAAATATTCAGAACAAAATTGGAGAATTAGAAGCTTTCATAACTATGGAAGAATAAGATATAATAGCTAGTTTATAAAGGACTGGTAACTTAATATTCATAGTTACAACATTTTTAGGAGGGATGGGGACTGAAATGGATGGGTAGCATGACCGTGTTTTAAAAAGATTCTATCACAATGTTAGGATGTCCTCAACATCAACAACTTGCATTTAATAGCACCTTTAATGTAGTAAAACGTCCCAAGATGTTTCACAGGAGCGTTCGCAAACAAAATTTGACACCGAGCCACATGAGATATTAGAACAGGTGACCCAAAGCTTGGTCAAAGAGGTAGGTTTAAAGGAGCGTTTTAAAGGAGAAGCAGGAGACGGAGAGGTTTCGAGAGCCTAGCCAACTGAAGGCACAGTCGCCAATTGTGAAGGGATGAAAATCGGGGATGCACAAGATGCTGGAATTGGAGGAGTGCAAAGATCTCTAAGGGTTGTAGGACTGGAATAGGTTACAGAGATAGGGGAGGAGCAAGGCCATAGAGAGATTTGAAAACAAGTATGAGAATTTTAAAATGGAGGCGTCGTTGGACTGGGAGCAAATGTAGGTCAGCAAGCACAAGGATGATGGGTGAATGTGGCTTGGTGGGATGCTGGCATTGGAATAAGTCAAGTCTAGAAGTAACAAAGCCATGGCTGAAGGTTTCAACAGCCGATGAGCTGGGGCAGGGGTGGAGACGGGTGATGTTGCGCAAGTGGAAGTAAGCGGTCTTGGTGATAGAGAGGTTATGGGATTGGAAGCTCAGTTCAGGGTTAAGTAGGACACACAGGTTTCGAATGGTCTGGTGCAGCCTCAGACAGAGACTAGGGAGAGGGGTGGAGTCAGTGGCTAGGGAACGGAGGTTGTGGCAGGGACCAAAGACAATGGCTTCAGTTTACCCAGTATTGGAGGAAATTTCTGCTCATGCAATACTGGATGTTGGGACAAGCAGCATGATAAATCAGAGGCGGTGGTGGTGAAGTAGAGCTGGGTGTCGTCACATACATGTGTGACCTGATGTGTTTTTGGATGATGTTGCTGAGGGACAGCATGTAGATGTGAAATAGGAGGGGGCCAAGGATAGATCCTTGGGGGGACTCCAGCGGTAACTGAGCAATTAGAGAAGCCATTGTAGTTGATTTTCTGGCTACAACTGGATTAATAGGAATGGAGCCAGGTGAGGGCAGTCCCACAATGGTGTGGTCAACCGTGACAAAGATTGCAGACTGATCGAGAAGGACGAGCAGGAATAGATTACCACAGTCACATAGAATGTCATTTGTGACTTTGATGAGGGCCATTTCAGTGCTGGTGACAGGAGTGGAAACCTGATTGAAGGGGTTCAAAATGGAGTTGCCATCAAGGGTTGCCTCAAGACAGAATTCTCATGAAAATGAAGGGACATTGTACAATTCTTGGTGTACATTACAGGCTACCAAACGGTGATAATGAGATAGAGGAGGAGATCTGCAGGTAGCTCAGGAATATATATAGGAACAACAGGGCAATGATATTGGCTGATTTTAACAATCCCAAGATAGATTGGAATAAACATGAATGTGGGGAACACCTTTTAGAATGCATCCAGGATGGCTTCCTAGATCAGTATGTTTCTGGTTGAACAAGGAAAGAAGCATTGTTTGATTAGGTTCTGGAAATCAAGAGGGACAAATAACAACTAATGTGAGAGTAGGGGAACATTTGGGAAATAGTGACCACAATGTAGTTAGATTCAATGTCATAACAGAAGGATAATGTAAGATTCAAAGTGAAGGGGTCTGGTCTGGAAAAGGCAAAGTTCAGTGAGATGAAAAGGAATCTGGCAGTGAAAAGTCTTCAAATTTGAGATGGATAGAGTGCAAAATAAAAATATTCTTATGAGGCAAAAGGTGGGTGCATCATATAGAGTTCTGTGGCTAATGAGAGATTAAAGCTAAGGTAAAACTTAAAAGGAAGTTATATGATAAAGCTAGGGCTAGCAATACTAAAGATAATGATGGGAAAGTGTAGTAGGGAGGTGAAAAGGGAGTCTGAAAAAGGCTAACTGATAATATGAATGGAAATAATTTAAAAAAAATCAGAACTCAAGGTAGATAAGTCACTGGGCCCTGATGGCATGGACACCACGCTGCTGAAAGAAGTCAGAGAGGAGATAGAGGCTCGGGCCACAATATTTTAATCCTTCAATATACAAATTGTGCCATTGGATTGGAGAGCAGCCAATGTAACCTTGTTGAAGAAGGGTAAATCAGATAACTATAGATCACCATACTCGCAGTGGGCAAGTCTCTGGCAGCAGTGCAGGCTTTGAAAATTTATTCCAGTGTCCAAGCAAGTGATGTAAGATAGATTACAAAGCTAGAATTCCTACAATCAAATATTCAGCCAGTTTTAGAAAATCAGTATGAAACATGTAAAGTTTCAAACAATTTATACATGTAACTATAATGAGAGAGGATCTATTTATTTTGGATGTGTGTGAACAATAGAAAATCAAATTTAAATCCCTTTTATATGTTACACTTTGTCAATTTATTGGTTCAAATATTTTGAGATGTTAAACCTTGTGCCCCAAAAACTGTTTGAAAGTAGCAAAAGACTATTGGCACATGTTAAAAGGGGTTATGTGGATCTCTTAATGCTATGATATTAGCTGGAGTGTTAGCAAGTGAAATAGCAGCAAACAAACCCTGTTATGGCACAGACTGTTAGAGTAAATCTTAAACAGCAAAAGCTTGGCTTCTCGTGAACAGTAGAACATTCTCTGTTGTAGGGGCAGTTCACATTCATTCAGTGGATGACTCCTCTGTGGTGACTCGACTAGTTTCTTCTGTTCTAGGAAATACAAAAACAAAGATTGTGTGTGTTTGATGCAGTAGATAGAAAATTCATTTGTGATTTAAACCATAAACCAATATATTGAAGCCTGCTGGATAAGCAATGCCACTGGAGGAATGAAAAAGATACAAATATTATACACTGTTGTTAGATGAATGAGCAAGTTCTAAGTTAATAGAGAAACAAGAATGAAAGTGCAGTAGATGTGGTCTATGTGGATTTTCAGAAGGTATTGAATAAGTTGTCTTACAGGAGGCTTTTTACAAAAAATCAGGTATATACTATAAGAAGAAATGCAGCAGCATGGATAGAAAGCTGGTGATGGACAGGAAACAAGGTTAGGGTTAATTAGTGTCGCTCAGATTGAAAAAGGGTTAGAAGTGTTGTACCCCAGTGGTCAGTGCTAGATCCAGTTTTATTCCTGATAAAAATAGATGATGTGGACTTCAGCATAGGGAGCATGATTTCTAAACTTGCTGATGACACAAAAGTAAGGGTTTGGCAAACAGTGAGGTAGACAGAGAGGTTGGAGGAATAGGCAGACAGGTGACAAATGCAGTTTAATGTGGGGTAATACATTCAGAAATGAAAATGAGAGTATATACTGGACAGATCTTGAAGGATGGAAAGAGAAACCAATGGGACCAAATACTTAATTTTCTGAAAGTGTGTGCAGGTAGATTAATCCATAAGAATGCCAAAAACATTTTCGATTTTATAAATGGGGGCATAGAGTTCAAGAATGAAGAAATAATACATTTATAAAAGCCAACGATTAGGCCACAGTTCGAGTAGTGCGTGCAGTTTTGGGCACACATTATAGAAAGCCTTTAAAGCCATAGAGAGCATCCAGTGTAGATTCACTGGGCTGATGCCAAGGATGGGAAACTAGAGTTATGAGGGGAGACTTGAAATACTGTAGTGGGGCTATTTCCACTGGAGCGGGAAGGCTGAGATTTAATGAGGTTTTAAAAATTATGAGGAGGTTTGATAGGGTGAATAAGGACAGACTATTATGTCTGGTTGAGAAGCCAGAAATAAGGGTCACTAAAAGTGAGGTTAGGAGAAATGTCTTTACTCGGAGGGCTGTTGGAGCATTGAATGCTCTCTGCCGCAGAGAATGTTTGAGTGTGAGACCATGGCATGTTTGAAGGGAAGATTGAACAAATCTTTGAAGCAGAGAAAGATACAAAGCTCAGGAGAGAGACCTGGGCAGTGAGATTTAGTTTGGGTTGCTCTGGCAAAAAGCTAGCACAGGCACAATGAGCTGAATAGCCTCTTTCTCTACTGTAAACTTCTGCAGAGCTGCGCAAAGCCACATTACAGTGAGATCTGAAAGGGGGAAAGAAGATGCATAAAAGTTAGTGCAGAGTAGTGGGGCATGATGGGGAAATTTTGGTTCTATATAAAAATGGTCAGGAGAGGTGTTGTATAGCATTACCTCATATAATCACGTGACTGGGCTGGCTACAAGAGATATAATCAAAAACATAGAAATGTAAATGTTGCAAGACAAAGGGGATCCTCAAGATGTGTAACCGGCCTAGAAACCAGACGGTCTAACAATATCCCAAGGAAATTAAGTAGATCAGGAAACAGACATGAAGTCGACGATTCTTGGGGACTAGGACAAAGGGCCAGTAAACAAATGCTAATAAGAATGAAATGATGTTATAACGCAGAACATTCTAGAAGGTAGGCGGGAACAATGTATAGCACATCAAACTATACGTATAAATAAATATCGACTAACTGCTGTAACAATTTGAAGAAGCTTGACTAAGGCGGGCGCAGGCTATCTTCCCACCGGTGCGAATAAAGGCTGTTTGGACTCTCGATCTCAGACTTGTGTTGAGCGATTTGAAATTCCTCCACAACAGATCTATGTGTAACAGCTGTTCCTTGCATTGTACATAGAGTTGAAGCTTGTAGATTGAGGAAACATTGCAGAGTCTGTGTGTTGCAGCTGTATTGTACTGTACTGTATTTTCAGTGTACATTGTAGGCACTAGCACATGGCATTGATGTATTGTCTTGGTGGCTCCGTTTGATGACAGATCTCGCATTTATCAACAAGTTACTCTTTGTAGTGATTTGTATTGTGTGTGTGTGTTCACTCAAACTACTCATTGTAGACCAATAATACCCAACTGTTTGTTTATTCATAGACACGCACACCAGTAGGTATAGAGAGCAGCATTAAAATAAATCACATTAGACTAAAACAATTTTGGCACTTTGCCAGATTTTAGCCAGATGAATCAGTAATTATGACACTTCATCAGCCTTAGTTGGAAACATGCACACATGTCTGTGCGGTCTCCAACTAGGGCTGATGTTGCAGTCTAGTAATATCCCAATCTGCTGAATTATTCATGTGCGCATCACACGTGCACCTGTCAGTAGGTGGGCAGAATTAATCTTTTACCATTTATTGAGGAAGGAAACGACTCTCTTGACCCATTGAGTTTCGGGGTTGACGCAGACCTTTTTCCCATGCTTCAAAGTAATTCTGTAACACACAAGTAGGAATTCTATTGATTAAAACATTTAAAAATAAAATGTCAAAGCTCCTGCAGGTGAATTTACCATCCTAAATGTTATGTCTGACATTGGTGATAGGTACTCAATTGCCTTGGCCTGAGCCCTTGGAGTTTGATAGTGTTGTTATCGTTGTATTGTGTCTGACATTGGATATAGGTATTCAATTGCTTTTGCCTGTGAGTGTGGTTTTGGATCAGCCATTAAAAGCAACATGAACTGAGCTCTGCATACGGCCTCTGGATTACCTTTGCAAACGCAACATTTGGCGACGAGGATGGCTGAAATCTCTCTTCCACCACCTCCTCCCTTCCTCGCACTACCCGGTGAGCCCCCGATCCCATGGGTTCGCTGGCTACAGTCCTTTGAAACCTACCCCACCGCTCTCTGACTAGAAAATGTGAGTGCAGCACAGAAAAAGGCACTGTTATCCCATTGCTTGGGAGTGGAGGGCCAGCGTGTTCTTGGGACATTAGGCACAGCAGACTCAATTCAAACATATGGGCCCAGTAATTCCTGTCGGGGGCTTGCCACGCGTGCAAGCCCCCGATGTGCACTTACCCGGCGCGCTGACATCTGAAACCTGGCCCGCAGTGGATTTCCTGTAAGTGGCCCGGTTCTGATCTCGGCGCGCTGTGCTAACCTGACCCAGCGGCGTAGTTAGTGCGATGTGCCGGCTGGGATCAGGTGAGCACTGTTCAGCCAATCAGGGGAGGGGAAACTTCATTCATACGTTTGATAGTAAAGACTGTCAAACTCATGAAAAGTACGGCACCCCAAAACACTACTTAAACTTTAAGTAAAATTTTAAAAAGCATCCCAATAATTAAATTAACTATGAATAACTTTAAAATATTTTAAACAATTAATCAAATTTTTGAAAAAAATAAATTTTTAAAAAATAGGGTCTAAAACTAAACTTACCTTGCTGTAGATTGTTTAAAAATCATAAACCTGTGGGGGAAAAAAAAAAATTCTAAATTGTACTAAAAGACCACTTACCTGTAAAACTAAGTACTTACGTGTGGTTTTTCAATGCGTAAAAACCGGAGCCCTTTACACATGCGCAAATCTGTAAAAATACAGGAAATCCAAGTCGCACGCGCTGCCCAATACCGCGCATGCGTTCAGCCTCTTAACCCCTTGGGTCAGAGGACAGGAAATGTCGGTTTTCAGCGCATGCGCTGTGCATGCTGAAAACCGGCAATTCCTCCTGGCACACGCGTGAGTACCCTGTCCGTACTCACGCGTTGTGACAGGAATTACTGGGCCATGATGTGGCTGTGGCTCTGTTAAGCACACACTTCTCTGCCCCACAAAAGTGCCCTCCTGCGGCGAGTCATTTTTAGACAGCGTCACCAACTTTCCAGCGAGTCTGTGCATCAATACGTGGCGAATTTGAGGGGGGTTAGCTAGCTCGTGCAAGTTCGGTGCACTACAAGACGAGATGGTGCGTGATCAACTAATAGAGCACACCAACAACGTGAGAGTGCGTGAAAGACTGTTACTTGAGTCCAACGATCTGTGGTTGTCACAGGCAGTTAACATTGCCTTTCAAGTGGAGCCTGCAGCCGAATGTGCAGCAAAACTAGCACACACACCCAGTGACGGCGCCCTCGGCCCCGACAGCCCTGACATTGTAATGCTCGCGCTACTGCGGCAACAGTGTGGAAACTATGGATCTCGTTCACATGCTACCAGAGCGCAGAATTGCCCTGCGCGCGGCCAAGCCTGTTGCAATTGTGGAAAACAAAATCACTTTGCCAATGTCTGCCGCTCTGCCACGGTTGCTACAAATGAACACTCTCAGTCCTCGAGCACTATAATTCACAACGTGAGCTCTGGGCCAGTAGTGGCTTTCAAGTCATGCACAATTAACCTGAATGATGTGTGCATCCCTCTCTTGTTGGATACCGGCGCCAGCGTCTCACTGCTGAATGTGGACACATTCAAACGTTTTTTCAACTCCCTGCCACACTCTGCGCCCTCCACTGCCCTTTGCGGGTATGGTAATTTGAAAATTGGACTAGTGGGCTCAGTCAACCTCACTGTACGCTATGGAACAAAAGTTTTGCCAGATTTTTGTTTTCATGTGGCACGCCAAGGAGCTAACCTGATGGGACTGGATCTTTTCACTGACCTGGGTTTTTCTCTCTTGGACACCGGCGGGTCTGCGATTCTGCACGTCGCCTCACCATGGTGCCAAACATGGCCAGCACTCTTCGAGGGTCTGGGCTGCCTGACTGCCTTCACCCACCAGCCCATGGTTGACTCCACCGTTACCCCTGTCATTCAGCCACTGCGCCGCATCCCGCTTGCTCTCCGTGACGGGGTCACAGTGGAACTAAAGCAGCTACTGGAAGCTGGCATCATCGAACCAGTTGATGTCTCCCCATGGGTCTCCAACCTGGTGGTCGCAACGAAAAAGTCAGGTGGTCTACGCATCTGTGTCGATCTTTGAGCAGTGAATAAAGCCGTAATCCCTGACAAATATCCACTGCCCACGCCAGCGGAACTCAGTGCAGTTCTATGGTTCCATCCTGTTCTCGAAACTGGACCTTCGACAGGGCTATCTACAGGTTCCCCTCCACCCCAGCAGCAGGGACCTCGCTGCTTTTGTGACACATGCTGGCATCTTTCGGTACACCAGGATGCCATTTGGACTGAGCTCTGTACCCAGCTGCTTCCAAAAGGTGATGTCCTCTGTGCTCGTGGGCATTCCTGGGGTGGCCATCTACCTGGATGACATCGTCGTGCATGGGCCCTCGACCTCCACTCACGACGAACGCCTTCAGAGTTTTCACGGCTCTAGCAAAACACAAGCTCACACTGAATGGCGAAAAGTGTGTCTTTGCTGTTTCAGAGATCGAATTTGTGGGGTTTCGGTTGTTGGCTGACGGTATATCCCCACTCCAGTCAAACGTGGATGCCATTCAGAGCATCCCAGAACCCAGCTCTGCAGCACAGGTTGCCTCCTTCCTTGGCATGACTGGGTACTACCTGAAGTTTTTGCCCCAGTACTCAGCCACCACAGCCCCACTGCGCCAGCTCCTGCGAAAGGATGAGCCCTGGGTGTGGTCACAAGCCTGTACAGAAGCTGTTCGCCTCCTCAAATCACAGCTCACGTCGCCTCCAGTGTTGGCTCACTTTGATGTCGCCAGCCCCACCCTCGTCACCTGCGACGCGTCCGCTGCAGCTGTGGAGGCGGTGTTATCGCAGATACAGAATGGAGTGGAGAAACCAATCGCCTTTGCCTCCCGAGCCCTTAGCCCCACTGAACAGAAGTGCTCAGTAGGCGAGTGTGAGGCGCTGGCGTGCGTCTGGGCATGTGAGCGGTGGCACCTGTACACATATGGCCGTGCCTTCACCCTGCGAACCGATCACCAGGCTCTCACTGCCCTGCTGTCGACATCCGGCACGGGCCACAGACCACTGCGTCTACACCGCTGGTCTGACCGTCTACACCGCTGGTCTGACCGCCTCCGCCAATACAATTTCAGTCTCCAGTTCACACCAGGACGTGACAACGTTGTTGCAGATCTGCTCTCCCGCACTGTCTCTGCCCCAGCCCCACTCGTCTGGTCTGAACATGTGGAACAGGACATCGTCCAGATGCTGCACATGCCTCTCCAAACCATAGTCTCTCTCCAGGAGCTCAAAGAGGCTTCTGAACAGGATCCGGCCCCCTCCCAGCTGTGCACCTTCATCAGAGATGGCTGGCCTCGCAAGGTGCCTGAGGAACTGTCTGCCTACTCCAGAGTTAAAGAGGAGCTCTCCTGCTGGAATGACTCCTGTGTTGCACGTGGGCTCTGCACTGTGGTCCCAAGTGCCCTTCGTGCGCGTGTTTTATCCATGGCGCACGAGGGCCACTTGGGCACAGTGAAGCTCAAACAATGATGCCGAGACCTAGTGTGGTGGCCGGGTATCGACCGGGAAATCGAGGCCCTGGTCAAGGACTGTGCAGCCTGCCTTGTAAGTGGCAAGACTGGCCACCAAGCTCCTGCAACTCCTTACCTGGCCCCCCTCAGCCCTGGGAGCACCTGCAGCTGGACGTCTGCGGGGAGATCCATGGTGTCCCCCACCATCAACGGTTCCCAGTGGTGACCTATGACCTGCACTCAAAATGGCCAGAGGTCACTGCCGTGGGCTCCGTCACCTCTTGGGTCATCATCGATATCCTTGAGTCCCTCTTCTCCCACTGGGGGCATCCAACGGCCGTCACCACAGACAATGGCCCCCAAATGGTCTCTTCGGAACCCTCCTCTTACCTTGAGAGCAAGGGCATCTGTCACATACGCAGCGTACTACCACCCCGAGTCAAATGGGGGGATGGGGGGGGGTGGAGCGTTTTAACCAGACACTGAAAAATGGCCTCCGAGCACACCGATCCCAGGGGTGTGCGTTTGACAAGGCCCTCCTCCACACACTGCTGCACTACAGAGCCTCCCAGCATTCCACTACAGGGGTCTCACTCGCATCCCTCATGCTAAGCCGTGGGCTCATGCTGCCCCTTGGCAGGCTCCGCCCCTCGCTAGTTCAGAGCCCTGCTCCACGGGCTCAAGCCACAGTCGCTAGACAGCAGGAGAAGATGGAACTCCGCTTCGACCAGTCGAAGAGGGCCAAGGCGCCCAACATCTCAGTCTCCGATTGGGTCAGAGTCCGCAGGCCTCACCGCAACAATAAGATGGCCTCATTCTGGTCCTCCCCTCTCCAAATCAGCCGCCAACTTGGACCAGCCACTTTCTGCCTCGCTGACAGCTCTCGGTGGCATGCCAGCCGCCTTCGGAAGGTGCCAGCACCCCATGATGCGGGATTATACGGACCTAATCCCCAAGCCTTACCCCCAGAGTGGCGGGATGCACATGTGGCTCAGCCAGCCAACCCTCAAGCAGATATTGTGCCTCAGCCTGCTCCTCACCAGTCCCCACTTCGGCCTGCTCTTCACCAGTCCGCACCTCGGCCTGTTCGTACACGTTCTCGCCCTGGCCACCTACAGGACTTTGTCACTACATTTCATGTTTGAAATTCTGTGAGGGGGGAGGAAATGTTATGTCTGACATTGGTGATAGGTACTCGATTGCCTTGGCCTGAGCACATGGAGTTTGATAGTGCTGTTATCGTTGTATTGTGTCTGACATTGGATATAGGTATTCAATTGCTTTTGCCTGTGAGTGTGGTTTTGGATCAGCCATTAAAAGCAACATGAACTGAGCTCTGCATACGGCCTCTGGATTATCTTTGCAAACGCAACACTAATCTAAATGGGTAGTGATGCAGCAAGTGAGTACTAAGGATGTCTGCAGGCCCAGGGTCGGCCAGCTGTGGATGATGGGTTTTAGTACCCTGGGTGCATCGAATCAAGAAGGCTCCACATTTAACTATAGTAAATATCAGGATGTAGGATCTTCAAGACGTGCCTTTTACAACACAAAATCATGCTGTACAATGATGTAAAGTTTAAAAACTGAAATTCTAAGAGAAATTCTTTGTGACGGCAAAAAGCTTTCTAATCAGAAAGATGGTTCTTGATTGCACTATATAAGAATAACTGACAAATGCAAGGACATTGAAAGGGTCTATAAATTTCTTGGGGCTGAAATTGCAGCAGTTAGGCCAGGATTGAGCCTGCTGGTGAATTCCGTTGCTGACTGTGCTGAAGTTCGCTGGTTTGGGGGAGAGGCCATGAGGAGCAATCTTTTGGTAGTTTGAGTGTGTATCAGCGGTGGCCCCTGCTGAAGTTACCAAAATTGCTGGTGGAAGGTTGCTGGGGAATGGGGATGGTGCTGGGTTACCTTCTCATTTTCTGGGGTTCCCTGCCTAGGATCCCTAGGTGGGTGCCAGTTCTGCAAGGTGTCTGGGAGAACTGTGTCAGGAGGCCGCTTGTAAATCTTTAACAAATAAATTGCCTCCCCTCATCTTCTGGGGTCCAGGCCCCGATTCTAGCTCATTTCGCAAGTGAATCTTGCCAGGTGACGGGGGGAGGTACGCTAGGTGAGACCAGGCTACAGCTAGTTCTGACTGAGGGCCTGGCTGTACGACCTCTACTTAAGGTCCTCGCCCACAGTCCCACACCCTCTTGTATCAATGGCATTTTAGGGGCAGGTGGAGGCTATCCTGGAAGCTGTACCCTACAGACAGTACCCAGCATATATGGGTCTTTGTGACGTGGGGCTATTCTGACTGACTCAGTCCAATTTACAGTGGGCGCCCACATGAACAGCAAAGGAATTTTGGCCCTAGCCTGTCCATGGTGACTGCTTTAAGTGCCAACAATAAATATGTGATTCAGTTTTGACCACTATTAGATCAGCTGTAAATTGAATTTCTCCAATATAGTAAACATTTCCTGGTTCTACTGTATGTAAATTAAGTAAAAACTAACAAAGAAAATTAAAAAGTTGAAGTAAAAGTTTTAATTCTTTTGACTTGGGTGATTTAAATGCTTACTTGAACGTTGCTTTAATACTTACACAATTTCTACTTTTCTGCAGTAGGAGCCCTGGAGAAAGATGTTGACATTTTGATATTTTCTTGGATGAATGAACTTAGAGATGACTTTCACACATTTGCATCTTGAGTTTGTTATGGTGCCTATACACAGACCTGGAGTGTAAAAGGAAAGAATTGAATGAGGAAACACAAGAACAAGAAGGGCTCACAATCGCAAAGAAATGTGAAAATATGTGAGTTACATAAACAACAATTACATTGACTTGTTCCTGCGCTGTACATTCTTTCAGCCCAACTATTCCATGCCGGTGTTTATGCTCTTTGCGAGTCTCCTCTTGCCCCTCTTCATCTCCCTCGTATGTTTATCTACCTTTCCCTTATTTGCCTCAACTACTACCTGTGGTAGCGAGTTCCACATTTTAACCACTCTCTGGGTAAAGAAGATCCTCCTGAATTCTCTCTTGGATTTAATGGTGACTATCTTGTATTTATGACCCCTAATTTTAGACTCCCCCCATAAGTGGAAACATTTTCCCTATACATAGCTTGACACAGGCTATCCTCTTGAAGTAGTCAGCATTTACATTTTGTCATACTAGCAGACTTGCTGTGGCTTTGCTCGAGAGAGAGTTGGAAGTTTTAATCAGCACAGGGTTTTGTGTCCAAATAGGAATGCCAAGGCCACTGATTTAACAGCATTGGAAATTGGCCTGGGTCTGGGATCCAGTCCCAACGTTCAGTAATACAGACGTCTGGTGCACTGAGAGTGGTCGAGGGGTTTGGGAGCACTGAAAAGGAGCCCTGGGGTGGGTCGAGGGGGCTCCTGGGGCCCAGGGTGATTGAGGAGGAGGAGGGCCAGGGAGTATTTGGGGCCTGAGTTTGGCACTATTGGGAGATTTCTAGAATCTGGCAGTATTTGGGGGCAGGGTATAGCAGCCTTCTGGAGTACTGGGGTCAAGAGAATACATAGAAACATAGAAGATAGGAGCAGGAGTAGGCCATTCGGCCCCTCGAGCCTGCTCCGCCATTCAATGAGATCGTGGCTGATCATCCAAACTCAGTACCCTGTCCCTGCTTTCTCCCCATATCCCTTGATCCCTTTAGCCTTAAGAAATATATCTAACTCCTTCTTGAATATATTTAATGAATTGGCCTCTACTGCCTGCTGTGGTAGAGAATTCCACAGGTTCACCACTCTCTGGGTGAAGAAATTCCTCCTCATCTCTGTCCTAAATGGCTTACCCCTTATCTTTAGACTGTGACCCCTGGTTCTGGACTCCCCCTCCATTGGGAACATCCTCCCTGCATCTAGTCTGTCTAGTCCTGTTAGAATTTTATAAGTTTCAATGAGATCCCCTCTCATTCTTCTAAATTCCAGCGAGTATAAGCCCAATCGACACGATCTCTCCTCGTACGCCATTCCTGCCATCCCAGGTATCAGTCTGGTGAATCTTCGCTGCACTCCCTCCATGGCAAGAACGTCCTTCCTCAGGTAAGGTGACCAAAACTGCACACAATACTCAAGGTGCGGTCTCACCAAAGCCCTGTACAACTGCAGCAAGACATCCTCCTTCTTGTACTCGAACCCTCTTGCTACGAAGGCCAACATACCATTTGCCTTCTTAACCGCCTGCTGCACCTGCATGCTTACCTTCAGCGACTGGTGCACAATGACACCCAGGTCTCTTTGCACTTCCCCTTCTCCCAATCTATTGCCATTCAAATAATAATCTGCCTTCCTGTTTTTGCCACCAAAGTGGATAACCTCACATTTATCCACATTATTGTGCATTTGCCATGTTTCTGCCCAATCACCAAACCTGTCCAAATCGTACTGGAGTTTCACGACATCCTCCTCACAGCTTATCCTCCCACCCAGCTTTGTGTCGTCTGCAAATTTGGAGATATTACATCCAATTCCCTCGTCCAGATCATTAATATATATTGTGAACAGCTGGGGTCCTAGGACCGATCCTTGCGGTACCCCACTAGTCACTGCCTGCCACTCTGAAAACGACCCGTTTATTCCAACTCATTGCTTTCTGTCTGCCAACCAGTTCTCTATCCAAGTCAATACCTTGCCCCCCAATCCCATGTGCCTTAATTTTGCACGCTAATCTCTTATGTGGGACCTTATCAAAAGCCTTCTGAAAGTCCAAATACACCATATCCACTGGTTCTCCCTTATCTATTTTACCAGTTACATCCTCAAAAAAATTCCAGTAGATTAGTCGAGCATGATTTACCTTTTGTAAATCCATGTTGACTTTGTCCGATCCTGTCACTGCTTTCCAAGTGCTCTGCTATTACATCTTTTATAATAGACTCTAGCATTTTCCCCACTTCCGATGTCAGGCTTACTGGTCTATAATTTCCTGCTTTTTCTCTACCACCTTTTTTGATTAGTGGGGTAACATTAGCTACACTCCAATCCATGGGTACTGTTTCAGAGTCTATCGAGTTCTGGAAGATGACCAGCAATGCATCTTCTATCTCTAGGGCCACTTCCTTAAGTACCCTGGGATGCAGACCATCAGGCCCTGGGGATTTATCGGCCTTCAGTCCCATCAATTTTCCTAACATCATTTCCCTACAAATACTGATTTCTTTCAGTTCCTCCCTCTCATTAGACCCTATGTTCCCCGGCATCTCTGGGAGGTTATTTGTGTCCTCCTTTGTGAAGACAGAACCAAAGTATGTATTTAGTTGGTCTGCCATTTCCTTATTTCCCATTATAAATTCCCCTGATTCTGACTGTAAGGGACCTACGCTTGACTTCACCAATCTTTTTCTCTTCACATATCTATAAAAGCTTTTACAGTCAGTTTTTATGTTCCTTGCTAGCTTACTCTCATATTCTATTTTCCCTTTCTTAATTAATCCCTTTGCCCTCCTTTGTTGACTCCTAAACTGCTCCCAATCCTCAGGATTATTGCTTTTTCTAGCCAATTTATATGTCCTCTCCTTGGATCTTATGCTGTCCCTAATTTCCCTTTTTAGCCATGGTTGAGTCACCTTTTTTGTTTTATTTTTATGCCAAACTGGGATGAGCAAATTCTGTAGCTCATCCATTCGGTCTTTGAATGTTTGCCATTGCCTATCCACCGTCAACCCTTTGAGTGCCATTCCCCAATCAATCCTACCCAACTCGCTCCTCAGACCATCGTAGTTTCCTTTATTTAAATTGAGGACCCTTGTCTCTGAGTCAGCTACTTCATTCTCCATCTTAATGAAGAATTCGATCATATTATGATCGCTCTGACCCAAGGGGCCTCGTACAAGATTGCTAATTAATCCTTTCTCGTTACATTATACCCAGTCTAAGATGGCCTGATCTCTGGTTGGTTCCTCGACATATTGGTCCAGGAAACCATCCCGTAAACACTCCAGGAATTCCTCCTCCACAGTATTGTTACTAATTTGGTTGGCCCAATCTATATGTAGATTAAAGTCACCCATGATGACTGCTGTGCCCTTATTGCACGCTTCTTTAATTTCCCTTTGAATGCCATCCCCAACCTCCGACTTACTGTTTGGAGGTCTATATACCACTCCCACTAATGTTTTTTTCCCCTTTAGTATTTCTCAATTCTACCCATACAGATTCCACATCATCAGAGCTAATATCCTTCATTACAATTGTATTAATCCCTTCTTTAACCAGTAATGCTACCCCACCTCCCTTTCCTTTTTGCCTATCTTTCCTGAATATCGAATACCCCTGGATGTTGAGTTCCCAGTCTTGGCTATCCTTGAGCCATGTTTCCGTAATCCCAACCAAATCATATTCGTTTACCTCTATTTGCGCAGCCAATTCATTCACCTTATTACAAATGCTCCTCGCATTAAGACACAAAGCCTTCAGGCTTGTTTTTTTAACGCTCTTAGACCTATTAGAATTATTATTTACTGTGGCCACGTTTGATTTAAACCGTTGATTTCTCTGACTGCCACTTTTGTTTTTCTCCTTCCTATCTTTTGCTTTTATCCCTGTTTTCCTTTCCTCTGTCTCCCTGCTCAGGTTCCCAACCCCCTGCCATTTTAGTTTAAACCCCCCGAACAGTGCTAGCAAACCTCCCCACAAGGATATTTGTCCCGCTCTGGTTCAGGTGCAACCCGTCCGACTTGTACAAGTCCCACCTTCCCCAGAAGCAGGCCCAGTGATCCAGGAAACTAAAGCCCTCCCTCCTGCACCAACTCATTAGCCACGCATTCATCTGCTCTATCCTCCTATTCCTATACTCACTAGCACGTGGCACCGGGAGTAATTCGGAGATTACAACCTTTGAGGTCCTACTCTTCAATCTGCTACCTAGCTCCCTAAATTCTTTCTGCAGGGCCTCATCCCTCTTCCTACCTATGTCATTGGTCCCAATGTGAACCACGACCTCTGCCTGTTCACCCTCCCCCTTCAGAATGCCCTGCAGCCGTTCAGTGACATCCTTGACCCTGGCACCAGGGAGGCCAATTGGAGCAGGGAATGCCCATTCATAAGTCAAAACTTATAAATACTACGGGCTCCAAAACATCACTAAATCTTCAAATAAATTTTTTAAAAATCACTTTTTAAATAAACTATAAATTGCATGAAATTTTTGAAAAAAATAATTATTTCATTTTATGACGGGGCTAAAAATAAACTTGGCTTGCTTTAAAGTATTTAAAAATAATAAACCTGTGGAAAAAATGTTTTAATTTTAATTAATTCACCACCTACCTTGTGAAAAGCAGGTTTTATGTCTGCTTTTTAAATGTGTAAATTCTGGAGACTTACCCTCCCGGGAAAACCTGCAAAAAAAACGTAAGTTCGATGCGCACGCGCAGCCTCTCCTGCGCATGCATTCGAACTCTGAACCCCTTCTTTCAGGGGAATGGAAGTGCCGGTTTCCCGCGCATGCGCAGTACATGCAGGAAACCGCCACTTCCATTGGGCCTACGGGTGAGTACCCCATGTGTACTCACCCATGGAGACCTGAATTTCTGGGCCATTACCTTTCTCCATTATTCTGTGAAAATATGTTTGAGTGCCCTACTACTCTTTATTTTGTACATTCCTTTACCTATGTGTTTAATTTTTAATCTTAATATTTTAAAGCTGAGAATGCACACAAGTACCATTTAATATAGATACGTGCCCCAAAATCCCCAGGGTTAAAGAACATAGCCTGATTTCCACATAGGGATCCAAGAATGTTTGGGTGGAGCCTGGTTACTGGTTGGGAGGCATGGGTGGATCTTCTGCCTCCATCCCCTTGTCAGTGGAGTTCTTGGGCTTCCCTGGGATTTCTACCAATTATGGCCTGAGTCAGCCTCAGCGGAACCTGCATGAGGCAAGAGCTGACATGAATCGTTCAAGGTCTCAATAATGCCCCAAACCTATACGAGATTAAGTTAATCAATCTTGGAAGGAATCAACTACCTTAGTCTGCAGGTACAAAGGCTTCAGTCAGAGCTGAAGAATCTTGTCTGCTTTTTTTCCCTCAAAAGCCTGAAGATGCCTCACATGCAGCAATTTTGGTAAGGTGTATACGGACAAGAGCCTGCCCTTATCAAAATAGTCCCCCCGCCGCTCACTCGCTCGCTTTCTGTGCCCCCCGCCACTCGCTGGCTCATTCTCCGCCACCCTGCCCCTTGCTCCCTCGATCAACGCGCCCCCGCCCTCGCTCGCTCTGCGGCCCCCCGACCCGCCCTCGCACGCTCTCCGCCCCCCGACCCTCCCTCGCTCGCTCTCCGCGCCCTGCCCTCGCTCGCCCTCCGCGCCCCCGCCCTCGCTCGCCCTCCGCCCTCGCTCGCCCTCCGCCCCCCGCCCCTCGCTCGCCCTCCGCCCCCCGCCCTCGCTCGCCCCTCCGCCCCCCGCCCTCGCTCGCCCCTCGCTCGCCCTCCGCCCCCCGCCCTCGCTCGCCCTCCGCCCTCCGCCCCCCGCCCTCGCTCGCCCCCCGCCCTCGCTCGCCCTCCGCCCCCCGCCCTCGCTCGCCCTCCGCCCCCGCCCTCGCTTGCCCTCCGCCCCCCCGCCCTCGCTCGCCCCCCCGCCCTCGCTCGCCCTCCGCCCCCCGCCCTCGCTCGCCTCCGCCCCCGCCCTCGCTCGCCCCCCGCCCTCCTCGCCCCCCGCCCTCGCTCGCCCCCCGCCCCTCGCTCGCCCTCGCTCGCCCCCGCCCTCGCTCGCCCTCGCTCGCCCCCGCCCTCGCTCGCCCTCGCTCGCCCCCCGCCCTCGCTCGCCCCCCGCCTCGCTCGCCTCGCTCGCCCCCGCCCTCGCTCGCCCTCGCTCGCCCCCCGCCCTCGCTCGCCTCGCTCGCCCCCCGCCCTCGCTCGCCCTCGCTCGCCCCCCGCCCTCGCTCGCCCTCGCTCGCCCCCCGCCCTCGCTCGCCCTCGCTCGCCCCCCGCCCTCGCTCGCCCTCGCTCGCCCCCCGCCCTCGCTCGCCCTCGCTCGCCCCCCGCCCTCGCTCGCCCTCGCTCGCCCCCGCCCTCGCTCGCCCTCGCTCGCCCCCCGCCCTCGCTCGCCCTCGCTCGCCCCCCGCCCTCGCTCGCCCTCGCTCGCCCCCCGCCCTCGCTCGCCCTCGCTCGCCCCCCCGCCCTCGCTCGCCTCGCTCGCCCCCCGCCTCGCTCGCCCTCGCTCCGCCCTCGCTCGCCCTCGCCACGCCTCGCCCGCCTCGCTCGCCCCCCCGCCCTCGCCCGCCCTCGCTCGCCCCCCGCCCTCGCTCGCCTCCGCCGCCCCCTCCCCTCGCCCCCTCCTCGCCCCCCCGCCCCCCCGCCCTCGCCCCCCCCCCCCCTCCCGCTCGCCCCCCCCGCCCTCGCTCGCCCTCCGCCCCCCCGCCTCGCTCGCCCTCCGCCCCCGCCCTCCGCTCGCCCCCCGCCCTCGCTCGCCCTCCGCCCCCCGCCCTCGCTCGCCCCACCGCCCTCGCTCGCCCTCCGCCCCCCCGCCCTCACTCGCCCTCCGCCCCCCCGCCCTCGCTCGCCCTCCGCCCCCCCGCCCTCGCTCGCCCTCCGCCCCCCCGCCCTCGCTCGCCCTCCGCCCCCCGCCCTCGCTCGCCCCCCGCCCTCGCTCGCCCTCCGCCCCCCGCCCTCGCTCGCCCCACCGCCCCTCGCTCGCCCTCCGCCCCCCGCCCTCGCTCGCCCTCCCGCCCCCCCGCCCTCGCTCGCCCTCCGCCCCCCCGCCCTCGCTCGCCCTCCGCCCCCCGCCCTCGCTCGCCCTCCGCCCCCCGCCCTCGCTCGCCCTCCGCCCCCGCCCTCGCTCGCCCTCCGCCCCTCGCTCGCCCCTCCGCCCCTCGCTCGCCCTCCGCCCCTCGCTCGCCCTCCGCCCCTCGCTCGCCCTCCGCCCCTCGCTCGCCCTCCGCCCCTCGCTCGCCCTCCGCCCCTCGCTCGCCCTCCGCCCCTCGCTCGCCCTCCGCCCCCGCCCTCGCTCGCCCTCCGCCCCCGCCCTCGCTCGCCCTCCGCCCCCCCGCCCTCGCTCGCCCTCCGCCCCCCCCGCCCTCGCTCGCCCTCCGCCCCCCCCCGCCCTCGCTCGCCCTCCGCCCCCCGCCCTCGCTCGCCCTCCGCCCCCCCGCCCTCGCTCGCCCTCCGCCCCCCCCGCCCTCGCTCGCCCTCCGCCCCCCGCCCTCGCTCGCCCCCCCGCCCTCGCTCGCCCCCCCCGCCCTCGCTCGCCCCCCGCCCGCCCCTCGCTCGCCCTCGCTCGCCCCCCGCCCCCATTGCTCGCTTTCTCGTGCCGCACCCCTTCTTATTTAGACACCAGTCAGCTGAGTGTCATAAGAAATCGGCGCAGGAGCAGGCCGTTCGGCCCATCGAGCCTGCTCCGCCATTCAATAAGATCATGGCTGATCTTCTACCTCATCTCCACTTTCCTGCACTATCCCCATATCCCTTGATTCCCTTAATATTCAAAAATCTATCAATTTCTGTCTTGAATCTACTCAACAACTGAGCCTCCACAGCCCTCTGGGGTAGAGAATTCCAAAGATTCACCACCCTCTGAGTGAAGATATTTCTCCTCAGCTCAGTCCTAAATGGCCGTCCCCTTATTTTGAGACTGTGACCCCTGGTTCTAGACTCCCCAGCCAGGGGAAACATCCTCCCTGCATCTACCCTGTCAAGCCCTGTAAGAATTTTGTATGTTTCAATGCGATCACCCCTCATTTTTCTGAACTCTAGAGAATAAAGGCCCAGTCTACTCAATCTTTCCTCAGAGGACAATCCCCCCATCCCAGGAACCAGTCTGGTGAACCTTCGTTGCATTCCCTCTATGGCAAGTATATCCTTCTTTAGGTAAGGAGACCAAAACTGTACACAATACTCCAGGTGTGGTTTCACAAGAGCCCTATATAATTGCAGTAAGACATTTTTACTCTTCTACTCAAATCCCCTTGTAATAAAGGCCAACATACCATTTGCTTTCTTAATTGTTTGCTGTACCTGCATGTTACCTTTGTGATTCGTGTACAAGGACACCCAGGTCCCTCTGAACACCAACATTTCCCAGTCTCTCACCATTTAAAAATTACTCTGCTTTTCTATTTTTCCTACCAAGGTGGATAACGTCACATTTCTCCACATTATATTCCATTTGCCATGTTCTTGCCCACTCACTTAGCCTGTCTATATCTCATTGAAGCCTCTTTACATCCTCCTCACAACTTACATTCCCACTTAGCTTTGTATCATCAGCAAACTTAGTTATATTATTTTGGTCCCTTCATCCAAATCATTGATGTAGATTATGAATAGCTGAGGCCCAAGCGCTGATCCTTGCGGTACTCCACTAGTTACAGCCAGCTAATCCGAAAATGATCCGTTTATCCCTACTCTCTGTTTTCTGTTCAGTAACCAATCCTCAATCCAAGCTAGTATATTACCCCCAATCCCATGAGCTTTAATTTTGTTTAATAGCCTCTTGTGTGGCACCTTATCGAATGCCTTCTGAAAATCCAAATACACCACATCCACTGATTTCCCCCTTATCTATTCTGCTAGTTACAACCTCAAAAAACTCTAACAGATTTGTCATACATGATTTCTCTTTCACAAATCCGTGTTGACTCTGCCCAATCCTATTATTATTCTCTAAGTGCCCTGTTACCACATCCTTAATAATAGATTCTAGCATTTTCCCTACTACTGATGTCAGGCTAACTGGTCTGTAGTTCTCCATTTTCTCTCTCCCTCCTTTCTTAAATAGTGAGGTTACAGTTGCCACCTTCCAATCCACGGGAACCGTTTTAGAATCAATGGAATTTTGGAAGATGACAACCAATGCATCCACTAACTCTGCAACCACCTCTTTCAAAACTGTAGGATTTTGGCCATCAGGTCCAGGGGATTTATCAGCTTTAGAAACACCTTTCATTTACAGTACAACTGAAGTGGTTTCATCGACATCAAATTAGCAGATAGTTCGAAAATAGGCATTTAACAGCAAACCAGAGGTCAGACATTAAATAATCTGCTTTACATAGAAACATAGAAGATAGGAGCAGGAGTAGGCCATTCGGCTGCTCGAGCCTGCTCCACCATTCAATGAGATCATGGCTGATCATCCAAATTCAGTACCCTGTCCCTGCCTTCTCCCCATATCCCTTGATCCCTTTAGCCTTAAGAAATATATCCAACTCCTTCTTGAATATATTTAATGAACTGGCCTCCACTGCCCTCTGTGGCAGAGAATTCCACAGGTTCACCACTCTCTGGGTGAAGAAATTCCTCCTCATCTCAGTCCCCTTATCCTTAGACTATGACCCCTAGTTCTGGACTCCCCGGCCATTGGGAACATCCTTCCTGCATCTAGTCTGTCCAGGCCTGACAGAATTTTATAGGTTTCGATGAGATCCCCTCTCAATCTTCTAAACTCCAGTGAGTACAAGCCCAATCGACACAATCTCTCCTCAGATGTCATTCCTGCCATCCCAGGTATCAGCCTGGTGAATCTTCGCTGCACTCCTTCCATGGCAAGAACATCCTTCCTCAGATAAGGCGACCAAAACTGCACACAATACTCAAAATGTGGTCTCACCAAGGCCCTGTACAACTGCAGCAAGACATCCTTGTTCCTGTACTCGAACCCTCTTGCTACGAAGGCCAACATACCATTTGCCTACTTAACTGCCTGCTGCACCTGCATGCTTACCTTCAGTGACTGATGCACAAGAACACCCAGGTCTCTTTGCACTTCCCCTTCTCCCAATCTATTGCCATTCAAATAATCTGCCTTCCTGTTTTTGCCACCAATGTGGATAACCTCACATTTATCCACATTATAGTGCATTTGCCATGTTTCTGCCCAATCACCCAACCTGTCCAAATCGTACTGGAGTTTCACGACATCCTCCTCGCAGCATACCCTCCCACCCAGCTTTGTGTCGTCTGCAAATTTGGAGATATTACATCCAATTCCCTCGTCCAGATCATTAATATATATTGTGAATAGCTGGGGTCCTAGGACTGATCCTTGCGGTACCCCACTAGTCACTGCCTGCCACTCGGAAAATGACCCGTTTATTCCAACTCTTTGCTTTCTATCTGCCAACCAGTTCTCTATCCAAGTCAATACCTTGCCCCTAATCCCATGTACCTTAATTTTACGAGAAAATCTCTTATGCGGGACCTTATCGAAAGCCTTCTGAAAGTCCAAATACACCACATCCACTGGTTCTCCCTTATCTATTTTACCAGTTATATCCTCAAAAAATTCCAGTAGATTAGTCAAGCACGATTTACCTTTTGTAAATCCATGTTGACTTTATCCGATCCTGTCACTGTTTTCCAAGTGCTCTGCTATTACATCTTTTATAATGGACTCTAGCATTTTCCCCACTACCGATGTCAGGCTTACCGGTCTATAATTCCCCGCTTTTTCTCTACCACCTTTTTTGAATAGTGGGGTAACATTAGCTACCCTCCAATCCATGGGTACTGTTCCAGAGTCTATCGAGTTCTGGAAGATGACCAGCAATGCATCTACTATCTCCAGGGCCACTTCCTTAAGTACCCTAGGATGTAGATTATCGGGCCCTGGGGATTTATCGGACTTCAATCCCGTCAACTTCCCCAACACCATTTCCCTACAAATACTGATTTCTTTCAGTTCCTCCCTCTCATTAGTCCCTATGTTCCCCGACATCTCTGGGAGGTTATTTGTGTCCTCCTTTGTGAAGACAGAACCAAAATATGTATTTAATTGGTCTGCCATTTCTTTGTTCCCCATTATAAATTCCCCTGATGCTGACTGTAAGGGACCTACGCTTGACTTCACCAATTTTTTTCTCTTCACATATCTATAAAAGCTTTTACAGTCAGTTTTTATGTTCCCTGCAAGCTTACTTTCATAATCTATTTTCCCCCTCTTAATTAATCCCTTTGTCCTCCTTTGCTGAATCCGAAACTGCTCCCAATCCTCAGGTTTGCTGCTTTTTTTGGCCAATTTATATGTCCTCTCTTTGGATCTTCTGTTATCCCTAATTTCCCTTGTTAGCCACGGTTGAGTCAGCTTTTTTGATTTATTTTTATGCCAAACTGGGATAAACAAATTCTGTAGTTCAGCCATGCGATCATTGAATGTTTGCCATCACCGTCAACCCTTTGAGTGACATTACCCAATCAATCCTACCCGACTCGAGTCTCATACCATCAAAGTTCCCTTTATTTAAATTCAGGACCTTAGTCTCTGAGTCAACTACTTCACTCTCCATCTTAATGAAGAACCCTATCATATGATCGCTCCGACCCAAGGGGCCTTGTACAACAAGATTGCTAATTAATCCTTTCTCATTGCATAATACCCAGTCTAAGATGGCCTGATCCCTAGTTGGTTCCTCGACATATTGGTCCAGGAAACCATCCCGTATACACTCCAGGAATTCCTCCTCCGCAGTATTGTTACTAATTTAGTTAGCCCAATTTATATATAGATTAAAGTCACCCATGATGACTGCTGTGCCCTTATTGCACGCTTCTCTAATTTCCCTTTTAATGCCATCCCCAACCTCTGCATTACTGTTTGGGGGTCTATACACCACTCCCACTAATGTTTTCTGCCCTTTGGTATTTCATTCTTTAATTATCATTCTTCCTGCATGTTTAGAGGTACAAAGTACAACGTTCTGAGCCAAATTAGTACGTTATAATACCTTTCAGAGACCAAATCAACCTAGCAGGCTGTATTATTATGAGAATGTAAACTTTTCCAATAGATTGGAGGGTTGAATTCTATAATGAGAGCCCTAAACTTAAGAAAATGTGTTATTTGCATTTTTTTTCCAACAAATACTTCTCCAGTAGGACTTAGTGGCCCTGATTTTTTTCCTCTCCTCCTGACCTCTGCTAATTTAAAATCCATGCACTACAACCTTGACTGAACCTGGCTTATTTTCTGGGTTCAGCTGCATTATAGTGAGAGCAGGACTGGTGTCCGAGAATTGATGCTTACTCAAAGTGAGTCCTGGAAAGCTGAGTGGTGAAATTGAGCCCTGCTGGTTGCTCGCATATACAGCAAAAATGAAATGGTCTCCTTTGTTGGAGGCCTGAAGATGTTGTGGGCAGCCCCTGTACAGGTCTGCAAGGGCTGACTGGCAATTTCTGTGAGACCCTCTTTCTCTGAACACTCCTTCTCTGGCAGATGCCAGGCAGAGACTCAGTAAATGACGTGGGAGGCATCACACTGGCAACAGTTTACTGGCAAAATTTAAATGCTCTTGCCTGATTCAGGCAGACCATCCCACTCATGTTTGCCATGATTCAGGAATTCATTATAGCCCAGTAACGGGCGGTATCTTTAGAAAAGTTTGAGAATTAGCGCCAGGCGCTAATGCTTTAGACTGCACGCAAAATTCATTCTCACTGCTCAAAGAAATGTTTGGGGCGCTAAATTAAGTCTTAAAGGCCTAGCTCAGTGGCGTTACACTCAAAGGGTGGACTAATATTGGGTGCAATCTAATTGCAACTCATCATTGCCACAGGCTTTTCCCAGTACTTTGAGGGGAGGTTCATTGATACTGCGGCACCTCATTCTCAGCATTGCTGGCTGTGCAGCTGCCTCGGTAAGGAGAAGCACAACAAGTAGAAGGAGCCAGAGGACTGAAGCAGGTGTGCTCATGGCAGATCCACCTCAGTCGGGTGGTTAGGGTGATTGAATGCTTCAACAAATGCTACATACCACCATCTGTACCACAAGCTTCACACACTGCCCAAAGCTATCTAATACACTGCTCCTTGCTTAATTGAAGGTAGGAGAAGTGCTGTTGGAATACCCTTGGAGGGTAAGGCTTCCTGGTGAGAGCCCTGATGCCCCTCCTCATCCCTCTGTGTATATTTTCCTGTATTTCTCGCTGCCTATGCTCTCTCTGCTGTAGATCCTGGAGGGTGAGGTGACATGCCAGTACAGCCCCCAATAATGTTGGCAAGTGTAGCAGTTTGAATCTTTGAGCAATAAAAAGGAAGCTTGAAATTGCTCATACAAACTGCTCCACTGGCTGAAACTGACAAGAAGCCACTGAAACTAACCTGCCCTGATAGCTGCGAGTGATTAATACTGATGCCTTTAAATAACGTTGCTGGAGCCGGCTTCAGTCAGCTGTGCGCCTGCACTCCCTGTCGCTGTCTGGCTGAGGCGCAAAGGTAAGTGGTGACAATTAATTTTGCAGATCGGGCGCCTGGTGAGTGTTGCACACTCACTGACGTCACAACCTGCCTGGCGTTGAAGTCCCCAGCAGTACCTCATACCGGCAGCGCAACAAGGGGGCTGGATTTGCTGTGTGGTGCTGGAATCTGCTCACCCTGGCGCTACTGCATCAGCGCCCCGTTGCCGTCTTCTGCAGGCGCTAATGGGAGGCGCTAACCTACTGAATTTTTCCGCTTGTGTCAAGCACAAAGGGGTCATCTCCACCCATTTTTAGAACATAAGAATATAAGAATTATGAGCAGGAGCAGGCCAAACGGCCCTTTGAGCCTGCTCCACCATTCAATAACATCATGGCTGATCTTCAACTTCAACTCCACTTTCCTGCATTATCCTCATATCCCTTGATTCCCCTAGAGTCCAAAAATCTATCAATCTCAGCCTTGAATATACTTGATAATTCAGCCTCCACAGCTCTCTGGGGCAGAGAATTCCAAAGATTCACAACCCTCTGAGTGAAGAAATTCCTCCTCATCTCAGTCCTAAATGGCTGACCCCTTATCTTAAGACTGTGTGCACCCTGGTTCTAGACTCCCCAGCCAGGGGAAACAACCTCTCAGCATCTACCCTGTCAATCCCCCTCAGTATGTTATATGTTTCAATGAGATCACCTCTCATTCTTCTAAACTCCAGAGTGCATAAGCCCAATCTACTCAATCTCTCCTCAGAGGACAATTTTTGCTCTGCCTAATGCTCTAGAAGCAGGTGGCCTGGAGCATTTCCCCTAGAAGCTGTTCTTTTATGCAGCCATGTCTAAATTCAAGACTTGCTATGTCCAACTCCCTTCCTTATTCGATTAACGGTACATCCTTACCGGATTTCCCCCCTTCAAGTTGATTGTTTCTCCACCATTCTTGTTTTTGTGTTTCTGTGTAAGTTACATATAACTCAAAAGATCAACGGCCCTTAACCATCAGAATATATCAGAAAATAAACGAGCAAAGCAAAATTCAAAACGTAAAGTTTCACTTGCAGCACATATAAGAGCAATGGTCTGCCTACAATATAACTGATGCATGCATTTTGGGCACTCGAACTGTTATGTTGAGCCACAAAAACATGCCTGTCTATCAGGATGATTAAAGCAGCCATTAGGCTAGACTATCGAATTTATTTGAAAGAAAAAAGAAAGACTTGCATTAATATAGTGCCTTTCACGACCGCTGGCCGTCCCAAAGCGCTTTACAGCCAATGAAATAGTTTTTACTGTTATAATGTAGGAAATGTGTCATGTAGGAAATTTGACTCAACCTACTTGTAAATAACCCAACTCAAATCCTGATTTTAGTCATTGAAACTTCTGTGAAAATCAAGAGTGCAATTTAATTTTTCCTCGATCAAAGGGGAAATGAAACACAAGCAAGTTGGTCAATTTAGCTTGTATTGGCTTTCACCCTTAAACGTTTAGTGCACAGGTTCCTTTTCTTTGCAGTTTTCTAATTTAAAAGGTAAAGATTAGCTGTGGAAAATTTTCAGGGTCTGAGGCTGTAAACAATTGCGACTAGAATGCATTCCTATCATTTGAAGTTGTCACCTCTATTAACATTATAGTAAAAAAATATGGATCGGCAGATCTTACCATGAGCAGCCAAGCAGATCACAATCATACCTAACAGCAAAAATATTATTGGGATCTTCATTGTTGAGTGCGTCTGGGTTTCTTCTAATTTTCAGTTGCAGCAACTCGACGCCTTCAGTGTATTAGTTTGGCACATTTGGTTCTTGTGTTTAATAGGAAGATTTGGGGAAGTTATGAAAATTATGTTGTCAGAACCTCAAGAACTGCGTCATCACATTTGACTTACCACAATGCCATATTCATTGCTGGTGCATTCTGAAATTTGATGAGCAATTTCTGCTTAAAAACACCTTTGATGCATGGATGGATTTCTTCCCTTCATTTGTGCTTTTTTTTAAGCTGCGGTGCATTCCAATGACACAAAATTACTGTGATCCCTTTTGTCCTGTGTATTGTGTAACCACATAATGTACATTAAGATTTATTTTAAAGATTTATTGCACTATATTACATTGTGCTAGCTGTGGCTCAGTGGGTAGCACACTCGTTTCTGAGTCAGAAGGTTGTGGGTTCAAGTCCCACTCCAGGGACTTGCGCACACAAATCTAGGCTTGACTCCAGTGCAGTGCTGAGGGAGTGCTGCACTGTCGGAGGTGCCGTTTTTCGGATGAGATGTTAAACCGAGGCCCCATCTGCTCTCTCAGGTGGATGTAAAAGATCCCATGGCACTATTTCGAAGAAGAGCATGGGAGTTATCCCCAGTATCCTCGCCAATATCTATCCCTCAATCAACATAAGAATAGATTATCTGGTCATTATCACATTGCTGTTTGCGGGAGCTTGCTGTGCGCAAATTGGCTGCCGCGTTTCCCACATTACCACACGCCAAAAGTACTTCATTGGCTGTAAAGCGCTTTGAGACGTCCGGTGGTCATCAAAGACGCTGTATAAATGCAAGTTTTTTTTATTGCCTAATCTTAAAAACTGTGCTAAATCTTGAAAACTGGTGGCTAAAACCCTTTAAGATATTGGCACACGGAAGATTAACACATGAATTTTTTTCTACAAATTTAATGTTAAAGCAGTGGACAAAGTAATTGCATAGAAACTTATTAATGCACGGAAACTTAATGAGGGACTTCATAATTTCTAAGCTTTCTGGAATTGACTTGCTATCCAATTTTCCAGCTGCCTGTTGTCCATCAATGCTTTTTCTGCAGCATGGCAAAGATTGTGGATTCATCAATGAGTGGGGTATGTAATGACAAAAGCATGATAACTCTGCTTCAACAAAGTTAGTGATTGTGCTTCCTCTTTTTATATATCTTTCTGTTGTGTTCCATAGAAAGAAGAATTTGACTTTTAAATTCCAAATAATGATGTGGCACTTTTCTAGTGCTGTGCTCCGAATTCACCCCAAGACTTGTGAGAATTACAAGCCTGGCTTTCAGTTCAAAGGTCAATAAATAAAACTGCTTAATGGTGGAGGACTGCAAATTATTATTCCTAACTGCTTAGTTTTATTATTGTGCAGTAACTGCATTTTTATTCATTTCTTGCTATGAAATAAACTTTAAATATTATGTGACAGGAATATATTTATATTAAAATATAGTAGGCTTGAATTTCATCGTAACATTCTACTTTGAGTTAGGTATTACCAATTGGGAAGATATGTCATTGCTGGCCTCTGCCCTACAGCATTGTATTGCTTACAGATTTATTAGGCTAGTAATTGCTGTTGGTGCTTTAGTGGGCAAACACTAGAAAGAGAAGGCTGAGGGGTGACCTAGTAGAGTTTTTTTAAATTATGAAGGGGTTTGATGAGGTAAATGTAGAAAAGATGTTTCCACTTATGGGGAGTCCAAAACTAGGGGTCATAAATATAAGATAGTCACTAATAAATCCAATAAAGAATTCAGAAGAAACTTCTTTACTCAGAGTCGTAAGAATGTGGAACTTGTTACCACATGGAGTAGTTGAGGCAAGAGCATAGCTGCTTTAAGGGGAAGCTAGATAAGTACATGCAGGAGGAAGGAACAGAAGGAGTTCTGACGAAAGGTCATCAACCTGAAACGTTAACTCTGTTTCTCTCTTCACAGATGCTGCTCGACCTGCTGAGTATCTCCAGCATTTTCTGTTTTTATTTCAGATTTCCAGCATCTGCAGTATTTTCTTTTTGTATGCAGATAGCATTAGGTGAAGTGGGGTGGGAGGAGGCTCGTGTGGAGCATAAACACCGGCACAGACCAGTTGAGCCAAGTGGCCTGTTTTTGTGCTATAAATTCTATGTAACGCCCAACACATTCAAATGACATTCCTCAATCTATTGCCTTAATGCAGAAATGAACCCATTTGTAGCAGGCAAAAGAATGTAATAAGGATACGTTAACTGTTCAGATAGGATTACTGACTCATTTCTGGGCTACAATGTCCAAGAAGTCGATTTTTACCATCACCCTCCTGATACGAAAAATAAAAATGGAAATGGCCTTTGGTAAGCAATGTAGGAATGTATGTAACATAATCTTCTGCCTTAAGACCTGGACGTACTGAAGTTCTACTGATCAAGTTTGTGGTTTTTTAAAAAGTAGGGGTTGGCTGTGATATGAAAACTAAAAGCAACCTTTGGTAAACAATTCAGGGATGTTGATAAGATAATCGCTGCCTTATGACATAAACAGAGTGATAGTGGGAGGAATATCTCCTCCAATAAAGCTGGGCCACAGTGGCATCATCCAGTGGGAGTAATTGATGTTCCATCTCCTCAGTGAAGCCCCACATCTTTATTCTCCTTCGTGAACACCTGGGGATGCTCATGGAACAACTCCTCTAACTGTTGCTTTTTACAAATTATTGTTCCTTGGGCAGAGCTTTGTGCACGGAAGAAAGAACAATTTTCTATAGCAACTTCACAAATCTTTGGTTAGGCACCACACATTAGGATGGATATCAAGGCCTTGGAGATGGTACAGAGGAGCTTTACCAGGATGATACCAGGGATAAGGAACTTAAGTTGTGTGGAGAGATTGTAGAAATTGGGATTGTTCTCCTTGGAGCAAAGAAGGTAAGGAGAGGTATTCAAAATTAGGAGGGGTTTTGATTGAGCAAGTAGGGAGAAACTGTTTCCTCTGGCAAGTGGGTCGACAACCAGAGGTGATGGATTCAAAATGATTGGCAAAAGAACTAGAGGGGAAATGAGAAATAACTTCACACAGTTGTTAAGAGCTGGAACGCACTACCTGAAAGGCTGGTGAAATCAGATTCCATAGGAACTTTCAAAAGGCAATTGGACATGTACTTGAAGATGACTAATTTATGGGGTTATGGGGAGAGAGCTTGGATGTGGGGCTAAATTGGGCAGCTCTTTCAAATAGCTGGCACAACAGGCTGAATGGCCCCCTTGTACGATAGCAAAATACTGCAGATGTTGGAAATCCGAAATAACAACAGAAAATGCTGGAAAAACTCAGCAGGTCAGGCAACATCCGTGGAGAGAAATTTGAGTTGACGTTTCGGGTTTGACCCTTCTTCAAAACTGGAGAGAAAAGGAACTAGATCGAAGGCAGGGCTGTGATCGGACAAAAGAATAAAAGAACCAAAAGAAGTAAAAGAGATTAGAAGCTAGACGAGATGGTAATAGGCTGTGATTAGGTGTAAAGTGTACTGGCAGGGCAAAAGATAGCTGCCAGGTGTGAGAGAGAAACAAAAGGAAAGGGGGGGGGGGAGGAAAGGAGTGGAAAAATATAAGTAAAAATGAAATAGGGGCCGAGGTTATGATCTGAAATTGTTGAACTCGATATTGAGACCGGAAGGCTGCAGAGTGCCTAATCGGAAGATGAGGTGCTGTTCCTCGAGTTTACGTTGAGCTTCCGTGGAACAGTACAAGAGGCCAATGACGGTGAGGTCCGAGTGGGAATGGAGCGGTGAATTGAAATGACAGGCGACCGGAAGCTCGGGGTCACCCTTATGGACTGAATGGAGGTGTTCCGCAAAGCGGTCACCCAATCTGCGTTTGGTCTCCCCAATGTAGAGGAGACCGCATCGTGAGCAGCGAATACAGTATACTAGATTGCGAGAAGTACAAGTAAATCGCTGTTTCACCTGGAAGGGGTGTTTGGGGCCCTGGACAGTGGGGAGGGGGGAGGTATAGGGGCAGGTGTTACACCTCCTCCGCTTGCACGGGAAGGTGCCAGGCGAAGGGGAAGGGCTGTTTGGGGTGATAGAGGAGTGGACTAGGGTGTCTCGGAGAGAGCGGTCCCTGCGGAATGCTGAAAGGGGAGGGGAGGGGAAGATACGTTTGGTGGTGGGATCACTTTGGAGGTAGCGGAAATGCCGGAGGATGATCCGTTGAATGTGGAGGCTGGTGGGGTGAAAGGTGAGGACAAGGGGAACCCTGTCGTGGTTCCGGGAGGGAGGGGCAGGGGTGAGGGCAGAGGTGCGGGAGATAGAACTGACACGGTCGAGGGCAGTGTCCACCACGGTAGAGGGGAATCCTCAGTTGCGGAAAAAGGAAGACATGTCTGAAGCACTGGTGTGGAAGGTGGCATCGTCGGAGCAGATACGGCGGAGGCGGAGAAACTGGGAGAATGGAATAGAGTCCTTACAGGAAGCGGGGTGGGAGGAAGTGTAGTCCAGGTAGCTGTGGGAGTCAGTGGGCTTGTAGTAAATATTGGTCGATAACCTATCCCCAGAGATGGAGACGGAGAAGTCGAGGAAGGGAAGGGAAGAGTCAGAGATGGACCATGTGAAGGTGAGGGAAGGGTGGAAATTGGAGGCAAAGTGAATGAAATTGTCAAGTTCAGGGCGAGAGCAGGAAACGGCACCGATACAGTCATCAATGTATCGGAAAAAGAGGTGAGGGAGGGGACCCGAGTAGGACTGGAACAAAGATTGTTCCACATAGCCCATGAAAAGGCAGGCATAGCTAGGACCCATGCGGGTACCCATGGCAACGCCTTTGATTTGGAGGAAATGAGTGGAGTTAAAGGAGAAGTTGTTCAATGTGAGAACAAGTTCAGCCAGGCGGAGGAGGGTCGTGGTGGATGGGGACTGGTCGGGCTTCTGTTCAAGGAAGAAGCGGAGTGCCCTCAGGCCATCCGGGTGGGGGATGGAGGTGTAGAGGGATTGTACGTCCATGGTGAAAAGGAAGCGGTTGGGGCCAGGAAACTGGAAACTGTTAAAGTGGCGGAGGGCGTCCGAAGAGTCGCGGATGTAGGTGGGAAGAGACTGGACAAGGGGAGAAAAGATAGAGTCAAGATAGGAAGAGATAAGTTCCGTAGGGCAAGAACAGGCTGAAACGATGGGTCTACCAGGGCAGTCCTGTTTGTGGATCTTGGGAAGGAGGTAGAAGCGGGCTGTGCGGGGTTGGGGAACTATGAGGTTGGTGGCAGCGGGGGGAAGATCTCCAGAGGAGATGAGGTCAGTGACAGTCTTGGAAACGGTGGTTTGATGTTCGGTAGTGGGGTCATGGTCCAGGTGGAGGTAGGAGGAGGTGTCGGAGAGTTGGCGTTCAGCTTCCGCTAGGTAGAGGTCAGTACGCCAAACAACAACAGCACCACCCTTGTCAGCGGGTTTAATGACAATGTCAGGGTTGGATCTAAGAGAATGGAGTGCTGCAAGTTCAGAGGGAGGTAGGTTGGAGTGAGTGAGGGGAGCAGAGAAATGGAGACGGCCGATGTCACGTCGGCAGTTAGCGATGAAAAGATCTAGAGAGGGTAAGAGGCCAGGGGGAGGGGTCCAGGTAGAATGGGAATTCTGCAAGCGGGAGAAAGGGTCAGTTGTGCGGGGGGAAGACTCCTGGCCAAAGAAGTGGGCACGGAGACGAAGGCGGCGGAAAAGGAGCTCAGCATCGTGCCGAGCTCGAAATTCATTGAGGTGGGGGCGTAAGGGGATGAAGCTCAGGCCTTTGCTGAGGACTGATCGTTCAGGGTCAGAGAGTGGAAGGTCAGAGGGGATAGTGAACACACGGCAGGGGGTGAGATTGGGAGAAAGGGGGTCAGAGGAAAGTGAAGGGGAAGAAGGTTCCGGAGGGGCGTTGGTGTCCAAGAGTTGATGAAGCTTGCGATCCTTGACATCGGAAAGGAAGAAGAAAAGTTTTTTGTTGAAGCGTCGGATGAGTCGAAGGATGAAGTGGAACTGAGGACCCGGACAGCTTTGAGATAGAGTGCGCCGGTGTTGCTGAAGAGAGAAGTCGAGTGTGTTCATGTGGCGCCGCATGGCGTTGAGCGTGGATCTCAGGATGCGGCGAGAGCAGTAGTTCGAGGAACGATGAATATCTTGGAGATATTTGTAATCCTGGGTGGATCCGAAGCACGAAGGGTGGAAGTTTAGTTGGAATCCACGTGGAGTAAGTCGGAACCGGAGACCTCCGTTCAGTCCGTAAGGGTGACCCCGAGCTTCCGGTCGCCTGTCATTTCAATTCACTGCTCCATTCCCACTCGGACCTCACCGTCCTTGGCCTCTTGTACTGTTCCACGGAAGCTCAACGTAAACTCGAGGAACAGCACCTCATCTTCCGATTAGGCACTCTGCAGCCTTCCGGTCTCAATATCGAGTTCAACAATTTCAGATCATAACCTCGGCCCCTATTTCATTTTTACTTATATTTTTCCACTCCTTTCCTCCCCCCCCCCCCTTTCCTTTTGTTTCTCTCTCACACCTGGCAGCTATCTTTTGCCCTGCCAGTACACTTTACACCTAATCACAGCCTATTACCATCTCGTCTAGCTTCTAATCTCTTTTACTTCTTTTGGTTCTTTTATTCTTTTGTCCGATCGCAGCCCTGCCTTCGATCTAGTTCCTTTTCTCTCCAGTTTTGAAGAAGGGTCAAACCCGAAACGTCAACTCAAATTTCTCTCCACGGATGTTGCCTGACCTGCTGAATTTTTCCAGCATTTTCTGTTGTTATTTTGAATGGCCCCCTTCTCTGCTGTAAGATTCTATGGGCGGGGGGGGGAAACTCATTAGCGACCATTTTGGGTCACTAACATTGCCTGGGTGCTAAATTTAGCGCCCGGTGAAAAATAGCGCTGGCAATCACTAACTTCAGTTTTAGCGCACCAAAAGTGAGGTGGAGCACTAATTCAAGCGCTCCACTTCCTTCTTGGAGCGCTAACCCCGAATATTGGGGCGGTGCATTCTGCAGTGCTACGCACTGGGCCACGTAACGCTGCTGCATGGAAGTGCTCCTCCCCTCATTAAAGGGGAGGGCCCAAGCCCACAACTCTGCGGGGCCCTACCTTGACCAACAGGGAGCGGCGGGCTGCCAGATTGCGGCACAGACCCCACGTTGAAAGAGGCAACACGCTACGACCAGTAAGTCAGCTGATTTTTTTTACCCCCGCCCGCTACCTTCCCTTTACATATCGCCCCACGAACCTCCTGCCGCTCCGTTCTCGCCCCCTGAATCAGTCGCTGTCATTGCCCAGTGCAGATTCGGGGGCGTGGGGCAATTTTGCAGGCGGGGCGAAAACGGGGCGCTGCGCACTGTGATAACGTCGTCATCGCCTGCGCAGTGGAGCGTGGCGCTACTGGTTACCGCCACCGCTGAACTCCCACTGAATTTAGCGGGAGTCGTTGGCGGCGCCGTGCCCGGGTGAAAAGTCATTGAAGGCGTTGGTGTTCGTTATGGAGTGACGGAGGGCAGTACTCTATTCGGCAATTCCCAGCAGGCCCTCGTCTCAAGTCTTCTGCACCATGTGGAGGGAGGTTGCCCAGCAGGTCTCGGGCAGTACAGTGGTTCCCAAGACCCCCACACAGTGCAGGAAGAAATTTAACAACCTCACTCGGGTGGTCAGGGTGAGTCAATGCTTCAACAAATGCTACATACCACCATCTGAACCTTAGTCTGCACACACTGCCCAAAGCACCACACCCCCAGCACTCACCCACCAACAATTTCTACCTACCAACTCTCACACCCACATCTCACACCTTGCACACAATGACAGCTATTCAACTATGGCAGGCACATCACCCAAACACATTGCTCCACACTCACTCACACACTTTTCTTTCCCTTGCAGGCCAAGATAGCTCACAACAGGAGGGAGCAGGAGCACACAGGCAGGGGACAAGCTGACACCCAACCACTGTCTGAGCTGGAGAATCGAGTGCTGCACATTATTGGGCGTCAGGTGGTTGGCGCCAAGGCCAGTGCCGATGTTTGACTCCCTTGGGGACAACAACAGTATGTTCGTCCCTTCTCCTTCTTCTCGCATCCCACTTCCCCCTCACCCCACAAGCGTCTCTCACTTTCCAGCTAATCATGCTGGCTGTATGTCTTTCTCCCTTCCTGCCCCCTCCACTCACCTTAACCCGACTCTTGTGTCTTTATGCTTTCAGATAATGAGCAAGCACCTGAGCAGCCTGTCCCTGAGGGCACCATAGACAACGAGGCAGGAGAAGCGGAGGAGGAAGAACACACCGCGTCACTGCAAGTCTCACCCGCAGATACCAGCTCAGATACAGGCACTACGTGTTCTTTAGAGGCTTGTATAGTAGTGGGATCTGCACAAGGTGAGTCACCGGGGACGAGTGGGCTGCAGCAAGGCCAGGGGGAAAGGGTAGCTCGGTGGCCAGCTCCCAGGAGGGTGAGTTCGCGCGCGAGTTCTGCTGCACAGGACTCCGATGAAGGGTGATGGGCATGCACATGGAGATGATAGGTGCAATGGCAAGGGTGCCCGACAGCCTCTCGGCAATGGTAAGGAGTGTGGAGGAGTCCGCCTCCAACATTACACAAGGCTCTGTGCACAACTTTGTTCCCATCATTTCCAGTCTGCAATGGATGGTAGACTCCCAGGGAGACTGTGGCGACCCAGACCTGATGCCGCATGTGATGGGCGATCTGGCAGCTTGCATTGCAGCACAGGCGGAAGCGGCGCAATGTCTTAGTGCTGTAATGCAATCTATGCTTGGTGCCATCCACTCAGACTGGACTCATGCAGTCTCAGATTGATGCCACGCAAGCTCTGACTGCTGCCATCATGGCTGGTTCTACCACCATCGACCGGGGCTTTCATGGTGTCGCAGCAGGCCAGCAATCTGTGCTGCAACAGATTGTTAGGGATGCTGAGGTGCTGCCCTGGGGGAGTGACAGTGGGTCAGTGAAGCTGGAACCTGCGGTCCTCTCTGAGGATGACAGCATTCCTGCTCCCACCACTGGCACTCCGCCATTGCCCTTGTCGCTGCCTGTCATCCAGCTAGCCCAGACTGCTGCCACCCATGCTGAGGTGGTGCAGTCTACAGCCGGGCCTTCTAGGCCCAGAGCTGGTCGAGGACGGCCTGCAAGGCCATCTGAAGTCTTCCGCACAGACACTCAGCAGCCTTCCACCAGACCTGCTGCAGCCAGTGGGCCAACACACCGTAGGAGCACTAGAGTAGGCAAAGGTACAGTAACGAGAGACACTAAGGGATTGCACAAGGGTGAATAGGTTGCTGTAAATGTGTTCACTGATTATTGATCAATTTATTAATTCAGTTTGGATTATTTTGTGGTGTCTCTCATTTCAGCTTTGCGCTGTGATATGACCTGCGACAGGGATGGAATGATGGGGATGTGGTGAGCAATGGGGATGTGGGGTTCAATTTATTGGAACTGCAGTCTGATGAGGTGGTCACAGACCGTCCTTCCGGAAGGCTGATTGAGTGGCTCCCTCTCCTCCTCGCTCCTCCTTGATCCACCTCCACTTCCTCCTCCTGAGGTGCTCCCGCAATCCCTGGTGGCAAGGGCTGGGCCCTCATGATGGCTAAGTTGTGGAGCATGCAGCAGACCACGAGGGAATGGGACACCCGCTCAGCCAAATACTAGAGGGCTCCTCCCGAGCGATCAAGGCAGCGGAACCATTGCTAGAGCACTCCGATGGTCTGCTTGATGATGTTCCTGGTGGCGGCATGGTTCTCATTATATGAGTGCTGCGCAGGGGTGTTGGGGTTGCAGAGGGGAGTCATGAGCCAGGTGGAGAGCGGGTAGTACTTGTCTCCGACCAGCCAGCTTGACGTGTTGGCTGGAAGAGTGCTGGCACACTGGTCTGGTGCAGGATGAAGGCATCATGGCTGCTGCCAGGATAGCGGGCATTCAAATTGAGGATTTGCTGTGTGTGGTAGCACACCAACTGCACATTGAGTGGTAGCCTTTGCAGTTACGGAAGATCTCGGGATTGTTATGCGGTGCCCGCAAAGCCACGTGGTTGTTGTCAATAGCGCCATGCACCATGGGGAATCTGGCTATCCTGGCAAAGCCATATGCACATTCGTCCTGCTTCTCTCTGGTGATGGGGAAGGAAATGTAGTCCCTTCTCCTACTGTAGAAAGCCTCTGTGACCTCCCGGATGCAGCAATGGATGGTGAACTGCGAGATGTTAGCTATATCTCCTGTTGCAGACTGGAAGGATCCACTGGCGAAGAAATTGAGGGCGATGGTGACCTTGACTGCCACTGGGAGAGCTGTGGTCGCCCTGATCTGAGGCTCCAGGTCTGATTGCAGGAGGTGGTAGAGTTCTGTGACCACATCCTTGGTGGTGGAGCCTTCTAATACACTCCTCACTTAATTGGAGGTAGGAGAATTGCTCTCGGAATAAATTCGGAGGGTAAGGCCTTTAAAAAGACAAATCTAAAGGCACTGTATCTGAATGCACGAAGCATTCATAATAAGATTGACGAATTAACAGCGCAAATAGATGTAAATGGATACGATATAATTGCGATTACGGAGATATGGCTGCAGGGTGACCAAGGCTGGGAGCTGAATATCCAAGGATATTCGATATTTAGGAAGGACAGGCAAAAAGGAAAAGGTGGTGGGGTGACGTTGTTAATAAATGATGAAATTAGAGCAAGGATATTGAGAGAGGATATTGGCTCAGAAAATCAAGATGTAGAATCAATCTGGGTGGAGCTAAGAAGCACCAAGGGGCAGAAAACATTGGTGGGAGTTGTCTATAGGCCTCCAAACAGTAGTAGTAATGTAGGGGATGGCATAAACAGGAAACCAGAGATGCATGCAACAAGGGTACTACAGTAATCATGGGTGACTTTAATCTACATATAGACTGGCCAAACCAAATTAGCAATAATACTGTGGAGGATGAATTCCTGGAGTGTGTACGAGATGGTTCTTTTAGACCAGTACATTGAGGAGCCAACTAGGGAACAGGCTATCCTAGATTGGGTATTGTGCAATGAGAAGGGGTTAATTAAGAATCTTGTTGTGCGGGGTCCTTTAGAGAAGAGTGACCATAACATGATAGAATTCTTCATTAAGATGGAAAGTGAAGTCCAATCAGAAACTAGGGTCCTAAATCTAAACAAAGGAAACTACGAAGGTATGAGGAGTGAGTTGGCTATGCTAGATTGGGGAGCTTGATTAAAAGGCATGACGGTGGATAGGCAATGGCTAACATTTATGGAACGAATGCATGAATTGCAACAGTTATACATTCCTTTCTGGCGCAAAAACACAAAAGGAAAAGCGGCTCAACCATGGCTAACGAAAGAAATTAAGGATAGTATTAGATCCAAAAAGGAGTCATGTAAAGTTGCCAGAATAAGTAGCAAGCCTGAGGATTGGGAACAGTTTACAATTCAGCAAAAAAGGACCAAGAGATTGATTAAGAGGGGAACAAATAGAATGAGAGTAAACTTTCAAAGAACATAAAAGCAGACTATAAAAGCTTCTACAAGTATGTAAAAATAAAAAGATTAGTAAAGATAAATGTAGGTCCCTTAGTCAGAAACGGGAGAATTTATAATGAGGAACAAGAAAATGGCAGAACAATTTATAAATAAAAAAAAATACTTTGGTTCTGTCTGTGGTAAACCACTTTTATCGTTACACTATAGTTATCACTGTTGTATTGTTATCACCGTTATCACTGTTGTATCACGATACGAGGTCGCCTCTTGTCGCGCTGTTATACCTGGGCTGACCACCTCCGACTCCGCCCATGGCTCCACCTACCTGCCCAGGTATAAAGGTAGTCGACTGGCTGGTATTCCTCCTTGTTGGACCCGATCACCCACGAGGGTGGGCTCTGTTATTTAGTCAATAAAAACCTTTAGTTACGTTCCTAACTCGTCGCTTTTTATTGGACGAATTGATAGGTATATCAATTTTATTGACTAAATTTTAAAGATGTCTACTACTGGCCAGCCAGAAGCCCTCCCAGAAGCACAGCCACACCAGCCGGCTTGGCTGCAAGCCCTCAAACCACCGTACCTGGATCTAAACCCACAGGCAGCAAACGCAGCCCTCAACTTCAAACACTGGCTGGACTGCTTCGAATCCTACCTGGAAGAATCCGGCGCCCCGCAGAGATCCAAACTAAGACTTCTGAACGCCCAAGCGAGCCCGAGAGTATACGCACTCATACAGGACACGACTACGTACGAGGCCGCTATCAACCTACTGAAACAGCAGTACCGCAGCCCGGTAAATTACATGTACACCAGGCACCTCCTAAGATCCCGCCCGCAACAGCCAGGAGAGTCTGTAGCTGAATTTTTACGGGCGCTAAGAGCACTCGGCAGGAACTGTGACTTTAAAGCGGTGACGGCTGTTGAAAATACGGAAGATAATATCCGCGATGCCTTTGTGAAAGGCCTACGGTCCGACTACTCACGGCAAAGACTGCTTGAAGCTAAAGACCTCGACCTGGACAAAGCTGAAGCCCTCGCTCTCTCCCTGGAGGTGGCCCATCAGGACCAGGAGGCGTTTTCCAGGTACTGCTCGCGACCCTGGGACTCGGGCCCGACCCCTACCGCAATACCCTTCGCAGCGCCGCCCCCGGGACCTACCTCAGCGTCGGCGTCCCGGACCCGACCGGGCCCGCCACCCCCGGTACCGGCTCCGACATCGGGCACCCGCGATCGGGCCGCCGGCTGCTTCTTTTGCGGCCAGGAGAAGCACCCGAGGTCGCGCTGCCCAGCCAGGAACTCTACCTGCACAACCTGCAGGAAGAAAGGCCATTTCTCTAAGGCCTGCAGGAGCGGATCTTCAGAGGCCAGCAGTGCCTCATGCGAACTGTGGGGGCGGCCATCTTCTTTCACGGCAACTGAGGCCAGTATCCCCACACGTGAGTCATGGGGGCGGCCATCTTTGATCAAGGCAACCGACCCCAATAGTGCCTCATGTGAGTTATGGGGGCAGCCATCTTCTCCGCCATTTTGTCCTACCTCGTGGGAGACGCCATTTTACCCACCACGCCCGACTGCCACCGGGCCCCCGGACCCGACGACCGCCTCGCCCGCAGACGACAACGACTCGCTTACCTACACGCTAGCCTCCGTCACTCTGGATCAAGCCCGCCCACACCACCTGTCCAAGTCGATGATGGACATCAAAGTAAACGGCCACGCCACGACCTGCCTGTTCGACAGCGGAAGCACGGAGAGCTTCATCCACCCAGACACGGTGAGCCACTACTCCCTCCCTGTCCTGCCAACGCGCAACCGAATCTCGATGGCATCGAGGTCCCACGCCACGGACATTAGCGGCTACTGTGCTGTGACCTTGTCGGTTAAGGGTACAGAGTATAAAAACTTTAAACTCCTCGTCCTCCCCCAGCTCTGCGCTGCCGTCCTACTAGGGCTGGACTTCCAATCCCACCTCCAAAGTGTAACCCTAGCATACGGTGGAACCCTAGCATACGGTGGACCCCTCCCCCCACTCACAGTCGACAACCAGCGAAGGTTAAACCGCCCACCGCGTAACACCTGCAGCCTATCCACCCTCAAGGTGCCGCCACCTTCCCTGTTCGCTAACCTCACCCCCGACTGCAAACCCGTCGCTACCAAGAGCAGGCGGTACAGCGCTGGGGACAGAGCTTTCATTAGCTCTGAGGTGCAGCGTCTCCTGAAGGAGGGCATCATCGAGGGGAGCAACAGCCCCTGGCGTGCCCAGGTTGTGGTCGTTAAGACCGGCGATAAAAATCGCCTGGTCATCGACTACAGCCAGACCATAAACAGATACACCCAGCTGGACGCATACCCCCTTCCCCGCATATCTGACATGGTCAATCAGATTGCACAATACCGCGTATTCTCGACCATCGACCTTAAGTCGGCCTACCACCAACTCCCTATCCACCCCGAGGACCGCCAGTACACCGCCTTCGAGGCGAATGGGCGCCTATACCACTTCCTTAGGGTCCCCTTCGGTGTCACCAACGGGGTCTCGGTCTTCCAAAGGGAGATGGACCGGATGGTTGACCAGAACGGACTGCAGGCCACATTCCCCTACCTAGATAACGTCACCATCTGCGGCCACGACCGGCAGGACCACGACGTGAATCTGGAGAAATTCCTCCGTACAGCCCAACGGCTGAACCTCACCTACAATAAGGAGAAATGTGTGTTTAACACCTCGCGCCTTGCCATCCTTGGCTGTGTAGTAGAGAACGGACTCATCGGCCCCGACCCCGAAAGAATGCGCCCCCTCATGGAGCTACCCCTCCCCCACTGCCCTAAGGCACTTAAGAGAACCCTGGGGCTCTTCGCCTACTATGCCCAATGGGTGCCCAATTATGCGGACAAAGCCAGACCCCTCATGAAGTCCACATCCTTCCCCCTTACGGAGGAAGCGTGCGCAGCCTTCTCCCTCATTAAGGGAGACATTGCCAAGGCCACTATGCACGCAGTGGATGAGTCCATCCCCTTCCAAGTCGAGAGCGATGCATCCGACTTCGCCCTAGCCGCCACCCTTAACCAGGAGGGGAGACCGGTGGCCTTCTTCTCAAGGACCCTACAGGGCCCTGAGATCCGACACTCGTCGGTCGAGAAGGAGGCCCAGGCGATTGTGGAGGCGGTACGACGCTGGAGGCACTACCTGGCAGGCAAACGATTTACCCTCCTTACCGACCAACGTTCGGTCGCTTTTATGTTTAATAACAAGCTGAGGGGCAAAATCAAGAATGACAAGATCTTGAGGTGGAGAATCGAGCTCTCCACCTACGATTATGATATCTTGTACCGGCCAGGTAAGCTGAACGAACCCCCCGATGCTCTGTCACGAATTACATGCGCCAGCGCGCAAAGTGATAGACTTCAGACCCTCCACAACGACCTCTGCCACCCCGGGGTCACCAGACTTTACCACTTCATTAAGGCCCGCAACCTGCCCTACTCCATCGAGGAGGTCAGGACCATAACCAGGAACTGCCAGACCTGCGCCGAGTGCAAACCGCACTTCTTTAGGCCGGACAGAGCAAGCCTGATCAAGGCCACCCGCCCCTTCGAGCGCCTGAGCATCGACTTTAAGGGGCCCCTCCCGTCCTCTGACCGTAATGTGTACTTCCTCAACATTGTTGATGAGTACTCCCGTTTCCCCTTTGCCTTCCCCTGCCCAGACATGACCAGTACCACGGTCATTAAATGCCTGAACGACCTCTTCGCCTTGTTCGGGTTCCCAAACTATATACATAGTGACCGGGGCTCCTCTTTCATGAGCGAGGAACTCCGTCAGTTCCTACTAGCGAGAGGTATTGCAGCAAGTAGGACCACCAGCTACAACCCCCAAGGGAATGGCCAGGTGGAAAGAGAGAACGCGACGGTATGGAAGGCCGTCCTCTTAGCCTTAAAGTCTAAGGGCCTCCCAACCTCCCGCTGGCAGGAAGTCCTCCCGACAGCGCTGCACTCCATCCGGTCACTACTTTGCACTGCCGTTAACGCCACCCCCCATGAACGAATGTTTGTTTTCCCCAGGAAGTCGACTACGGGAACCACTCTACCAACCTGGCTGACCTCTCCGGGGCCCGTCTTGCTGCGAAAGCACGTGAGGGCCCATAAAACAGACCCCCTGGTCGAAAGGGTGAACCTCCTGCACGCCAACCCCCAGTACGCCTACGTGGCTTACCCAGACGGGCGGGAGGACACTGTCTCCTTACGAGACCTCGCACCCTCGGGCACTCCGGAGACACCACCTTTACCCCCCCCCACCACCCCCCCAATTCCAGCCCAGGTAGACGGCATGCCGGAACCCCACGAGCCTTCGCCGACCACGCAGACACCAGCACTAACACCGGATAATGCAGCACCGCCGCTGCGACGATCGGAGAGGCTTACGAGGCCTCCGGACAGACTGACATACCAGAACTGGTAGTACACTTCACCCCGCCGGACTCAAATCTAAACAAGGGGTGAATGTGGTAAACCACTTTTATCGTTACACTATAGTTATCACTGTTGTATTGTTATCACCGTTATCACTGTTGTATCACGATACGAGGTCGCCTCTTGTCGCGCTGTTATACCTGGGCTGACCACCTCCGACTCCGCCCATGGCTCCACCTACCTGCCCAGGTATAAAGGTAGTCGACTGGCTGGTATTCCTCCTTGTTGGACCCGATCACCCACGAGGGTGGGCTCTGTTATTTAGTCAATAAAAACCTTTAGTTACGTTCCTAACTCGTCGCTTTTTATTGGACGAATTGATAGGTATATCACTGTCTTCAAGGAAGAGGACACAAATAACTTCCCAGAAATGCTAGGGAACCAAGGGTCTAGTGAGAAGGAGGAATTAAAGGAAATTAGTATTAGTAAAACAAATAGTGCTGGAGAAATTAATGGGACAGAAAGCCGATAAATCCCCAAGGCCTGGTAATTTGCATCCCAGAGTACTAAAAGGTAGCCACGGAAATAATGGATGCATTGGTTGTCATCTTCCAAAATTCTATAGATTATGGAACAGTTCCTGCAGGTTGGAGGGTGGCAAACATAACCCCGCTATTTAAAAAAGGAGGGAGAGAAAATAGGGAACTACAGGCCGGTTAGCCTAACATCAGTAGTAGGGAAAATGCTAGAGTCTATTGTAAAGGATGTGATAACAGGACACTTAGAAAATACAAATGGGATTAGACAAAGTCAACATGAATTTATGAAAGGAAATAGTGTTTGACAAACCTACTGGAGTTTTTTGAGGATGTGACTGGTAGAATAGATAAGGGAGAACCAGTGGATGTGGTGTATTTGGATTTTCAAAAGGCCTTTGATAAAGTCCCACATAAGAGGTTAGTGTGCAAAATTAAAGCACATGGGATTGGGGGTAATATACTGGCATGGATTGAAAATTGGTTAACAGACAGGAAACAGAGAGTAGGAATAAATGGGTCTTTTTCGGGGTGGCAGCCGGTGACTAGTGGGGTGCCGTAGGGATCAGTGCTTGGGCCCCAGCTATTCATAATATATATCAATGATTTGGATGAGGGAACCAAATGTAATATTTCCAAGTTTGCTGGCAACACGAAACTAGGTGGGATTGAGAGTTGTGAGGAGGATGCAAAGGGGCTTCAAGGTGATTTAGACAAGTTGAGTGAGTGGGCAAATACATGGCAGATGCGGTATAACATGGATAAATGTGAAGTTATCTACTTTGGTAGGAAAAACAGAGTATTATTTAAATGGTGATAGATTGGGAAATGTTGATGTACAGAGGGACCTGGGTGTCCTTGTACACCAGTCACTGAAAGCAAACATGCAGGTGCAGCAAGCAGTTAGGAAGGCAAATGGTATGTTGGCCTTCATTGCAAGAGGATTTGAGTACAGGAGCAAGGATGTCTTACTACATTTATACAGGGCCTTGGTGAGACCACACCTGGAGTACTGTGTGCAGTTTTGGTCTCCTTACCTAAGAAAGGATATACTTGCCATAGAAGGGAGTGCAGCGAAGATTCACCAAACTGACTCCTGGGATGGCAGCACTGTCGTATGAGGAGAGATTGGGTTGACTAGGCCTGTATTCACTAGAGTTTAGAAGAATGAGAGGGGATCTCATTGAAACATATAACATTCTGACAGGGCTAGACAGACTGGATGCAGGGAGGATGTTTCCCCTGGCTGGGGTGTCTAGAACAATGGGTCACAGTCTCAGGACACAGGGTAGGACATTTTGGACTGAGATGAAGAGAAATTTCTTCACTCAGATGGTGGTGAAATTGTGGAATTCTCTACCACAGAAGGCTGTGGTGGCCAAGTCACTGAATATATTTAAGAAGGAGATAGATAGATTTCTAGACACAAAAGGCATAAAGGGGTATGGGGAGAGAACGGGAATATAGTCATGATCATATTGAATGACGGAGCAGGCTTGAAGGGCCGAATGGCCTACTCCTGCTCCTATTTTTCTGTTTCTAGGGCGAAGTCGACTGCCAGTACAGCCCCCATTAATGTAAAGAAGTGTAGCACTTTTAAATGTTGTGAGAATAAATGTAACTAATTTTTAGCTGCCACAACACTCCTGATACTAAACAACCTTTAAATGCCTGAATGAATCAGTTTCACAATGTCAAACTGACAAGGAAGCAGTGAAACACCACTATCCTGACAGCTGCGACTCATTACTGAGGATCCCTTTAAGTAGTGCCTTGGAGCCGGCATCCGCCTGCTTGATGCCTCCTCTCCCTGTCAGGGCAAGACGCTAACGCAGGTGGTGAAAATGAATTTTACAGATCGGGCGCCCAGTGAGCATTGTACGCTCACTGACGTCACTATCTGCCTGATGTTGAAGTCCCCGGTGGCAGCTGCTGGCGGCGGTGCTACAAGGGGCTGGATTTGGCGGGCTGGATTTGGCGTGCGTCACTGGATTCGCCTCGCCCTGGCGCTATTGCATCAGCACATCGTTAGCGTCCCTGCCAGGCGCTAGCTGGAGGTGCTAACTAACTGAATATTTCCCCGTAATGGAAATCTGTATGGGGCATGCCGACCTCTGCGCCTGAATTCCCACTTCCATTACACTAGGCTCTGCATTGGGAGCACTCATTTATAAAATCTACTGCTTACTGACTTGTGTGTCTCTGGATAAGGTATTTGCATCCCCAATAGTCACTTGCTCCACGTTTGTGACAATCTATTGAAACCTCATTTGATGTAGCTGCTCCTTACATAATCTACGTAAGGAAGAATCCCTGTTCTAGTCTGTGGCTGAAGTTGTACTTCTTCTGTGCAAAGGTTAGCCCCACAATCAGCTTCAATTACTATTCAGACTGCTCCCAATGTTCTGCCTCCTGTAAACCAAAATTTAGAAATTATGCATGCATTTAATGGGATGATTGCCTTGGAGCTAATAATCTAGGTTATACTGAATATAGTATGGGATATCGAACGTATATTTGTCCATTTATAATGGAAGAGGAGGAGGAGCAGGAGGGATTAGATGGATGGAGAGTGAGGGCAGCAAATTTAAAGGATACAACCTTCAATATATTACCACCAGATCATTTTGAGTAGCGATGGGGAATCTGTGTAATAATCATCCAGGCTGCGGTCCAAACGTAGAGGTCAGGTACTGATGCATTCTTCAGGAGAGCTGAGAAATTTAACCAGCTTGACGGTGTGATGTGGCTATAGCTTTTGTTGCCATTGCTTGGATTCCCAAAGTGTAGGTTGCAATGGATGGACACATTGCTTTCAAGTTCCTGGGGGGGGGAATATTCAGTAGCTTAGCGCCTGCAGATGGCAGTAACAGGGCGCTGATACAGTAGCACCAAGGTGAGTTGAATCCCCCCCCCCCCCCCCCCCCCATTGTGAGGTACCTTCAACGCTAGGCAGGTCGTGACATCAGTGAGCGTGCAGTAGGCGCCCCCTCTGGAAAATTCATTGTCGCCACTTACCTTAGTGCCTCAACCAAACAGCGACAGGGAGAGCTGGTGTGCAACTGCAGGAAACCGGCTCCAGCAACATTATTTAAAGGCATCAGCATTAATCACTCTCGGCTGTCGGGGCAGGTTAGTTTCAGTGGGTTCTTGTCAGTTTCAGCCAGTGGAACAGTTTGTATGAGTAATTTTAAGCTTCTTTTGTATCAGCAGTCTTCTGGCAAGTGCAAAGTAGCTACATTTATTTATTTTTTAATTCGTTCATGATGTCGCTGGCAAGGCCGGCATTTATTGCCCATCCCTAAGTGCCCTTGAGAAGGTGGTGGTGAGCCACCTTCTTGAACCTCAGAGGGTAGTTGAGAGTCAACCACGTTGCTGTGGGTCTGGAGTCACATATAGGCCAGACCGGGTAAGGTTTCCTTCTCTGAAGGACATTAGTGAACCAGATGGGTTTTTACGACAATCCGGTAGTTTCATGGTCACCATTACTAATACTAGCTTTTTAATTCCAGATTTATTTAATTGAATTTAAATTCCCCAGCTGCCTGTGGTGGGATTTGAACTCCCGTCTACCGGTTATTAGTCCAGACCTCTGGATTATTAGCTCAGTGACATTAGCACTTTGCTACCATACCCATACTACAAAGTAGCTACATTTATTGCTCAAAGATTAAACTGCTAAACTTGGCAACATTATTGGGGGCTGTACTGACATGTCACCTCACCCTCCAGAATCTATGGTGGAGGGAGCGTAGGCAGCCAGAAATATGGGAACATTTGCGCAGAGGGATGGATGTCGGGGCTCTCACCAGGAGGCCTTACCCTCCGAGGTTATTCTGACAGCACTTCATCTACCTTCAATTAAGTGAGGAGCAGTGTATTAGATGGCTCCTCATCACTAAGGTGGTGGAAATCTGCCACCTCCTCCAAACAGACCTCCAGCCTCACAGCAGGATGACTTAAATCCCAGACCCCTTTTGCTCACCACCTGCCCATCATACCATCCCTGTGTCATGCCATATCACACTGTTCTCCTGGGTAAAAAGGTGAACTGAGAGAGACCACAAAATTTTGCAAACTCCTTGAATAAATTTATGCATAAACATATCACTCATATTCTAATAACTAATGACCCTTGTGCCTGCCATAGTTGAATAGCTGTAATTGTGTGCAAGGCATGAGATGTGGGTGTGAGCATTGGTAGATAGAGATTGTTGGTGGGTGAGTGCTGGCGATGTGGTGCTTTGGGCAGTGTGTGAAGCTCGTGGTACAGATGGTGGTATGTAGCATTTGTTGAAGCATTCAATCACCCTGACCACACGACTGAGGTGGTTCTGCCATGAGCACACCTGCTTCAGTCCTCTGGCTCCTTCTACTTGTTGTGCTTCTCCTTATTGAGGCTGCTGCACAGCCAGCAATGCTGAGAATGAGGTGCTGCATTATCAATGAGCCTCCCCTTTAAGTACTGGGAAGGCCTGTGGCAATGACGAGTTGCGATTAGACTGCACCTGATATTGGTCCACCCTTTGAGAGTAACGCCACTGAGCTAGGCATTTAAGACTTAATTTCGCACCCCAAACATTTCTTTGAGCAGTGAAAATGAATTTTGCATGCAGTCTAAAGCATTAGTGCATGGTGCTAATTCGCAAACTTTTCTAAAGATACCGCCCATTCCTGGGCTATAATTAATTTGTAGCCCCTAGTGTTAGCCCCATCAATTTCCTGAACAGAAAAGCGTTCCACTTGTTTAATGTTCAGATTTTATGTGGCCAGATGCAAAAGGGGAAAAATGCAGTATCGACCATTTTGGGGCACTAACTTTAGTGTCTGACGTTAATTCGTGCCAGTGACCGCGAAATTGAGTTTTAGCACCCCAAGAGGGAAGTGGAGTGCTAAATCAAGCACTTTACTTCCTTCTTAGGACACTAACGTCGGAGAGCGGGGCAGAAACTTCAGCAGCGCTACACACTGGGCCATGCAGCGTTACTGCATCCAAAGGCTCCTTCTCTCCCTTAAAGGGAAGGGCCACCACTGCAGGCTCCACAATTTTAAAAATACCTACCTGGACCACCAAGGCAGCCATAATCCCATGTGATCAGCCCGGCACTCAAGCAGAGTGCCGGTCTGATCAATCGCAGGCATGAACCTGCGGAAAAAAACTAGAACAGGAAAGGTAAGTTTTTTTTTCCCATTTACCTTGGCCACCTCGCCTTTAATCAGCACCCCCGAAGCGGCCGGCCGCCCAATGCACACCTCCTGCAGCTGTCTGTGTTTTCGACCAGTGCTGCTGCAGGGGGCGGAAGTCAATTTTGGGTTCGGGGCGATGCACATGGCGATGACGTCACGATCTTCGCGTGAAGGAGTTCCTGATGCAATGCCGTAGCACCGCCACGAAACTCCCGCCGAATATGGCAGGAGTCGAGGTCAACGCCGCACCCGGTTGCAAAACCATTTGCGCCCCGGCGGGGGCACTAATGAGAGGTGCAAAGGCACCCAATTTCACCCCCAAAGAATCTTACACATCAATACAAGATTACCTGAAAGTTGCCATGATATATTTGTCCTTGGGAATTCTGTACTCCCTGTGCTCTTCAAGGAAGATAACCATGTCAATGAATGGCTTATGGGTGATTAGGCATATTCTTTGCTGCCATGCATAATGATTGCTAAGATTTACAAGAACAGCAGCTGAGGAGCACTACAACAAGGCTCTAATCACGTAGTTATTGAGAACCCTTGGGTTCTTAAAGCAGTGCTTTTGTTTCCTCAATAGGACAGAAGGGGCCTTGTGCTATGCTCTGTGTCCTGATTATTTGTAGCCTGCTGCGCCCTGCACACCTTTGCCATCCAAAAAGGCCTGGTGGCCCTGGCTGTTTTGGAGATGACAGTACAATGAGGAAATCATCAGGATAACCACCACTCAGAGGACTTGTCAGTGACTGCTGTGAGGGCCATATGTACACCACTTATCAATAAAGTGTTTTAATTTGATAGCAAAATACTGCAGATGTTGGAAATCCGAAATAACAACAGAAAATGCTGGAAAAACTCAGCAAGTCAGGCAACATCCGTGGAGAGAAATTTGAGTTGACGTTTCGGGTTTGACCCTTCTTCAAAACTGGAGAGAAAAGGAACTAGATCGAAGGCAGGGCTGCGATCGGACAAAAGAATAAAAGAACCAAAGAAGTAAAAGAGATTAGAAGCTAGACAAGATAGTAATAGGCTGTGATTAGGTGTAAAGTGTACTGGCAGGGCAAAAGATAGCTGCCAGGTGTGAGAGAGAAACAAAAGGAAAAGGGGGGGGGAAAGGAAAGGAGTGGAAAAATGTAAGTGAAAATGAAATAGGGGCCGAGGTTATGATCTGAAATTGTTGAACTCGATATTGAGACCGGAAGGCTGCAGAGTGCCTAATCGGAAGATGAGGTGCTGTTCCTCGAGTTTACGTTGAGCTTCCGTGGAACAGTACAAGAGGCCAAGGACGGTGAGGTCCGAGTGGGAATGGAGCGGTGAATTGAAATGACAGGCGACCGGAAGCTCGGGGTCACCCTTACGGACTGAACGGAGGTGTTTAATACAGTCCACCTTTGTCATCATAGGCATAACTGCTCCCCAGCTTCAAAGAAATAAGAAATCCTTCAAACCTAGAGCATCATATCATTTTGCATCGAACCTCTTTGACGAGCCAGGTCTTAATCATCTGACTGAATAAGTAAGCATGGAATAAGTGCACCCTTTCCCATATAATTTTCAATAATAAAAAAAGCATAACATAAATGCATATTATTTATTGAAACAGTGATTTCTAAAGTACACTGATTCTCTGTGGTATCTAAACGTGTGTCTTTATAGTACATTTGTATAGTGTCTTTAATATAGAAAAATATCCCAAGACCCGGCTGTTATGTTCATAAATAAATAGACGTTTTCATTATGAACAGCTAGCTTGAGCTAGTCATTTATTCAGCCATGTGGACTAGTGTACAGGCATCCATCTTGACTACTGCCTTGTGGGTAGCCCCCTACTAAACATACAGCTCCACCTAGTGTACCATTCTAGAATGACATGTTACTGATCATTACATCCCCCTTCCTTAGAGGTTAAACAAAATCAATATCAATCAATCATAATGACATAAACATCTTCACAACAGTCAACACATTTTCAAAGCTTTACTTTATGAACTCTAAGATTTTCATTCTTTTATTATAGTTTTCTTTGTACTCAAAGATTAAGTCTATCAGGCTTTTTTACTTCACGTGTGGATCTTCTCTGCATAGGTAAGTCTGATGTGTTTTCATGAGAGCCTGTATGTGTGTTTGTGTTAGCTTGTTCTGGTGGTGAGTGACAAGATTCAGTTGCAGCATTGTCATCGATTTGCTCTTGGATAGTTTCTTGTGTTTTCAGGAGGGAACGGCTGTTCCTCCTGAGAATCTGTCCTTCCTCAGTTCTAACGGTGTATGACCTTGGTCCTACTTCCTCAAGAATTGTAGCTTTCCTGTTCCATGCATCTGGATCCTCAATCCTGACAACATCATCCCTTGTCAATGGTTTCAGAGTTTTGGATGATTTGTCATAGTGTGATTTCTGTTTCAGCTTTAACAGTTGAAGTCTCTGTCTCAGTTCCTTACTCTGCTTTTCTTTTGCACAGCAGGGTAGCGTGGTGCACAACTTGCGACCCATTAGGAGCTCAGCAGATGAAGAACCACAGTCTAAAGGGGAGGCTCGGTAGCTCAGCAGGGTGAGATAAGGATCAGACTTGCTTTCTGTTGCTTTCTTCAGTAGCTGTTTGAGAACTTGAACACCTTTCTCTGCCTTACCATTCAACTGAGCATACAGAGGACTGGAGAGAAACTTGGAGTGGGAGGGGGAGGATCCAGTTGTCGTGGTCCATGTTGGTACCAACGACATAGATAGGACAAGGAAGGAGGTTCTGCTGAGGGAGTTTGAGCAGCTAGGGGCCAAATTAAAAAGCAGAACCACAAGGGTAATGAGCCACGAGCGAATTTGGCTGGGACAAATAAAATTAGAGAGTTAAATGCGTGGCTCAAAGCCTGGTGTGGGAGAAATGGGTTTTGCTTCCTGGGACACTGGCACCAGTACTGGGGCAGGAGGGAACTGTTCCGTTGGGACGGGCTTCGCTTGGCCAGTGCTGGGACTAGAGTCCTGGCGGATCATATAACTAGGGCTGTAGAGAGGGCTTTAAACGAACTAGTGGGGGGGAGGTTCCTAGAGAGCAAATAATAAAAATGACAACAGAGAAGGTCATAGACTTAGGTAGCAGTGGGGAAATTAACAACCAGGGCATGTCAGGAAGGGGCAGAAGGTATGGAGTAAAAGGTAAAGTAATAAAAAGGGCAAAAGCAGGAACTAAGTGTCACAAAACATCTTTGAAAGTTCTCTATCTGAATGTACGTAGCATTCGTAACAAAATAGACGAGTTAATGGCACAAATAACTACATATGGGTATGATCTTGTGGCCATTACAGAAACATGGCTGCAGGGTGACAATGCCTGGGAATTAAACATACCAGGTTATTTAACGATCAGGAAGAACAGGCAGGAAGGAAGGGGAGGTAGGGTGGCTATGTTAATAAAGGAAGGAATCACTGTAATACAGAGAAATGATATTGGGTCAAAAGATCAGGATAATGAAACAGTTTGGGTGGAGGCAAGGAATAATAAGGGGAAAAAAACACTAGTGGGCGTAGTCTATAGGCCTCCGAACAGTGGCAACTCTGTTGGACAGAGTATCAATCAGGAAATAGTTGAGGCTTGTAATAAGGGAACATCTATAATTATGGGGGATTTTAACTATCATATTAATTGGACAAATCAAATTGGGCAGGGCTGCCTTGAGGATGAGTTCATTGAGTGTATTAGGGATGGGTTTCTTGAGCAGTATGTAACTGAACCGACCAGGGGGCAAGCAACCTTAGATCTGGTCCTGTGTAACGAGACAGGATTAATTAAAAATGTCCTAGTAAAGGATCCCCTTGGAATGAGTGACCATAACATGGTTGAATTCCATATTCAATTAGAGGGTGAGAAGGTTGTATCTCAAACAAGCGTGCTAAGCTTGAATGAAGGAGACTATGAAGGTATGAGAGTGGAATTGAGTAGAGTGGATTGGGAAAATAGATTAAAGGGTAAGACGATACATGATCAGTGGTGTACATTTAAGGAGTTATTTTACAACTTCCAAAAAAATATATTCCACTGAGAAGAAAAGGGTGTAAAAGAAAAGACAGCCATCCGTGGCTAAGTAAAGAAATTAAGGATAGTATTCGACTAAAAACAAGGGCATATAAGGTAGTCAAATCTAGTGGGAGGATAGAGGATTGGGAAAACTTTAAAAGACAGCAAAAAATAACAAAAAGATTGATTAAGAAAGGGAAGATAGATTATGAAAGTAAATTAGCAAAAAATATAAAAACAGTTAGTAAGAGTTTTTATAGTTATATAAAAAGAAAAAGGGTGGCTAAAGTAAATGTTGGTCCCTTAGAGGATGAGACCGGGAAATTAATGGTGGGAAATATGGAGATGGCAAAAACACTGAATGAATATTTTATATCAGTCTTTACAGTAGAAAACACTAAGAATATCCCAGCACTGGACAAACAGGGGGCTAAAGGGGGGGAGGAGCTAAACACGATCAAAATCACTAAGGAAGTGGTACTCGGTAAAATAATGGGACTCAAGGCAGATAAATCACCTGGACCTGATAGCTTACATCCTAGGGTCTTGAGGGAAGTGCCGGTAGGGATTGTGGATGCATTGGTAATAATTTTCCAAAACTCCCTGGACTCGGCAAAGGTCCCGGCAGACTGGAAAACTGCTAATGTAACACCCTTATTTAAAAAGGGCAGTAGACAGAAGTCTGGAAACTATAGACCGGTTAGCCTAACATCTGTGGTAGGTAAAATTTTGGAGTCCATTGTTAAGGAGACAATAACAGGACATTTGGATAATCATAATTTAATAGGACAAAGTCAGCATGGTTTTATGAAGGGGAAGTCATGTTTGACAAATTTGCTGGAGTTCTTTGAGGAAGTAACATATAGGGTGGATAAAGGGGAACCAGTGGACGTAGTGTATTTAGACTTCCAAAAGGCATTTGACAAGGTGCCACGCAAAAGATTATTGCTTAAGATAAAAAATCACGGGATTGGGGGTAATATTCTGGCATGGATAGAGGATTGGCTTTCTAACAGAAGGCAGAGGGTTGGGATAAATGGTTCATTCTCAGACTGGCAATCAGTAACTAGTGGTGTTCCGCAGGGGTCAGTGCTGGGTCCCCAACTCTTTACAATCTATATTAACGATTTGGAGGAGGGGACCGAGTGTAACATGTCAAAGTTTGCAGATGATACTAAGATGGGAGGGAAAGTAGGGAGTGAGGAGGACATAAAAAACCTGCAAGGGGACATAGACAGGCTAAGTAAGTGGGCAGAGATTTGGCAGATGGAATACAATACTGGAAAGTGTGAGGTTATGCACTTTGGCAGGAAAAATCATCGAGCAAGTTATTATCTTAATGGCAAGAAACTGGAAAGTACTGAAGTACAAAGGGATCTGGGGGTCCTGGTGCACGAAACTCAGAAGGTTAGTATGCAGGTGCAGCAAGTGATTAAGAAGGCCAATGGAATGTTGGCTTTCATTGCTAGAGGGATAGAATATAAAAATAGGTATTGCTTCAGCTGTACAAGGTATTGGTGTCCATACTTAAGAAAAGACATACTTGCTCTCGAGTCAGTACAAAGAAGGTTCACTTGGTTAATCCCGGGGATGAGGGGATGGACATATGAGGAGAGGTTGAGTAGATTGGGACTCTACTCATTGGAGTTCAGAACAATGAGAGGCGATCTTATTGAAACATATAAGATTGTGAAGGGGTTGGATCGGGTGGATGCGGGGAAGATGTTCCCGATGATGGGTGAAACTAGAACTAGGGGGCATAGTCTTAGAATAAGGGGCTGCTCTTTCAAAACTGAGATGAGGAGGAACTACTTCACTCAGAGGGTGGTAGGTCCATGGAATATGCTGCCCCAAAAAGCTGTAGAAGCTACATCATTACATAAATTTATAACAGAAATAGACCGTTTCCTAGAAGTAAAGGGAATTAAGGGTTACGGGGAGCGGGCAGGAATTTGGACTTGCTTCTAGGTTCGGATCGGTCATGGCCCTGTGGGTAGCGGAGCGGGCCCAGGGGCCGTGTAGCCTGATCCTGCTCCTATTTCATGTGTCTAATTCTGTTAGATTCAGGAGATGGTTCTGTGATAGTGGATTTGCGGTTAGGATCAGATCAGCCATGATCTTATTGAAAGGCGTAGCAGGCTCGAGGGGCCGATTGGCCTACTCCTGCTCCTATTTCTTATGTTCTTATGATGTGATGTGTTGAAAGTCATAATTTGCTGCAAACTGTTGCCACTCCTTACAGTTGAAGCACGGACCATTGTCGCAAACGGCAATCCTGGGAATTCCATGTCTGGCGAAGATGGATTTAACATGCATTATGACACTGCTTGTTGATGTGCTTGAGAGCAGCGCCATCTCAGGATAGTTAGAATAGTAGTTAATCACTATTAGATAGTCTTTACCATTCAAATGAAAGAGGTCCATACCAACCTTTTGCCATGGTGCTGTTGGTAAGTCAGCTACTATCATTGGTTCCTTTGCTTGTTTGTTTTGGTGTTTCTGACATGTCTCACATATGCCTATCATGTTCTCAATGTCCTTATTTATGCCAGGCCAATAAACAGTGTCCCTTGCTCTCCTTTTGCATTTTTCAATTCCGAGGTGTCCCTCATGAATCCTTTTGAGCATGTCTTGACGTAGAGCCTGTGGAATGACTATTCTGTTCTGTTTTAGTAATAGTCCACTTGTGACACTTAACTCTGACCTGATGTGATAATACTTTGGACAGGAACCTTTTGGCCAACCATGATGAATGTTCTCTATTACTGTTTGTAACACTCTATCTTTTACTGTTTCTTCTGCTATTTGCTTTGATTTTGTGTCTGACATGGGCAGCGCAGCAGTGACCATACTCACATGAACATCCACGTCTTTCTCAGTAGAGCTCACATGACTCATTGTGGGTGCTCGGGATAGTGCATCTGCTAACACTGTGTTTGCCTGGTGTGTAGATCAGTTCAAAGTCATATCTTTGCAGCTTCATCATGAGTCGTTGAATTCTTGGAGACATCTCATTCAGGTTTTTTTTTTATGATGGCAACCAGTAGGCAGTGGTCTGTCTCAACTGTGAAGGTGGGAAGTCCATATATGTAGCCATGGAACTTTTCTAGTCCAACTACCAAGCCTAGACATTCCTTTTCAATCTGGGCATATCGACACTCAATCAGTCATAGACCTGGAGGCATAGGCAACAGGCTTCCAATCTTCACCCTCTGCTTGTAGCAAGACCACCCCTAAGCCATCTTTTGATGCATCCGTTGACACTTTGATTCTCTTTGTTGGGTCAAAGAAGGTGAGTACAGGTGTGGTTGTCAGCACTGTTTTAAGGTTCATCCACTCTTGTTCGTGTCTTTCTGTCCATGCAAACTCATTTATTTTATGTAGCAGGTCTCGCAGACAGGCTGTCTTGGCTGACAAGTTAGGAATGAACTTTCCAATGAAGTTTATCATCCCCATGATGCGTAGCACTCCTTTTTTGTCAGTGGGTCGGGGCATGTTGAGTATGGCATTTACTTTTTCCATATCTGGCTCTATTCCTTTACCAGATAGATTATCTCCTAGGAAAGTGACTTCCTGGATGCCAAACTGGCACTTGGCTTTGTTGAGCTTCAGTCCATTCCGGCGTATGCTCTGTAGCACTTTAGTCAGTCTCTCATTGTGTTCTTTCAGTGTGGAGCCCCAGATGATGATGTCATCAACATAGACCTGAACTCCTTCCAGACCTTCAATTATGTGTTCCATCGCTCTATGAAAGATTTCAGATGCAGATATTATCCCGAAAGGCATTCTGAGGAAACAATACCTGCCAAATGGTGTGTTGAAGGTACAGTATTTGGTGCTCTCTTCATCCAGTTTTAGTTGCCAAAATCCTTGTGAGGCATCGAGCTTTGTGAAGTATCTGGCACCTGACATTTCACTGGTGATTTCTTCTCGTGTATGTACCACTGGCTGAGCATCCTCCTTTAGCTGGATCTTGTAAGTGAATGGTAGAACTCCAAATCATTTGAACACATCCTGGAAATTACTCACTACAGAATCCACCGAGTCATCTGGTCTGCTTATGGCACAGTTTATACGGTAGACTCTCTTGACCAGTTCTAAGTCCTCACAAGCTTTGTCACCTAGTAGTGAATCAAGTCCTTCAGCCACAGCAGAAAACATGAGATGATGCACTTTGTCTTTGTCACTTAAGTGTGCATACACCTAAGCTATCTATTTTCTGTCCATTATAGTTCTTCAGTAGTACTGACTTTTTCTGTATTTTGGGTTTTTCTTTCATATTTTTAATGTCACTCATACTGATTAAGTTTGCTTTTGCCCCAGTGTCTAGTTTCAATGTAACTAATGCTCCATTTACCTGCAGTGGCATGATCCATCTGTCCTCTTCTACTGCATTAACTTTATGTTCAGCATTGTCCATTCCTGAGGGCTGCACATTTTCTGTATCCTTTTCTATATTGTCACATGACACCACCCCTACAAAAAATGTCTCACTTAAATCTGTGTCCTCAATCACATTGACTTGTTGCCCTTTCTTTGTTTTTACTTTTGAAAATCATTGTTTGGCAAAGTGATTCTTTCCATTACATTTTGTGCACATTTTTCCAAACGCTGGGCATTGTCTTGACTGGTGCTGGTAACCAGAGTGTTTACAATTAAAAGTTCCATCCTCCGATTGCTTTGCATTTCTATTTTGCCCACTTTTCTTCCCCTTGTAGGACACAGGACCGACAGCAGCACAGTCACTCATTACAGTCGCATCATTATTAATTTCACTGAAAGTCTTTGCGTGCTGTTGAGCTAGCTCATTGGCATGGCATATTTTCACAGCATCCTCCAATGTTAGTTCGGTTTCTCTCAACAAACGTTCCCTGACTCTCATCATGAATACCAAACACAATCTGGTCACGAATCATGGATGATTTCAGCTCAGAGAAATTACATGTCTGTGCTTTCCGTTTCAGATCGGTCACAAAGCTATCAAAAGTCTCATTTTGCTGCTGTGTCCGTGAACGGAACACGTACCTCTCGTAGGTCTCATTCTTTTTGGGAGAATAATGTGTATCAAACTTCTTTAGCACATCGTCCATCTTTTCTCTGTCCTCCTCTTGATTAAATACAAACGTATCACCTGCGGGCCTGCAACCGTGAGCAGTAACGCTATTTTCCTTGCATCTGGCATCGTACCGAACCCGATGGCAGCAATGTAGAGTTTGAATTGTTGTTTGAAAGTCCGCCAATTGCAGTCGACATTCACCGTGAGTTTCAAACCCTCTGGTGGCTTCAAATTCTCCATGTCGCATTTCACAATATTCAGCAGATATTACCACTTCTGGTACCATGTTATGTTCGTAAATAAATAGACGTTTTCATTATGAACAGCTAGCTTGAGCTAGTCATTTATTCAGCCATGTGGACTAGTGTACAGACATCCATCTTGACTGCTGCCTTGTGGGTAGCCCCCTACTAAACATACAGCTCCACTTAGTGTACCATTCTAGAATGACATGTTACTGATCATTGCACCGGCGTCATCTCCTACTTGGGAAATGTGTGGTACTGTGAGAAGGAAGACTAGATGCCTGGCACGTGCTGTCATGCTGAGAAATGGCATACTCTTGAAGATCGCTTTCAGTAACACTATCTAATAGTGACCAAGGGGCACAGAGGACGAGATGGGAGGGGTTCTGACAGAGCAACATGTGAAAGAATCTTGATACAGAGACTCCTGTGCAACTTGTCCTCAAAATCCTCTTCCTCCACATTATCATCGTCATCATAATGCATGAGAATGACTCCTTATTTCCTGCTCCTTCTCCTCCTGTCATCATTTCTAGCCCAATATGCTCCCTAGAGTATTACATAAAAAGAGAAGTTGAAAATGTGTCTTTTTAATTATCACTGTATGGCGTAGATTTTGACTTTGTGTGATAAAGTAAAATGGGTGATGGCGAGTCGGCAGCCAGTTTAACATCTCTCCTGATTTTTATTTCCATTGAAGTTGATTCAATATCACCCGTTTTACATATTAGCCAAGTCTCATGTAAACCGATTATACAGTAAGAGTGAGTATTTTGACAAATATATTGTGACTTGATTGTTTGTGAATTATTGGGCTCACCTCACCTACAAAACAGAAATATTGTTAGACATTTTTCAATTTATAAATGTTAACATTTATGTAAATAGCGTCTGGGATGTAATTACAGCTATGGGCCCAGATATTCGAGGGTTTAGCGCTGGCCGTTAAGGCCCGATTCAGTGAAAAAAAATGGCAGCCGCCGCACTCCCACTCGCTGCCGACTGGTCCCGCGGCAGCCACCATTTTCACCTGGGCGGTAGCGCTGCCAATTTGTGCGCTCGCTATCATTATGGAGATTATGTAGTTCGTGACACCGGTGAGTTTACAACGCTCACTTGATGCCTGATCTGCCATTTTGGAGTTCGCCGCTCCAATTACCGGCCTGTCTTAATTATGACCAGCTGAGCAAGTGTGCTCACAAGCAGGAAGGAGGCTCCAGGAAGGGATCATCAGCAACAACTTGCAGCTGACATGTTTCTGCAGATAGACTGGCTCGGTACAACTTTCTGCAACTCCAGCAGCTTTATAAACTTCTTTCAAGTTCCTAAGGTAACAGGGAGCGTTGTTGCAAGTTCATTCTTATTTCAAAGCTTCTGCTCCCAACACTTGCTCATAGTCATGGGGTTGTACTGGCAGTCGACCTTGCGCTCGAGGGAGCAGAAGCAACGAGGAAGAGGAGGAGATGCACGGAGAGGGAGGAGGGCCAGGTGGGCTCTCAACAGTTTTCCGAGATCACTTCTCTTATCTCCATTTAAGCGAGGAGCAGTGTATTAGGAGGCTCCACTTCAGCAAGGAGTTGGTGATAGAACTCTGCCACCTCCTGCAACCAGACCTGCAGCCTGATAATAGGGTGACCACGGCTCTCCCAGTGGCAGTCAAGGTCACCGTTGTAAGATCCATTCCTCCCCCCACAGTAAAAATTGGACTATGAAATATAAAAACCAGAACTGCACAACCTGCAAAAAGAGATGGGCAACAAAGGGTTAATTCAAACATTGCAGACGAACCAGCACGAGACTGGATATCAATGATATCACACAATCTAAAATACGAATGCTTCTGAACAAGAACAGTCGCATATTCATTTACCTTAAGGAGTTACATTGTTAAAGAAGACCATGGCCCCAGAATAACTAGTATCGGTGCAGGCCTAGACAATGGGCTGGGCCTTGAACCATTTGAATACGAATGCTAACAGAAATCAACAACTAGCATATACAGTCACCTTGGGAAAGTTGCATTGTTAGAAAGGTATCTCTAAGCAATGGACAATACGAGGGACAATTAGCCATTGCAAGTTCTCTGCTAGAGACATTCACACATTTTGAAGGGCAGGAAATGTGTTTCAAGATACTGCAAGTTGATTTTGTTTTAAAGTAAGAGGCACTTTGAAGAGAGTGTGTGGGAAGCCTTCGGAAGAACAGCGAGTAGAAAGATTTGGGCCTACAATCAACAGGAAACAGCCGATCGGGAGTGGTGATTGTATGTTTCAGTCAAATCATAGAGGAGGCTTTTGTGATTGAGTCTGAGTAAGTTTGTAAGTTTCAGTCAGGTCACAATAAGGGTTTTGTGATTGAGTCTGGGTAAATTTATATGTAACAGTCAAATCGTGGACGGGTTTATGTAGGGGGCATCTTTTCTGTGGTTTACGGTAATTTACTTGGTCAGCAGCCTTTGCCTGCACTCTGATCAATTCCAATCTTTTACCTGGTTTACGGTAATTTACCTGGTCAGGCAGCCTTTGCTGCTGCACGCTAAGCCAATTTCCAAACAGCGGTTTCGAATCGCTAACCCCACCTTCCAGTTCTGACTGAAGGACTTATAATTAATGATATATTAAAAACGGGCAACTGGTCTGAATGTGAGAAAATCAACTTTTATTACACTAAAGAAACTATAATCAAATTTTAAACTATGCCACACGAACACAGTAATTACAGTAAAATTGCTTAAATGGGGGAAGGTAGATGGCAAAAACGAGGGATTAATGGCTACAATGTTAATTAAACAATCTTAGCAATTTCCCCTAAATTGCCACCCCCCTTTTAACTCCTTACTAGGTTGCCTTGCTGAGGAGTCAGAAACCTGCTCACCTGTGGGCCAAGGAAAATAAGAGAGTGATAGCTTCTCAGGAGCTATCTTTATATCCTGCCAGCTCTTGCTGTTTGGTGCTGAAAAGGCTCTGTGTGCAAAATTCGCGCCCAAAAGTTTGAATACACAAGAGAAAGACTGTGATTGGCTGATTCAAACTGGTTGGAGTGGTTTGGATGTGTCTACCTTCTGGGGCTGAAGTGTACCCGCCCACATCCGGAGTTCACCTGGGCTAAAACAAAAGGGAATCCAACTGCCCTATTGTTCAGTAATGGGTGATTCAAAAACCCATTCAATCCAAACTGTTCTCTTTCAAAAGTTCTTTTCCGGAGTTTCATTGTGTCTCAATGTGTGTAAGGGCTTTGAATGGGGCTGGATTACTGTGTAAACGGAAACCGATTGTTTTGCGGTTACTGCTCAAGTGGATAATCCCTTAAGTCAATAAACAAACAGCGATTGCTTCTGAGAAGGGAAACTCCCTTGTTTGATTGACAGATCTGACTGCCACTGCTTGATCCTCCCACTTACACAGACATCCACGAGCTGCTTTTGTCTTTTGGCCATGCTTTCTGATGGCCATTTTTTAAACCCCTTTACAATTACCAAACTCCAGGGAACAATTTTATTAATAAAGTGTACTGTCTTAAAGTGTGCGAATTTTTCCACAAAGTTCCTCTATTCCGGTGTTGTCCACGTGCTGTCCATCTCAACGCAGCCTTTTGCGGTTCTGGGCACGTTTTAAAACTTTGTCCAACCCAGAGACAATTCAAATCACACAATTCTTCGTCCACGATGTGGACAAATATTTTCCGATCTTCAGGGATTTAGGTGATTTCTGTGAACCCCTACAGTCCTCCCTTTGGATACTTCCAACTTGATTGTAGTATCCACTCGAAGGAGTGAGCAAAATTTTCTGACCCCCGACAAACAACCATCCCCTGTGTTTACCTATAGCTACCTACCACTGATCCCCGACCCGTCTATTCCCCTCAAATTCGAGAAAAACCGTGGTACGGTAGGCATCTTACAGATACATCAGTTTACAATAAGGGGTCTCATACCCCTGCATCACTTGTTACATTATACAAAGCAATTAAAATTTACAATCACTTGTTACATTACAACTTATTACAAAATGTTGCAATCTTAGTCATACAATGTAATCAAAATGATCCCAAGCACGGAGAGGGTTCTACACCTCTGCTCAATGTGGAGTTGTCACAAAATGATCCCAAGCATGGAGAGGATCCTACGCCTCTGCTCAACTTGGGGCTGTAACACAAAATACAAAAAAACTTGAACAACGTGCTTTAAACAAACCCCGACCATCACGTTCCAATGATGGGTCGTGAAATTCGAGTGGGTATTGCTCCTCCCACCCGGGTAGTAAATGTTCCTTCCACCCCCGTTGAATGGTCTTAAACCTTTAAAACATACAGAATGGATTTACAGACCAGCCTGCTCCGCCAGCCCCGAGCCGTTCCCTTGTCCTTTGTGGAGGCGGGGTACCCCTCATGTTTAAAATTACCTTGGCACAGACCGAGACCGGGGAGCATGGGATTGTGACTCCCAGTCCCTCCCCCTCCCGTCTTCCCTCGACTGGCTGCAGAAAATGATGGGTGCCTGTGTGGCGGCTCTCCCTGGCACCACACTCAAACTTGGATCCCAGATCCGGCCACCCACTCATCCTCCCCAGCCACACTTACACTCTAGCTTTTCCCGTGGGCCCCCGGGTGAGTCCCTCCCTTCCCCGAACGCACCCACACGACTCTTGGGTCTCCACCCTCCCCTTTACAATCTTTCCCGGGCCATCACCACCCACTCCCGGGGAGCGCGTCCCTATCTGACAAGGCGCCCGTGCTTCCCCACCATAACTCCTCAACAGCGAGGTCTCTCGCAAGTGAACTTCGGTCAGGATAGTGCTAGGTTGGGGGCCATGCCCCACCCAGCTGGGGCCATCCCTTCCGCGTAGGAGGAGTAGGCAAGTTCCTCCAGACCCTGTCCGGTTTCTCCCGAAGGTCGCTGCGGGGTTTCCCTGTAGATTAGTCCAGTGGCGAGGTGATCCCCAACATTCTGTATCCTTATCTTTATTCGATGCCCAGCTCGGGCTGGGCGAACAGGGCTGCTTCTTCGTCCAATCTCCTGCAAAAACTTAAAAGGACATGCAGCCAGGTCTCTGACTGACCTGCTGCCTTAGGTGGAGGCGTGGTCGGCTCCCTCGACCTCGGACCAAAAATACAAACATTTGGCACACTTATAAACTTAAACCTAAACTTAAACTACAACAGTTAATTTTAAACTTACAATTTACACCTTAAAGCAAGCTATACAATGTAACTTAACACAAAGCTATAATACAAATGCCGCCCGTCTCCAGATGGCCAGGCTAATCTCTGGCACTGTCGCAGATCACTGCTGCCTGCAGCAAAGCTGGACTGCCTCCTGCCTCTTGTCCCTCCCAGCTTATGGCTGCTGGTTGGGGACCTCTGCCCTTTGGCTTCTCCCTGGTTCAGGAGGCCGCCCTACTCCACTGAAAAGTGGGTGACCATGCTTTCTTGGGCTGGGGCACCCGAAGAGACCTTCTGAAGGGCACCTGAAGAGACCTTCTGAGGGGCGTCTCTTTGGGGGAAACTTTGGCTGGTGGACCCTGAGCTTGGGTCACAGCCCTAGTTGGCTGGGAACCTTCTCCCCCTGATGCAAACATCCCGGACTGTATAAGATACCTGGCAGCCTGCCGGTACTCCTGGTTTGTCTCCTTTTCCCTACCCACTCCTTTACTGGGGGCGGGTATTCCCTCACCACCCGCTGCTGGTGGCTGGAAATTTTCCTCCCCATGTCCAAAACCTGTTACCAGCTCTCCTGCAAGAGGAATTGCTATCCCTGCCTCCCCAGGGTCCCACATCATGGGGGGGACCACTCTAGAAGCGGGCTGGGAAGCTGGTCCCTTTAAACAGGCGACTGCGCCTGCGCGAATCTTCTCCCGAGTCCCTCGGCAGAGGCTGTGAAGCCTCTGTCTTCAAGCAGGCGCCTGCGCAAGGAAACCGAAAAAGAGCCACTGTGGTCCCACCGGCAACTGCGCCTGCGTGAACCTCCTCCTCGGAGTCCCGCGGCAGAGGCTGGTCTGGCTTCAAACAGGCGATTGCGCCTGCACGGGAAAACTGATGAGCCACTGGGGTCCCGCAGGCAACTGTGCCTGCGTGAAAAATCTTTTCAAAGGGCCAGGGAACTGCTACACTCTCACAGGCAACCGCGCCTGCGTGTTCCGTTTGTTTGAAAAAGATAGGAAGAACCGCTGGGTCTTCCAAGTAGGCCACTGCGCCTGCGCGTATGTATTGGGAAGCGGGGACCTTTAAACGGCCGACTGCGCCTGTGCGCTCGGCCTCACAGTGAGCAAGAGCCGCTGGGGGTTCCAATTTCACGACTGTGCCTGCGCAAACCTGGTGTTGGCAAACCTCTCCCCTCAGGCGTGCGACTGCGCCTGTGCGGGAAAACTGATAAGGATCCGCTGGGGTTACGGGCTGGGGAACTGTGCCTGCGCGAACCTGGCCTTGGGAAACCTCTCCCCTCAGGCGCACAACTGCGCCTGCGTGAACCTGGTGTTGAAAAGACTGGGGAAATCCTGTCTCCAGACCAGCGACTGCGCATGTGCGGGCAGTCTCCAAGCGATCTTCTGTGAATGGAATGGCAGCAGTCTGCAAATTTCTAATCTCAGGTTGCTGTTTCTCTGTTTCTGAGCCACATAACTTGTTCAAATTTAAACTTTGGTCAAAATTTAGGTCCCACTGGGGCGGGGAAGTGTCCCAATTTGTGGGCTGGACAACTTTTCCCTGGAAACAAGCCACAGCGCCTGTCTTTACAGGCTGTGAACTTGAACTTGTCTGGTCAGATTTATACAATTTTCCTAAATTTCTCTGTGTCCCATCCCTGCCTGTAATCACTGCCACTGGCCCGGACCCATATGGGTCCCAGAAAGTGCCTGCACATGCACCCTCCTTGACCAGCATATCGGCCAGTCATTGTGGGGAGGCAGAGGTGGGTGCAGCACCACTGATGGCTGCTACCTTTCCCTGGTTGGTCAGGAGAGACCGCATTGCCTCCAGTATCGACTCGACTGAGGCGGGGGAAATTCCTGTCTCTACCATTTGAGTTGGGGCTGCGGGGGTCCCGGCTTTATCGTCTCTCTCAGGCCTTTTACAATCCCTGCGCCAGTGGCCCTCCTCCCCGCACCTGTAACAAGTGACCTTGTTCTGGGAGGGACGGCTCCCCTCCTGGCGCCACTCTTTCTTATATTGAGCCCCAGGTTTAACCTCGTGGACTTTACCCTTTTGCTGGGGGTCTCACTATTCCTCCCATTTCTATATGCTACCGTGAGCTGCCGGATTACAGTCTCTTCAATTACTAGGGGTTTCGGTGGTCAAACCAAGTATCAGCTTTTACCTTTATCTGGGGCAGGCAATTGGACACCAGGCAACGAAGCCATTGGGTCTGCTGCCACTGGTTCAGTTGTGCCCTATCTTGTCCCCCTGCACAGGCACGGTTGTGGACTGGCCACAGCCTGTCTGCGAATGCCTGCAGGGTCTCCCCTTCATTCTGCTGGGTTTTCCCTACGTGATCGAACGGATTGCCATCGTTCGCACCCATGGCTTCCAGTATTTCCTCCTTCAGGTCCTCAAAACCCTTCTGCCCTCTCTTAGCCTCATCTGAAAGGGTCTGATAGAGCTTGCTATCCACAGAGAAAAGCAACATTCTGGCTTTCTCTTCATCATCACAGCCGTTAACACCGGCTGCCTGGTCTACTTGTTGGAAGTGCATTGAGGGGTCTCCCTTTTCAGAGAGCATGGGAATATGTTTCACCATGACTCTGAGCTGTTGGGTATCATAGGGTACCAGATAGGTATGCTGAACAGCCCCTGGGTCATTATCGTTCATGGGCACACCGTACCTCCGTTGTCGGAGGGGGTACACTGGTCCTGGTCCCGGCCTGCCTAGCGGGACCTGCTGGCGTTCTCCTACCACCCCATTGTCCACCCCTCCTTGCTGCCAGAGCTCCTCAAAACCCGGAGCTGTGGGCTGCTGTCTTGGGATCACTAATTCCCTAACCAGCTTTTCCCTTGGTGTTGCCTGTGGGGTGGTTTGATTTGGGCTGCTGGTAAAATCCGGCTGACCTGCTTTCAGGCCGATTACACAAATCATCCCCTTTGCTCCCTTTAAATCCACCTTAAGGCTTTCTATCTCTGCTCTACAGGGGCCATGATCTGCTTCACTAAACCTTTGGTCGCAGGCCAGCTTATAAGCTGCTGTAACTCCTGAGATGAGGCGGACATTCTCTTCCCGCAGTCTCATCTCGCTATCTCTGGCCTCAGTGACTTCCTGCACAAGGCGCTCTATCTCTGCCTGGCATTTTCCCAACACTGACTCCCGATTCTTGGCCTCTGTCACCTGCTCCTGCTTCCTCATTTCACCCTTCTTAACCCAGCCTCCTATGCTCTAATAGGTCAGCTTACACGCTGCTGCTAACATCTGCAGGGCTGCCCACAGACTGAAAGCAAGAAAGGCAAGAGCTGATGCTTTCTCCAGATCCAGACCACTTATCACATCAAGAACTGCCTCCAGTCCTGCTGCAGTCGCCAATGTGTAGGGGGGCATCGTTTCCATGGTTTATGGTAATTCACCTGGTCAGGCAGCCTTTGCTGCTGCACTCTAAACCAATTTCCAAACAGCGGTTTTGAATCGCTAACCCCACCTTCCAGTTCTGACTGAAGGACTTATAATTAATGATATATTAAAAACGGACAACTGGTCTGGATGTGAGAAAATCAACTTTTATTACACTAAAGAAACTATAATCAAATTTTAAACTATACCACACGAAAACAGTAATTACAGTAAAATTGCTTAAATGGGGGAAGGCAGACAGCAAAAACGAGGGATTAATGGCTACAATGTTAATTAAACAATCTTAGCAATTTCCCCTAAATTACCACCCCCTAACTCCTTACTAGGTTGCCTTGCTGAGGAGTCAGAAACCTGCTCACCTGTGGTCCAAGGAAAATAAGAGAGAGATAGCTTCTCAGGAGCTATCTTTATATCCTACCAGCTCTTGCTGTTTGGCGCTGAAAGGGTCTGTGTGCAAAATTCGCACCCAAAAGTCCGAATACACAAGAGAAAGGCTGTGATTGGCTGATTCAAAGTGGTTGGAGTGGTTTGGATGTGTCTACCTTCTGGGGCCGAAGTTCACCTGGGCCACATCTGGAGTTCACCTGGGCTAAAACAAAAGGGAATCCAACTGTCCTATTGTTCAGTAATGGGTGATTCAAAAACCCATTCAATCCAAACTGTTCTCTTTCAAAAGTCCTATTCCGGAGTTTCATTGTGTCTCAATGTGTGTAAGGGCTTTGAATGGGGCTGGATTACCGTGTAAACAGAAACCGATTGTTCTGCGGTTACTGCTCAAGTGGATAATCCCTTAAGTCAATAAACAAACATCGATTGCTTCTGAGAAGGGAAACTCCCTTGTTTGATTGACAGGTCTGACTGCCACTGCTTGATCCTCCCACTTACACAGACATCCACGAGCTGCGAGCTGCTTTTGTCTTTTGGCCATGCTTTCTGATGGCCATTTTTAAAACCCCTTTACAATTACCAAACTCCAGGGAACAATTTTATTAATAAAGTGTACTGTCTTAAAGTGTGCGAATTTTTCCACGAAGTTCCTCGATTCTGGTGTTGTCCACGTGCTGTCCATCTCAATGCAGCCTTTTGCAGTTCTGGGCACATTTTAAAACCTTGTCCAACCCAGAGACAATTCAAATCACACAATTCTTCGTCCACGATGTGGACCAATATTTTCCGATCTTCAGGGATTTAGGGGATTTTTGTGAACCCCTACATTTAACTGTGTCATATTGTGTCGATGCAAATGACCCTTGCGTAAGGGTTTGTATTTTGGGGTTGTTAGCCTAATGTAAATCGTAGGGATTTATACTGGGAAGGTAATTGTGTGTATGTGTTCAATAAACGAACGAATCAAAGGTTGAGGCAAAACCCTGTGCCGTGTGTATTTTGTTCTTATAAATCCTGATGTCCAACAATTGTGTGTAATGGGGAACCAGTATCGGAGAAAACCCCTTACACCATGGCACTCAATTTCTTTGGCAGCGGATCCTTCCAATCTGCAGCAGGAGACACAGCTAACATCTCACAGTTCACCATTCATTGCTGCATTCGGGAGGTCACTGAGTCTCTCTACAAAAGCAGAAGGGACTATGTTTTCTTCTCTCTGAGCAGGAGGATTGCGCATGTGGCGTTGCCAGGATAGCGGGCTTCCCCATGGTGAAGGGCGCCATCGACTCCACCCATGTGGCTCTGCAGGTGCCGCATATCAATCCTGAGATCTTCTGTAACTGCAAAGGCTACCACTCACTTAATGTGCAGCTGGTGCGACCATGCCCAGCGCATCCTGATTATCAATGCCTGCTATCCTGGCAATGTCACGATGCCTTCATCCTGCGCCAGTCCGGTGTGCCAGCTATCTTTCAGCCACCATGATAAAACCGAGATTGGCTGCTCGGAGACAAGGGCTATTTGCTCTGCACTTGCTTCACAACTTGGCCACCATGAGGACGCAGCCCTTGCCAGCAGAGATTGAGGGACCACCCCAGGAAGAGCATGAGGGAGAGAAGGAGGAGGAAGGGAAGGAAGACGAGGAGGAAGGGTGGAGGCGGGCAGCAAATCCCCCTTCGGCACGGGCTGTCCGTGAACGCCTCATCAGATTCGGATTCCAGTGAATGAAACCCCAGATCCCCATCGCTCACCACATCCTCATCAACCACATCCCCATCATACCATCCCTCTGTCATGGAACATCACACGGTCCTCCTGGGCACAAATTTGAAATGAGAGCCACCAGAAAACAAAGATTCCAAACAAAATAAATACATTTATCAATAATCAATTCACAAATACTATATCAACTAATCACCCTTGTGTAATCCCTTAGTGCCTGTCATTCGGGTGCCCTTGCCTGACCTAGTGATCCTACAAAGTGCTCCCCCAGTGGCTGCAGCATGGTTAGTGGAAGGCTGCTGAGTTTCCGTGGGGGAGACTTCAGATGGCCTGGCAGGATGACCTCGAGCAGCTCTGGCCCTAGAAGGCCCGGCTGTAGACTGCACCACCTCAGCATAGGCGGCAGCAGTCTGGGCTGGCTGGCTGACAGGCAATGGTAAAGGCAATGGCAGAGTGGCAGTGGTGGGAACATCCTGAGAGAGGACAGCAGGGTCCTGCTCCACAGACCCACTGCCATTCCCCGGGGCAGCACCTCAGCATTCCTAGCAATCTGTTGGAGGACAGGTTGCTGTCCTACTGTGACACCCTACAAACCCCATTCGACAGTGGTAAACCCAGCCACGATGGCAGCAGTCTGATCTTGCGTGGCAACAAGCTGAGACTGCAGGATCGTGGTCTGTACTTCCATTGCAGCACTAAGACATTGGGTTGCTTCAGCCTGTGCAAGGTGTGAGATGCAGGTGTGAGTATTGCAGCAGTGGTAAGGTTGTGAGGGTGAAGTGAAGCTATGATTGTGAGGTTTGAGTGGTGATTGGCAGAGATTGTTGGTAGGTGAGTGCTGGGGGTGTGGTGCATTGAGCATTGTGTGAGGCTTGTGGTGCAGATGGTGGGATATGGCATTTGCTGAAGCCTTCACTCACCTTGACCTGCAGCGTGAGGTCATTAAACTACTTGCGGCATTGGATGGAGGATTTGGGGACCACGCAGTTGGCCATCACATAATCAGATATCTCCTGTCACAGCCTTCTGCATGTGGTGTATGTAACCTGTTCCACCTTAAGAGAACTACCTTAAGAGATGTACTACTTTCTCTTGGCTGCTGTATACTGTAATACCGGTGGTGACCACTCCGGTATATAAACGTTGTGTAGGGATTTGCTGGGCAGTTCAGCCCTGACCTCCGAATAGTAAAGACCTGTTAAAAGTTATTCTTGTGGTCTGTGTCCAGTGATTTATAATAAGCATAACTGGGACACACAGACTTAACACTGCATGTATGGGCCGATGGCTTTCTGCTGGCTTGCGGGAAGAGGACAGCCCGCCTCCTCTCCATGGCCACCACCAGTGACTCCAGAGCCGCATCTGAGAAGCATGTTGCTCTCTCCCTGTGCTGAGGCTCAGTTATCTCTTCCTAGTCAGTTGTGCTTCCAAATGGCGCTCCAGATGGAATGACAATGAGGTGCTGTTGCATCAAAGCACATCCCCTTTAAGTAGTGGATAAAGCCTAGGTGAAACATGACTGGGAATTAGACTGCACCCGATATTGGCCCACCTGTTGAGCGGTAAGCCAATGAGCAGCGATTTTAGTACTGAGAGCAGCACTATATAATCATATAAATGAGCACTGAACATAAATTTTTTGCATGCTACCTAGACCACTTTGACCTGGTGCAGCTAAATAGTGCTGGGCCATGACACTGCCCGTTTTCAGGCCATATCCAATTTCTAGGCCATGGTTCCCATCAGAACAGGGCTTCAGAATCTCTTGTCCTGTTACTGTTCCTTTACTCCTTTGATGTCTTTGTGCAGGTGAATGTATAGCACGCTTTGTGAGGTGAGCTACTGTGTCCTGCAGTTAATAGTTGTGCAGCAAGGCATCCAGCAAAGACTGATTGTGTTATTTTCATGTATGTGTGTGGTTCTGTTTTTATTTGCAACTTTGTAAAAGTTTTAATCTTGGGGACACTTAAAAGAACCTTCAACGATGCATAAAAGAGTGGATGAAAGATTAACAGAACAAGCAATTACTGGAGTCATTTATTAACAAATAGCATCAAATATAAAATTCACTGAATACACCATTTATCAACTGCTTGACAGCAAAAATATAAAACCAGAATTAAAAAGTAGATTGTCATATTGCCATATGCCAGCAGTCTAACAATTGAGCTGGGCTAAGTTACATTTGTGGCACTCTATTTAACAAACAATGGCTAATCTCATGACATAACATATCATTCTACCTTCACAGTACCATTACATATGATTACATTACAAATCTAGAATCCCCACAGCCAAACACTCAGCCAGTTTTAGAAAACCAATATAAAACATGTAAAGTTTCGAGCAATTTACTCATGTAACTGTAATGAGAGAATAATTATTTCTCTGGATGTACATGGACAATAGAAAAATCAAATTAAAATCCCTTTATAATTGCACTTTATTAATATATTTCAATTTACTGGCTCAAAAATATTTTGACACATGAAAGCTTATGCCCCAGAAACTAGATGAAAGTAGCGTAAAAGACTATTGGCACGTTAAAAGGGGTTATATGGATCTCTGAATGCTATGATATTGACTAAAGTGTAAGCGAGTGAAATAGAAAACAATTCAGTTATGGGTAAGATTGCTATAGCACAGCTTAAACAGCAAAAACTTGGCTCAGTGAGCAGTAGAACTTTCTCTTTTGTCGGAACAATTCATATTCATTCAGTCGATGAATCCACTGTATTTTCTGGCGTGGTGACTTCACCATCTCCTTCTGCTCTAGGAAATACAAAAACAAAGCTGGAGTGTATTTGGTGCAGTAGATAGGAAAGTTGGTTGTAATTTAAACCAATCACATTTGTTGAAGTTTGCTGGATAACATAAAGTATTCTGCTGGGAGGTTAGTGGTTGAACAAGTACTAAATTAATAGAGAAACGAGCTCCACGAGCCTCACATCCGCCTTTTTGATGAGACATTGAGCCGTCTGCTCTCTCAGGGAGACGTGAAAGATCCCACGACACTATTTCAAAGAAGAGCAGGGGTGTTACCCCAGTGTAACAACAGAAAATGCTGGAAAAACTCAGCAGGCCAGGCAACATCCGTGGAGAGAAAATAGAGTCAACGTTTCGGGTGAAACCCCTTTGTCAAGACTAAAGAAGCACAGGAAATGAAATAGATTAAGAGGCCAGGCTGGGAGAGAACAAAAAAGAAGAAACATTAAGAGGTATTCAAAACGAGATGAGATGGTGATAGGACTAGTGGAGACAAAAGACGGCTCTAGATAAGGGTTTTCACCCGAAACGTTGACTCTATTTTCTCTCCATGGATGTTGCCTGGCCTGCTGAGTTTTTCCAGCATTTTCTGTTGTTATTTCGGATTTCCAGCATCTGCAGTATTTTGCTATCGTGTTACCCCAGTGTCCTGGCCAATATTTATCCCTCAATCAACATCACTAAAAACAGATTATCTGGTCATTATCACGTTGCTATTTGAGGGAGCTTGCTGTGCGCAAATTGGATGCCACGTTTCCTACATTACAACAGTGACTACACTTTAAAAGTACTTTATTGGCTGTAAAATGCTTTGGGATATACTGAGGTCATGAAAGGCACTATATAAATGCAAGTCTTTCTTTCACATCACTGCGAGGCCTGTGTGAAGCTGCTGGTGACTCATACTGAATATAGAGTTGAAGCTTGAGGACTGCTTAGGGTGGGTGTGTGTAAGTAACTGATGCTGTTATTGCAGACCAATAATATCTAATGATACAAAAAGGAAATAATTTTGCCAAAATGAACATTATTTACCTGTCAGTCAGGAGTGTAACAACTCTTTTGACCCATTGAGTTTGGGGATCCACACAAATTATAGTCCCAGACTTCAGGGTAATTCTGTAACACATAAACAGAAAATCTTTTGGTTAAAATGTTAACGATAAAATGTAAAAGGTGAACTCACTATCACAAGGTAAATGAGCAGTGATACTGCAGATAAACCAGAGTCAGCCAGAAGGGGATGATTGAATTCAGAAACTCAAATGTTTATTTTAATAATCAAACGCAAGGCCATTCTGTACACTTTTGTAAAGTAAAATTCTGATAAATTACAGAAAAAGCCTTTGTGACACCTATAAGCTTTGTTGTCCTAAAGGTGATTAATAAAGATAGATTATGCTGTATTTTACATAACAGAAAACACTTTTAAGTGTGTTTATAAACAATTTGTCCACAGTGACTGCCTTAGGAGACAACAATAAATGCGTCATTCAGATTCGACCAGTACGGGAAGATCAGCTGTCTATTCAAAACTATATAAGATTTGCCCTCAAAGGTAGTCAATTTATCCTGTTGGTACTGTAAAAATGAACCAAATAATAATTTTTCCAGACTTGCGAAATTTGAATTGCCAACTTAAGTTTGCTTTGTTGTTGTAGTTCAGGAGATTGAATTTATTTCAATATACTTACACAATCTCTACTTTTCTGCAGTAGGAGCCCCGAGGAAAGATGTCGACATGTTGATATTTTCTTGGATGAATGAAACGAGACATGACGTTCACGCATTTGCATCTTGAGTTTGTTATGTTTATTACACACAGACCTATTGTGAAAGAGAAAAGACAAGACAGGTTCACACTGGCATCAAGAAACTTGAAAATATATGAGTTGCATCAACAAAATTGCTACCTAGGTGTAGGCTTCTCCCTTGAATGGAATAAGCATTTATTTTTAGAAGATTATATCTAACGTGCAGTTTTCCAAATTCTTGCTCCTGTTGTGAAGTTTTGCCTGTTGGAATGCAAAACAGGACTTTGGGTTCATGTCCCCTAGATTTACTCTGCATTAGAATGAAGGGAAAATTCCTAAACTACCCTGCATTTTACAGAATGTAATGTTTGTGGTATGGCGAGTCCCCTCGCTACTGCAACAGATTTCATCCTCTTGCTGTCTTTTATTATTTAACCTGTCACTAGGCAGGTATGTGTCTGTGTTTCTGATACTTGACTTACTTTGTATTAGTGCCATACATCCAAGGAAAACAGTATTTTACTGAAAGGTAATACAATCCCATTAGAATATACCGTAACCTGCTCAGAGCCCTGTCAATTGTTTCCCAACCAATACAGTTTAAAACAGCAATGAATGGCATTTGAAAGTCGGGGAAATTTCTGGCATGGCCATGTCTGGGTGGAAAAGGCTTTTCTGTGAACCCAGTAAATGGGATTATTTTTTGTTCTTGAGTTTTTGTTCTCATCAAGGTGAATGGAGTTAGTACTGAGAAATGGAACACTTTCTCATTTCAGGCATACCTTGCCAGTATCGTGTACTCTCAGGTTAGATATAGCACAACCAGCTGCAGTTAACTCTGTTTCTCTCTCACGGACGTTGCCTGGCCTGCTGAGTTTTTCCAGCATTTTCTGTTGTTATATGCAGAATAAGACTCCCTTTTCAATGCCTCAACATTGTGCCTTCACCCTAATTTCAGAACAGCACTCCCTACTGCACCAATGTGTCATTTCCATTTCCCACAGAAGACATCCAAGTGGCCTTTCAAAGTGAGATTGTTAATATAATGCCAAATTAAGGGAAGTTTTGTGCTGTGGCTTCATGCTTACCAGGAAGTGGTTTGAGACTGACAAAGCTAAATTGATATGGGTTGAAAGGAACCTCACCAGCACGAGAGAAGGGTAACTTTTATGCCATTGATTAGGTTCAATTTCAATTTAGTTACCATCGTGAAATAACATTGATCTTACTCACTGCATCACCCAGGCCCCCAACATTTTTAAAGAGAACTTTTACCCGATACACAGATTCCTTGGAAACAGATTCTACAGAGTTTGCTCAACAATGTTGTGTGGAGACTATTCTGTCATGGTCTTGATCGTAGCTCGCCTTTTAAATAAATGCAGTTTCTGAACTATGTTCAATACAATCTGAGATTGAATTCTACAGTTCAGGCAGACCACACTATCCAGCGTCGGGAATTATGTGTTAATGTTGTGTTCAGTGTAACCTGCAATATACAGCATTAACTTATTTGGTCAGTCTTTTAACAGTGGCTGTAGAACAGCTTGTGTAACCATATGAAAAGTTCTTTATTTCTCAAAGGGTTAAAAATTGTTCATAGCCAATCTGTGACCATTTTGAATTAACACTGCTGAAAAAATTAATGTGAGATTCCTTTAAAATCTGTTTGAGATGTTGGGACTATTTCCATTGGAGCAGAGAAGATTGCAAGGAGGTTTACTGCGGGTTTTTTAAGATTATGAAGGATTTTGTTAAGGTAAACAGGGAAAGACTATTTCCTCTGTTTGGCAAATCAGAGAATTTGAGCCATCAATTTAAAATTGTCACTGAGAGTGAGGAGAGAAGTTAGAAGATTTTTTTAATGGGGGGAGTGGAGCATAAAATGCATTTCCACACAGAATAATTGAGGCAGAGACCGCTGCATATTTTAAGGAAAATTGGATAAATATTTGAAATAGAGGAAGATACAGGTCTATGGGGTAAGAGTGGGATTAGTTTTGGATTGCTCTACCAAAGAACTGGCACACTTACCTGGTACCCTTCTTGGAGATGCCCATCCTATGACCTGGCTGAGAACCTAGAACCTCACCACAAAGCAGCATGCAAGAGCAAGATTTTGTTTAATTTGGAACGTGCACCTTTTGCAAATAAGAGCACTGCTAAACTATTATTGTACTGGAACAACATGCCTATACACTAGTGATGAATGTAACTGGTTTCAGGTTAGATTATCAGATTGATTTGACCTAGACTAATCCTCATTGATCCAACACAAAGCCAGATCCCAACCACGGAAAATCCTGTAAAAGAATTGCAATTATTTTTTCCCCTAGATCAGAGAGGAAACCCAATGCAAACCAACCTTATTAACCTGGTTTAATTAGGTTGGATTTGATTTCAAATGTGAGACAGCATTCATCTCCACCATTGAATGCTCTTCTCTTTTTCTTTTAAGTCAGAAGACAGTGCAAAGATTTGCTGTGAAAATGCTCTGACTGTAAAACAACATGAGATATATACAACAGCATCAAATACTTTCACATCTTTTGAATTTGTCATCTCCACTACCTTTATAGTAAAATGTACGAATCTAATTTACTCCAGATTCAATTAAACTTATATATATATATATTTATATATTCATTTAAAACTGTGCCCATCATCCTGCTTTAAATACTAGAACACAGTTGCTTAGAAAGGCCACCTCACTAACCTCAAACTAGGTGACAAGTACTTACCATGAGCAGCTAGGCAGATGACAATTGTTGCCAACAGCAAAGACATAGTTTGGGTCTTCATTGTTGAGTGAGTCTGGATCTCTTCTAGCCTTCAGTCAGATCAGCTGGCAGCCTTCAGAGTGTGTTGGTTTGACATATCAGGTCTTGTATTTATCAGCAAGATTTGGGGAACTTAGGTCATCAGAATCTAAATTAGGAAATCTGTCATCAGTACATTTGAATAATTACCTTAATGGTATTTTTGCCTTTGAAGCAGTTTTTCAAAAAAACCTTTGATGTAAGGATGAATTTTCTCCATTTATTTGTACTTCATTTTAGCTACAGTGCGCCCCAATGATTTAAACTGATTGTGAACCCTTTTTGACCATATTCCTACAGACAGGATTTGGAAAAAGAGTTACTTATAATGCTGTAAGATATGGCCTAGAACGTCTATTCATGCTTATTTAGATATTTTACGTATTGGAAAGGCTAGCATGCTTTTTCAACAGGCCAAGAAGCCCTTGCAGAGATGTTAGCAGCTATCAATCTCCCACAATAGACAGACAAACAGGCTGCGAATAACAAGATGAGGGGAAAATCCTTGATTAGATCTAGCAAGCTAGCAATCTCTCACAATAGCTAGACTAAAAAGAATATGAACAAGATAAGGCAAGATATAAAACAGTAAAATAAATTCCACATGTTAAGGCTGGAAAGGCAGTCAACGCTCCTCCTCAGAACCGGGTAATATCGTGCCTGTTGTATTAATCGCTTTAACTTGTTGAGGTACTAGGCTGCTCTCGAGCATAAGGATTGTGCTTTGCTAGTTAGTCAGATTGTTAATTCTGTGACTGCTGTGTGTTGTTTTTAAATCTATTAATAAAATATACTCGCTAAACACCATATTGGTTTGGTCTCCTTCAGAATCTCTACAATGCTGAATTGTCAAAAGCAATTTGTTTTCTCACAAGTTGAAATAAAAAGAGGTTCGCAGCCAAGGCTGGTTAATATGCTAAACAGAAGTTGTTTTCCAGAGACTAAACAATAAAGGATTTGTTCTGATGAAGGGTCATCGACCTGAAATGTTAGTACGATAGCAAAATACTGCAGATGCTGGAAATCCAAAATAACAACCGAAAATGCTGGAAAAACTCAGCAGGCCAGGCAACATCCGTGGAGAGAAAATAGAGTCAACGTTTCGGGTGAAAACCCTTTGTCAAGACTGTCTTGACAAAGGGTTTTCACCCGAAACGTTGACTCTATTTTCTCTCCACGGATGTTGCCTGGCCTGCTGAGTTTTTCCAGCATTTTCTGTTGACCTGAAATGTTAACTCTGTTTCTCTCTCCACAGATGCTGCCTGACCTGCTGAGTATTTCCAGCATTTTCTGTTTTTATTAAAGGATTTGTTAGCTTGTTTGGGAAATTGGAAAAAACACTTCTCACCCTTTGAGCTCTATCTGTCTGTGAAGTGAGGGATAAGAGACAAAACAGCAGTCGTTCAGTGAAATACGGAAAGAAGGTTGAACAGACAGGAGACTAGGGAGAGAAGGTTGTTCCCTGGGGTGCAGGAAAGAATTCAGAGGTGCTATTCAGTTAAATTATGTAAGATGACCCACTGATGTGGGGTGGCTTGGCAAGTTCATTATTTTTATATCATGATATGAAGATAAGTTTTACTGATTGAACTAAGTCTTGGTCAAATTGGTCTTTGAAGTCAAATATTGGACAGGATGTAAAGTGGGTTGCGATTCGCTATCACACGTTTTGCACTATTGCCAAAGACCAATTTCACTCTCAGTAAATCCGGTCATATGGACATTCACCTTACTATGGGATAAAGCAACTTAACAATTCAAATCAAGCCATGCCTTATTAGTGTTTACTTAGTCTGCCTTTAGAGGTGTTGAAGGAATACAGTGTGAAAGGCATGGGTATCTGGTTCAAGTCACAATGGGGTATGATTGTTACACCCCTAGGCCCCACTATTGTACAAATAGATATAGAGCAAAGTGAGTCAATTCCCATAAAACAAGATGTTCAAATAGTCACAAGAGTGACTGATGTCATTGAACCCGAGAAGGTATCTATGAGAGACCTGAATATTTTACACCTGCCCTTAAATTTTCTCAATGGAGAAACCTGTCCTGAATTTTTTGACTTCCTCTAAAGCACATCTGAGATGGGGAACTCAGCCAAAGGTGGGAGTATGGATTGTGCACTCCTGTACTCAATGGTATTGCGGCTGATACTCTGATGCTCAGTGATAATTGCCCTGTCCACTTTTTCAGTGATGTGAACACACAGTTTGGAGCAATGTAACTGCAGTTCCCACTTCACATCACTACTTAAATGGCAGTGGTACTGCCCTTAAAGTGCTCTGTAAAAGCAGCATAAGACTTCAGTTTCCGTGCTCCAGCACAGTTGGATACAGTGTCTTCTCTTTTTTGCAAGTCTCTGCTGTATTCTACAGAGAGAAGATTGGAGTCACTAGAATTCTGTACAAGCTACTGTAGAGTCTTATTACCGAAGACATTTGTTTTATCTTAACTTTTAAAAGTGACTAACATGTTCTGTTGTTCCATTTTTACTTACCCAAGATTTCTGAGAATTGCAAGTAAGGCATTCCAGATCAGAGGTCAAGAATTAAAATTACTTAATGGTGGGTGACTCCAAACTTTTCTTAGTAATAGTTTAATTACTGTATAGATGACAGATTTTTTTATTATTCCACTGCTATAAAATAAACTTAAAATATTATGTGATACCAATATATTTATATTAAAATGTGGTAAATTTATTTATGCACACAAAGTTTGAAATTTCTTGTAGTTTCTGCTTTTCTTGGATTAACCAGTTTTATAAATAGCCAGACGGTATATCATATGACGCTAACTGCATTCTGCATAATCATAGTCATTAATAGGAAAATACATCACTGCCAGTCTGTGACTTAACAGCAGGAAAGTGTAGATCACAGACTTAGGTCTGAAGACTGGGGTTTGTCCATCACCTGCTGATATGGAAAATAAATATGGCCTTTGGTAAGCAATGTAGGAATGTAAAACATAATCTGCCATAGGATGTGAACACAGTGAAGTTCTGCAGATTAGATTTGCGATTCACAAATTCTTCCATGTTAAACTATCAAGAAAACATTTTTTAAATTAATTTGTATTTTACAGAGATGAAAGCCAACAATTTGAAAGAGGTATGTGATTTTTATTTTTTTGTTTCAAAAACCCACCTCTTTGACTAAGCTTTTGAACACTCTTCCTAATATCTCCTTCATTGGCTTGGTGTCCATCTTTGTCTGATTACTCCACTATGAAGCACCTTGGGACACTTTGCTACATTAACGGCACTCTATAAATGCAAGTTGTTGTTGTTCTCAGGATATGGTGATGCTGACCAGGCCACATTTATTGTTCATCCTTAGTTGCCCTGAGGTGGTGGTGATGGTGGTACTACTGAGTAGCTTACTACACCACTTCAAAGAGCATTAATAATCAACCACAGCGTGTACAATTGGAGTCATGTGTAGACTATTCTTAACAACAATCCAGCAACTTTCATGGTCATTTTTTCTGGTGCTTTTCTACAAATGGCCAGATATATTAAATTCAGTTTCACAACATGCATTGCTGGGCCTATAGTTCAGTATCATAACCAGTACACTACCATACTCATGGTAAGAACGTGTAGGATTGTATTTGTAATAGTTCATGCTTAATAGAAAAGAAGGATAACTAAAATTAATTTACAAAAATAATAATAACCACAAGTTGTATAAACAGGCCAGGGGTCTTGGTGAAATATTTCAAGGCGACTGTGCCACAAGCAGCCCGAGTGTGCAAGTAGTGCAGAGTCCCATATAACTTCAGCATGATCAGGATTTTCTGCTGGAGTTATGTCACTGAGGCAACTCCATACAGCTGTTGATGTGAAACTGCTCTGCTGGCTGTCTGCTTTGTCCCACCACTTTTGGGAAATGATGGAGGATGTAGAATTGGTGTGCCCAAACTGGGGTGGGCATACTCAAAGGGCTTGCAAAAGACAGGAATTTGTCACCCAATGTATTTCCCATCATTTAAGGCCTAGCAATGCTGGGCACTAGGAATACTTGTGAGTGACTAGTGTCCAGGGTTGCTGTGGCAGTAGAGTGATTGATTGTTTTGACTAAAACAGGATTGGGTCAAAAATTTGATCCCCCCCAGCAGCCCTGGCGGCTCTAGACATGCTATGTTGCAGCAATCACCAGAAGCCTGCTGTAGCCATTTTCTGCAGCTCTGCAGGTGAGCTCCTTGACAGAGGTGCATATCCTGCCAGGAGCCTACACAAAATAGAATGGTTACTTGACACTGGAAAATCCATCCGGGTCCAGGATGGGCCATTGGGGTGGATGGAATTCCACAGGTGCACCATTGTCAGCCAAAGTGGAAAATCCCATCCTAGGGCAGCGATTTCGCCAGCCGTGGCGAGTCCGGTGCGGCCGGAACAGACAGTGGCCTCAAACTCTGCACTCGTCTTCATCCCACCTCCTCCAAGTGATTTTTCATTGATTGGGCTTGTTAAGCCTGCCCTGCGAGGTTCCCGGCCAATGAAAAGGAAGCTGGTCTGATGACATCATCTGATAATGCGTCATCAGCCAGTTTCCTTAAAGGGGCCATGTCCACATTCATTTTGACAGTTGTGATGTCAGTGTTCTGCAGCATTGAGGTGCTGCAAACACTGACAAGCACTGCACAGAGGTGCACGGCTGCACCCAGGCTCTGCCATGATTCCCTCCATATGCTTATGGAGGGAGTCACAGCACGCAGAGAGGTTCTCTTTGATGTGCCTCAATAATTCCGAGACTCGATGTTAGCGAAACAAAACAAGGCTTTTATTAACTTAGAAAGTAACACGTAAGAGAGAGAGGTATCTTCCTTCTGGAGACTGAGGCCAGACTGAGCTAGCTTACAAAAGGGGCCAGGTATGGGTGGAGCCCTACACACAGCACATTCCAGCACATTCCAATAAACAATACAATGAGGACTGGGGGAAGGGAAATGACACTGAAACCGACCACAGTTACAGGCAGTGATGAATGGAATATTTCATCACACTCTTCTCTTCCAATGGGTGGAAGAAACCTCCCCAAGACACCATCGCAGCCTGGTTGCACATTGCACAGGAGGGCACAAGAAGGGATGTCATCAGGAGGACCAGACTGCAGTGGCACAAACCTTTCAATGATCACAGTAGATCACGATACGTTACTGCAAAGCTACATTCAACCTCATCCTGCTGTGCCACTCATCACATCCCCATCACTCTGCCTTCCCTACCTTACTCCTGCAAATCCTTACTCACACCAACTTACCTTGCGCCTCCACCCATCCCTCTCTATCTACATTATCACTTCCCCACCTCACTAGCCACCCCTCACACTCACCCTCATCCTAGTCCAATCATACCAACTAACAACACACAAGGGTAGGCACGTGGATGTTTTTGCCAATGTTCGTGTAAACTTTCTGTTAATGTGTTGTCAAGCATTGAAATCCTTATTGTCACCACTTTGCCTTCTTGGACAGATTTGCGCTCACCTTTGAAAGTGTCTTAGTGAGTTCCAGTGAATGGTGAGACATAACGTCCCCTCCACCGCCACCCCCCCCCCCACCCAATGGTGATGAGTGTGAAAGGAATGGCTTGGACATTGTAGGGATGTTTTATGGTGCTGTTGTGGGGTGGTGCCAACCTGGTGCATCATGTAGCAGCCAAAGTGTACATTGTTAAGTGAAGCTAATCTGAACATGGTGAGGCCATTGCTGGCGTCCCGGGCAGCAATGTGCACAGGTAATGGTGTCCTGTGTCCTGTGCAGCGTCAGTTGATTGCGGAGGAGGCTGGTGTGGATGTTGATGCCCAGTGATGCTGGTGTTGGGGCTGATTGTGTTGGGATTCTGAGGACCAAGGTGAGATTTTTTTAAGGGCACCGATGCTGATGGAATAGATGGCAGGTGAAGTTGAGATGACAGAAGTAATCTGTCAGTGTTGAGATAGGTTGTTCCAAGGAGGTGACAATGGGTAGAGAGATTACTCCAAACACTTCAAAAGTGCATAAAGCTCAATAGTGGGTTCCAAATCATTAATGCTCCAGCTTCTAAGATTGGGACGTGACCAGCTGTGAAATGGTAGGTTTTAGACCACTTTTGCAGCTTTCACCTATTCACAGCAATCCACAGTCATTGAGAACCCGACACACTTACCTGACGTGATAGCCGCTCTCCGGGAGCCTCGTTGAAATCCTGGTAAAATGGTAAGTACATGGGAAAAAGGTTCTTAACTACCTTTTAATAAGCTTTTAACTATCTAAATCGACTGACCCGCTGCTTGGTGTCGGGTCTGTTCAAGGATGACAGATCTGACACTTGGGAAACTGACAAGGAGGCGGGATACCGATCCGCTGTCAATCTTTGTGATTTTGATAGCGGACCCGCCTCCAAACCCGCATGCTGAGCGCCGGTAAAATTCAGCCCTAGATATCCCAGGAGGACCTGCCAAACACAAATATTCATCCTTCTCGAGTTATTATGAGATCCTAGGTCAGAAACTCTGCACTATTTCATATCACTGATCATCCTGTACCTTCTCTTTAACATAGATCCTCATTAACACAATCACTATGATCAGCTGGCCTGTTCTTCATTCACAAGAAATTGCTTGCACTTGTGGCGTTGCAGTAACATAAAATAGAAACCTCGGAGATCTTAAATGATCTCCAAATCTCATCTAACATTCTTGGTAGATGATTGCATGGCTTCAAACTCTGTTAGCAGCTCTTTAAAGTTATTCTGTTTTGCTCTAAATTGACTTTAATCTCTAGTACGATAGCAAAATACTGCAGATGCTGGAAATCCGAAATAACAACAGAAAATGCTGGAAAAACTCAGCAGGCCAGGCAACATCCGTGGAGAGAAATTAGAGTCGACGTTTCGGGTCTAACCCTTTTTCAATCTCTGCCTAGTTACTGTATTTTTAAATGTACCTAATTTAAATCAGTGGTGGGATTTTCAGTGGTGAAGGTTTATCTACTTACTGCCAGAAGTCTGACCTCACTGATGCTGGTAAGTAGCTATGAAGCTGTGGATGCTATTTAAAGCAGAATAAGCACAGTGACTGCTTCAATTTCCTGTGAGGTTCAGAGTGCCATTGTGCATGTGCGGGCACAGTTGCATGACAGCAACATTGGGCCGGATTTTCCAACCCCCACGGGTGCGTACGAGGTGTGTACGCACCCGTAGGGGCCTCGCAAGTGCCGGTTTCAGGCATGAGAAGCACATGTGCTGAAAACCGGCACTTGTGATCTGTCAAGAATTCTTTGATTGGTTTGCCTGGCCCATGTGATCCCAGGGGCGCTTGCGAACCGCTTGCGTCCTTGGGATACTTGGGCCTCTGCCCGCGTGGACACGGAGAGGTCCACCGTCACAAGCCTCGGGATCTACGGAACCAGCAGGTAGGTTCGTAGATTTCTTTCCGATCGGAGGCACCCGCCCATAGGAAGCCTCCGATCGGAAATTCAGGGCCCTTGTATATTTCAGGAGGGTTAAAATTTGACTTTCCACTATGAATCCGGCTGAGTCTAATGATACTTGGTATTGTGTTTCTGCATTCGTTACCTTTCCTTCTAAGTAAAAGGTGCTATATAAATTCAAGTTGTTGTTGTATAACCTCTCTCTAACTCATTTAGGCACTGCAATCAATAGACAGTTAAAAATAACTTTCATTTACCACTGAAGTAATTGAACTCAGCCAGCCACACCAAAACCATCAAAAAAGCAGACGGTCAGAAAATAGATACTGATCTGCAATTCAAAATTCACAGATATTACATAATCTGTTTTACAATTCCTTCCACACTTCCTGGATGTTCAGAGGTGCAAAATACAATGTTCTGAACAAAATTAATATGAATTATAAATCACCTTTCGGAGATAGACTCAGTAAAGTAGGTCTCATCTATAATTACCAAATAAAAAGGCTGTTCCACTGGGCTAGAGGGTGGTTTTTATAGTGAGAACCAAAACTTAAGAAAATATTACACTAAGTTGCATTTTTCCTTTTTTACCAAACATCTCTGTAAAAACACTGTAATAAGGGTGGGTACCGTTATGTAACAATCACATTACCACCTTGGTTTGTATACAACGGTGATGCCGGTGAGTAACTATTTCAAGAAATTGCAACAAATACATCCATACTATAATGATAAATAGAAGAGTAAGATACTGTATTATTCACTGGATGCGCACCTATGATGCACAATTAGCTGAAGAGATCAGCTTGTGCATCACAAGTTCCATTACCCTGGTGAATCTGTCTGTTCTGTTCCAGTTGAATAGGTTGCCAGCAGTGCAGAAGCAAATGGACACTGCAGCTGTGAACCATTTATATTATCATCAAGCATGGCAATGAAAAATAGTCCAAGTAAGCTTAGACAAGTATATACTTTTACTTCATGTTGTTTGAAATCCCTGCTATAGACTAGTAGAGATAGCTAACAGTATTTATTCAGCTACGTACTGCATATGGTGGCATATCTGGGACAAGAACACTTTCTAATTATAAATTGATAAAATTCTTAAATGTTGAAAGTGAAGAGATATGTAAATTCTGCTTCCTTCCTGATTCTCGGATTGTCCTTTGGGGCTACCCCACTCATTTTTAATTTCAAATATTTCAAACAATCTGTTCCTATTATCTTATGTCAGTTTTCCAGGCTGAAAAAATACATGGGAGTGAATTTCCTCGTCGCTTCCAGCCCTTTCGTGACACTGAAACAGTCTTGGCAATTCCTCCGGTGAGGCAACGTGTAGGGAAGTTGGTTCCAGTGCTTGTTTGTCTTTAAAAGGCTTCCCTCGAGTTTTCTCACGATCCTGGAGGTGTTCCATGATCCGCTCGTTAGTCGGCACTGGCCACATTTACATTCGGTTACCTGAGAGCCCGTGGATGGGAGTTTCCTGGCTTTACCCCACTAGTGCACTTGGGGTAAGCTACACCTATTTGCATGAGATGCAATAGCTGTCCGGATCAGCTGTTAAAGGGAGAAGCAGAAAGGCACAAGTTGTAAAGGCAATGAATTTCTATAATAAAAACAGAAAATACTGGAATAATTTCTAAATTGTATTTGGGACAGTTTTCTAGAGCAATACGTTACGAGGTCCTTCTGATTATCTACTTGCTGTCTAGGTTTAAAATCGATAATGCAGATTTTACTCCCTCCCTGTTCCATGGGTGCTGAGGCCAATTGTAGCACCCCAACTGTTGTCCCGATTGAGATCAACGCAGACTGGGGATCAAACCTGCAATCGTCTGGGCTCAGTGAAAGTTACTTTACAGTGTGCAACTGGAGGATGAGTCAACCTGGGCCACACTGGCAATCTTTCTGATAGCTAGTTACATAACTTAGGTAGCAGTGGGAGCAGTATACTTGGCTGGGGAAGACCAAAGAGAGCAAGGAAAAAATCTTACAAATTCAACAACGAAAGAGCTGAGTTTAGTCATTAGTTTGGCATTCACTTTCAAAGTAATAGCAAGTTTCAGTTCTTTTATTTGTGTACTTAAGATTTGAAACTAAAACTCGAAACTAATCTGCACAACCTGATTAGTTGCATTTCATATCAAAATGAAACAAAAGCCTAACCTATGACAAATACTTTGATTTTGTACCCTAATTAATTCAGACTGTTCACTAAGATAGTATGGAAAATTATTTTGTTTGAATGATATACTACCTGCTAGGTCATCCATGACAAGTGATTCAAATGCTGGGCATTACTTCGGCCCACAAATGGAATAGCATAAAGATGCCTAGTATGAATAAAGGCATGGTTAAAAGTTACCTAAAATTAGTTCTCAGACAATATTTCACATGCTATCTTACACCTGGTGGAGGAAGGAAGGAAAATATATTGTGCCCTGCAAATAAACATTCTGAATGTTTTCATGCAAGCTGTTTATTTTGTATAATATGAAAAATAATTTTATTTCGCATTTTCAATTCTGCAATAAGGTAAGAGGATACTAAAACCAGTCATCTGTAGGGTATGCCTAAAACTGTAAGGTTGAAATTGCGTTGTATATTAATAATAAATAGATTAATGGCTTTAAGATAATGGGGAGAGGAATTTCATGAGTATACATTTGTTACTATATTTCACAGTGATTTTGAACTATATGTGTCTAGGTTAGATAAATGTTATACCTGTGACTCTATTTTGCAAGAGGCTGGTTAGATAAATGTTTCACTATGATAACTAGATATTGCAAATCCTTATGCGACTGTACATTAATGTGAATTACTTTTAAGTATTATGGAGTGTGAACAAATTGTAAGTAATATAGATATTGAATACAGTGAAGGCACTGATCTATGGGATATAGCCAAATGTGTGGCATTCTCTGGATTTTTGAAGCAAATGAATACAAATAGAGGCAAGAATTAAGCCCCAATTTTAACTCTGAGCAGGAATGGGGGTGCGGTGACCAAAGCGGTCGCCGAACCTTCTTGCCCCTCGGAGCATGAGGCTGGGATGATTTTAACTCCCAGGCCTCATTAACATTTCCCGACACTGACTCCCACCCGAAGCCAATGGACGTGATGTCACCTCGGGCAGGCAGAAGTCAAAATTCGTGAGGGTTCAGGATGCCATCGGGGACCCATGAAAACGGTTTCCGCAAAGCGAAGCAAGGAATGGGGTGGATTGAGATGGGGCGGGGGTGGTTGGTAAGGAAAAAGCTCGGGGCAGGGGCGGTATCCTGACCTGCACGGAACTTAAAAAAGTTAAAAATAGTGAAACTTACCTGAGCCCTCTGTGGCCAGGATCATGGCTGCTGGCATCTTTCACTGGCCTGTTTGTGACCATGCAGCCCCAAGTTAGGCCCATGGTTAAAATAGCGGGCGTGTCCCGACGACATAATCAAGATGCAACTTTGCTATTTATTATTGGCTTCTGTTCCTTTGGGATAGGCGGCCTTCCCGTGCCTGATTTCAGCCTAGTTAAGATAGTGGTGGGCAGGAAAACAGTGTGAACCCCTCCAGCATCTTAACACCCTGACCCGCACTATTCCTGATGTACAGGGGTTGGGGTTAGGGGCTAAAGTGCTCCCTTTAGTGTTAGGGTTATATTTGTGAAATATCAATGGAAGGATCCAAGGTCACTTTTTATTTCACAGTATCCTTTGACAAAACAAAAAAATTGTAAGTGTAATCTTTAATATTTTTGAGAACTATTAGACCCCTCAATGGATCGAATGGGGGCATAACTAAGAGTCTAATCTTAAGGGAGCAGAAGGCAATTTCTTCCTTCTGTATAGGTGCCATGCTGTGGTGCAAAAAGTTTCATTCTGACCACTTGTCTATTTTAAGACTGCATAGTCTTATTGGCAATTTCTTGAGTTGCAGCAATTTAATTGTAGATAGGACTTACCATCTGCATATGAAATCGGGGTCTCTTTTAAACTTTTTACTGGAAACTGTTCAATGCCTGTTGACTGTATTTACCACAATCAAGCCACATACTACAAACCTTAAAATATGAAAGTGACTGTTTAAAAATAAGCCATGCACATCCACAGACCGGGGTGTAATTGGGGGTTATCAAATTATCAAAATCAGATTGCAGCTTCTGCGTGGGAGAATGATTCCGCTCACTAGCAGGAGTCACGTTCCAGTGAGCGAGCTTTGTAAGGGTATAAAATCTCTAGAGCTTCCTCCAAGAATGTTGGTGTCCTGCTCCGATGCATCTGCCAATGTCTCTCTGAGTCTGGGATGCAAGTGACCAGGAAACAGCTCTCTCCCAGGCTTTACTTACCCATATAGAGAGGCATCTGACAATTCCTCATGACCACATTCCTGGAATCAGAAATTAGGTGGAATAGTGGGAACCAAACTTGCATTATAGCATATTATGCCAATAAAAGCAGAAAATGCAAGTCAGACAGCAAGTCAGTCTACATCTGTATAAAGATGTTTTGAGTGTGTAACCCTTCATTACTGTAGCAATGTGTGTTGGTGCTGCACTACTGCACTGCTTAATGAGAAGGGACCACCATCCCAATAGTTTAGTTCAATTTGAACTGAGCGATAAAACACCAGTGGGTTAACCCACTGTAATACTCGGTCCCCATAAGGGTCCAAGCGACATTATAAGCAATAAGATTGCAGCTCAAGCTACTTGTGGGTGCCATCTGGAGCCTTACAGTAAATTACAGCCTTGCACTCAATCAATTTCATATTTCAATTTTAAAAAATAAGTGCCGATTCCACAATCGGGCACTCCCAGTGATGTAAGAATTTCTCCTTAAAGACCCTCAGTGGATATGGCCTCCTGCTGAGAGCCCTTCTCCCCCTCCTCCTCCTCCCTCTTCTAGCAGCTTGTTCTGCTCTACGTGGCCTCTCTTCATACTCCTAGTCATGCTCAATTTCCAGAGGAAGCCCTACCAGGCCACCCATGTCTGGAAGCAACATGTTTCAGCACAAGCTTTTAAATGACCATAAAAGTACTTTGGCATCAGCCAGACCACTCCCTGTACACTATTGAAACTTTATACAAGTAGAGGAAAGCTCCAAAAATGTGTACAATTGCACCAGCAACCAGAAGAAAAAATGCAGCAACTAACCTATAAGTAGTTCATGATCCCTTTAAAAAGTACTGGTGGGGATCCTTCATGCGGCTTAACGTCGTGTTCAGCTGTGCAAGGTTAAGACAGGGCGTAGGCTGGAGCGTGGAGTTCGAAAATGGCAGTGCTGGTGTCAAATCAGCATTACACACTAATTGACATCATGATCTATCTGCTTTGCATGCTGCTGGTGGTTGTTAGGTGCACACATTTAAACCCCTTTACCAAGATGGCATCTGGCGCACCTCCCGTCGGAAGTATGTGCTCGCATCTCGGATGCCATTTTTGAGTGTTAGGAGGCCTTGTAGTGCTTGGACCTGGGAGAGAGCAGCAGCGCGACCGGCGGCAGCGAACGAGGCCCGACCAGAGAGCTTGGACCTGGGAGAGAGCAGCAGCGTGACCGGCGGCAGTTAAAAGCGACGGCAGCGAACGAGGCCTGACCAGAGAGCTTGGACCTGGGAGAGAGCAGCAGCGCGACTGGCGGCAGTTAAAAGCGGCGGCAGCGAACGAGGCCCGACCAGAGAGCTTGGACCTGGGAGAGAGCAGCAGCGCGACCGGCGGCAGTTAAAAGCAGCGGCAGCGAACGAGGCCCGACCAGGGAGCTTGGACCTGGGAGAGAGCAGCAGCGCGACCGGCGGCAGTTAAAAGCGGTGGCAGCGAACGAGGCCCGACCAGAGAGCTTGGACCTGGGAGAGAGCAGCAGCGCGACCGGTGGCAGTTAAAAGCGACGGCAGCGAACGAGGCCCGACCAGAGAGCTTGGACCTGGGAGAGAGCAGCAGCGCGACTGGCGGCAGTTAAAAGCGGCGGCAGCGAACGAGGCCCGACCAGAGAGCTTGGACCTGGGAGAGAGCAGCAGCGCGACCGGCGGCAGTTAAAAGCGGCAGCAGCGAACGAGGCCCGACCAGAGAGCTTGGACCTGGGAGAGAGCAGCAGCGTGACCGGTGGCAGTTAAAAGCGGTGGCAGCGAACGAGGCCCGACCAGAGAGCTTGGACCTGGGCGAGAGCAGCAGCGTGACCGGTGGCAGTTAAAAGCGGCGGCAGCGAACGAGGCCCGACCAGAGAGCTTGGACCTGGGAGAGAGGAGCAGCGTGACTGGCGGCAGTTAAAAGCGGCGGCAGCGAGGCGAGGCCTGACCAGAGAGCTTGGACCTGGGAGAGAGCAGCAGCGCGACCGGCGGCAGTTAAAAGCGGCGGCAGCGAGGCGAGGCCCAACCAGAGAGCTTGGACCTGGGAGAGAGCAGCAGCGCGACCGGCGGCAGTTAAAAGCGGCGGCAGCGAACGAGGCCCGACCAGAGAGCTTGGACCTGGGAGAGAGCAGCAGCGCGACCGGCGGCAGTTAAAAGCGGCGGCAGCGAACGAGGCCCGACCAGAGAGCTTGGACCTGGGAGAGAGCAGCAGCGCGACCGGCGACAGTTAAAAGCGGCGGCAGCGAGGCGAGGCCCAACCAGAGAGCTTGGACCTGGGAGAGAGCAGCAGCGCGACCGGCGGCAGTTAAAAGCGGCGGCAGCGAACGAGGCCCGACCAGAGAGCTTGGACCTGGGAGAGAGCAGCAGCGCGACCGGTGGCAGTTAAAAGCGGCAGCAGCGAACAAGGCCCGACCAATTCAACAGCAGGGGAGAGAGGTAAAAAGTAATCCAAGTGTGACGTCAGCAGGAAGCAGGTAAGTGATTGGTTGGTGAGTATTTCTTTTATTACAAGCTTACATTCTGCGGTTTACATTTTCTTGGGTCTCTGTGGTGTAGTGGGGACAGTTGGTAAATAAGCGCCCTAGAGTATATCTTTAACTGGTGGTATTGAATTAATTTAAATTAATTAAAGGGGTAAGTCATGCCAGGAGAGCCCAGCCCCGTGTTATGCTCCTCTTGCTCTATGTGGGAATTCCGGGACGCTGCCAGTGTCCCTGATGACCAAGTGTGCCAGAAATGCATCCAGCTGCAGCTACTAACGGGCCGTATGGAGGCGCTGGAGCTGCGGATGGATGGGTTGTGGAGCATTCACGATGCTGAGAGGGTCGTGTATTACACGTTTGATGAGTTGGCCACGCCGCAGGGTAGGGCTGCACAAGCGGAAGGGAAATGGGTGACCACCAGGCGAAGCAATAGAAGCAGGCAGATAGTGCAGGGGACCCCTGTGGCCATCCCCCTTTCAAACAGGTATACCAGTTTGGATACTGTTGAGGGGGATGACTCACCAGGGGAAGGCAGCAGCAGCCAACTTCCTGGCATCAGGGGTGCTTCTGCTGCTCAGGAAGGGAGGAAAAAGAGTGGGAGAGCAATAGTGGTAGGGGATTCTATCGTAAGGGGAACAGATAGGCGTTTCTGTGGCCGTAGGCGTGACTCCAGGATGGTTTGTTGCCTCCCTGGTGCCAGGGTCAAGGATGTCACTGAACGGCTGCAGGGCTTTCTGAAGGGGGAGGGTGAACAGGCAGAGGTCGCGGTTCACATTGGGACCAACGACATAGGTAGGAAGAGGGATGAGGTCCTGCAGCAAGAATTTAGGGAGCTAGGTAGCAGATTAAAGAGCAGGACCTCAAAGGTTGTAATCTCTGGATTACTCCCGGTGCCACGTGCTAGTGAGTATAGGAATAGGAGGATAGAGCAGATGAATGCATGGCTAATGAGTTGGTGCAGGAGGGAGGGCTTTAGTTTCCTGGATCACTGAGCCTGCTTCTGGGGAAGGTGGGACTTGTACAAGTCTGACGGGTTGCACCTGAACCAGAGCGGGACAAATATCCTTGCAGGGAGGTTTGCTAGCACTGTTCGGGGGGTTTAAACTAAAATGGCAGGGGGTTGGGAACCTGAGCAGGGAGACAGAGGAAAGGAAAACAGGGATAAAAGCAAAAGATAGGAAGGAGAAAAACAAAAGTGGCAGTCGGAGAAATCAACAGTTTAAATCAAACGTGGCCACAGTAAATAATAATTGTAATAGGTCTAAGAGCATTAAAAAAACAAGCCTGAAGGCTTTGTGTCTTAATGCGAGGAGCATTTGTAATAAGGTGGATGAATTGGCTGCGCAAATAGAGGTAAACGAATATGATTTGGTTGGGATTACGGAAACGTGGCTCAAGGATGGCTAAGACTGGGAACTCAACATCCAGGGGTATTCGATATTCAGGAAAGATAGGCAAAAAGGAAAGGGAGGTGGGGTAGCATTACTGGTTAAAGAAGGGATTAATACAATTGTAATGAAGGATATTAGCTCTGATGATGTGGAATCTGTATGGGTAGAATTGAGAAATACTAAGGGGAAAAAACATTAGTGGGAGTGGTATATAGACCTCCAAACAGTAAGGCGGAGGTTGGGGATGGCATTAAAAGGGAAATTAAAGAAGCGTGCAATAAGGGCACTGCAGGCATCACGGGTGACTTTAATCTACATATAGATTGGGCGAACCAAATTAGTAACAATACTGTGGAGAAGGAATTCCTGGAGTGTTTACGGGATGGTTTCCTGGACCAATATGTCGAGGAACCAACCAGAGATCAGGCCATCTTAGACTGGGTATTATGTAACGAGAAAGGATTAATTAGCAATCTTGTTGTACGAGGCCCCTTGGGTCGGAGCGATCATAATATGATCGAATTCTTCATTAAGATGGAGAATGAAGTAGTTGACTCAGAGACAAGGGTCCTCAATTTAAATAAAGGAAACTACGATGGTCTGAGGAGCGAGTTGGGTAGGATTGATTGGGGAATGGCACTCAAAGGGTTGACGGTGGATAGGCAATGGCAAACATTAAAAGACCGAATGGATGAGCTACAGAATTTGTTCATCCCAGTTTGGCATAAAAATAAAACAAAAAGGGTGACTCAACCGTGGCTAAAAAGGGAAATTAGGGATAGCATAAGATCCAAGGAGAGGACATATAAATTGGCTAGAAAAAGCAATAATCCTGAGGATTGGGAGCAGTTTAGGAGTCAACAAAGGAGGACAAAGGGATTAATTAAGAAAGGGAAAATAGAATATGAGAGTAAGCTTGCAGGGAACATAAAAACTGACTCTAAAAGCTTTTATAGATATGTGAAGAGAAAAAGATTGGTGAAGTCAAGCGTAGGTCCCTTACAGTCAGAATCAGGGGAATTTATAATGGGAAACAAGGAAATGGCAGACCAACTAAATACATACTTTGGTTTTGTCTTCACAAAGGAGGACACAAATAACCTCCCAGAGATGCCGGGGAACATAGGGTCTGATGAAAGAGAGGAACTGAAAGAAATCAGTATTTGTAGGGAAATGGTGTTAGGAAAATTGATGGGACTGAAGGCCGATAAATCCCCAGGGCCTGATGGTCTACATCCCAGGGTACTTAAGGAAGTGGCCCTAGAGATAGTACATGCATTACTGGTCATCTTCCAGAACTCGATAGACTCTGGAATGGTACCCATGGATTGGAGGGTAGCTAATGTTACCCCACTATTCAAAAAAGGTGGTAGAGAAAAATCGGGGAATTATAGACCGGTAAGCCTGACATCGGTAGTGGGGAAAATGCTAGAGTCTATTATAAAAGATGAAATAGCAGAGCACTTGGAAAGCAGTAACAGGATCGGACAAAGTCAACATAGATTTACAATAGGTAAATCATGCTTGACTAATCTACTGGAATTTTTTGAGGATGTAACTGGTAAAATAGATAAGGGAGAAGCAGTGGATGTGGTGTATTTGGACTTTCAGAAGGCTTTAGATAAGGTCCCACATAAGAGATTAGCGTGCAAAATTAAGGCACATGGGATTGGGGGCAAGGTATTGACTTGGATAGAGAACTGGTTGGCGGACAGAAAGCAAAGAGTTGGAATAAACGGGTCGTTTTCCGAGTGGCAGGCAGTGACTAGTGGGGTACCGCAAGGATCGGTCCTAGGACCCCAGCTGTTCACAATATATATTAATGATCTGGACGAGGGAATTGGATGTAATATCTCCAAATTTGCAGACGACACAAAGCTGGGTGGGAGGGTATGCTGTGAGGAGGATCTCGGGAAACTCCAGTACGATTTGGACAGGTTGGGTGATTGAGCAGAAACATGGCAAATGCACTATAATGTGGATAAATGTGAGGTTATCCACTTTGGTGGCAAAAACAGGAAGGCAGATTATTATTTGAATGGCAATAGATTGGGAGAAGGGGAAGTGCAAAGAGACCTGGTTTGTCCTTGTGCACCAGTCACTGAAGGTAAGCATGCAGGTGCAGCAGGCGGTTAAGAAGGCAAATGGTATGTTGGCCTTCGTAGCAAGAGGGTTCGAGTACAGGAACAAGGATGTCTTGCTACAGTTGTACAGGGCCTTGTTGAGACCGCACCTTGAGTATTGTGTGCAGTTATGGCCACCTTACCTGAGGAAGGACGTTATTGCCATGGAGGGAGTGCAGCGAAGATTCACCAGGCTGATACCTGGGATGGCAGGAATGACGTATGAGGAGAGATTGTGTCGATTGGGCTTATACTCACTGGAGTTTAGAAGATTGAGAGGGGATCTCATCGAAACCTATAAAATTCTGTCAGGTCTGGACAGACTAGATGCAGGAAGGATGTTTATGATGGCCGGGGAGTCCAGAACCAGGGGTCATAATCTAAGGATAAGGGGTAAGCCATTTAGGACTGAAATGAGGAGGAATTTCTTCACCCAGAGAGTGGTGAACCTGTGGAATTCTCTGCCACAGAGGGCGGTGGAGGCCAGTTCATTAAATATATTCAAGAAAGAGTTGGATATATTTCTTGAGGCTAAAGGGATCAAGGGATATGGGGAAAAGGCAGGGACAGGGTACTGAATTTGGATGATCAGCCATGATCACATTGAATGGCGGAGCAGGCTCGATGGGCCGAATGGCCTACTCCTGCTCCTATCTTCTATGTTTCTATGTTTCTATGTTAAAATAAGGGCGCTACAAAGCCCAATTTCTCCCCCTAAGAGTCTAGTGTATATGACATATATGGGGGGAGGAGAAGAAAAGCTCCTCTGTGGGTTATGTATTGAGAAATCATAAATTAATTTGGAAAAATACCCTTTTTGTGTCAACTCTGTGAAATATGTCAGATCACACTGGGTTGTGTATCTATATATATAAATCGGCACTTCTGTCTGTCATTCTGTCTGTCTGTCTGTCATTCTGTCTGTCATCGCGTGTGCGTCTGTCGGGCTATGCGCTCGAAAGTTACAGGGCGTACCTACCCGCGCGTTACCTCCAAAGAAAGCTTACGCTTCTGAGACGGTTTTAAGTGTATTTACGTTTCGGCCGGGCTAAAATCGCGCCCGCGGTATCCCAAAAACCTTCAACGTTCCGCTCATTAGCATCTCATTATCCGCTCATTAGCGACAGAGTAACCTCGAGCTCGACCAATCGTACGCCGGGTTGCTGGCGTGTGCCGCCGGGCCAATCGGTGCGTGTGTGGCCGGGCCTTATCGTTCTGAACCGAGGTGAGTCGCCGCCATCTTGATTCCAAACTTTTCCTTTCTTTTTCCCGCTTTCTGCGTCTTAAAAAAAAACGTTGCTTTTAAAACACATAGGCCTAGAAATTGGGTTTTGGCGCAGCGACGGCTTTAGCGCTGGAAGTTAGTGCCGGAGCTAAGTCGTGCTGGGCGGGCCAAAAATTCAATAGTTCTGCGCCCAAACGGCTGCCGGCGCTGCTGAGAGCTGTTTGCGCCTGAAAACTGGCGCTACGCGCTGAATATCGGCGATATTCCGGCGCTGCGGCGCCCGCTGCGGTGCGGCAGGTTCGGGAAGTGCAGGCCTCCTCCTTCCCTTAAGGAGGAGCTGCCTGCACCCGGCCACGGCCCGCGAAAATCTTTTTAAAAATGAGCCCGGCACCTCGGACAAGTGCCGGGCTTGCTTCTGTTCCGGGGGGGGGGAAGTCCGGGGAGGGAGCTGCGGCCAGGCGGCCGGCGGGAAAGCGGCCGGCCGCCGCGGGGCCTTTAATGCGCCGGCGCAAAGTCATGTAAGACTCTGTTGCCAGAGTCTTAGTTGCGGCTGCCACGGGCGAGGCGGCCGCAACTGAATTTCGGCGCTGGGGCCCGTCGGCATGGCAACCGGGACGCTGCGCACACCGATGACGTCATCGGTGCCGGCGCAGCGCTATGGTCTACCGCGGCGGAAGGGCCCCAGGCAATTTCGGCGCCGGCGCCAATTGCGGCGCTAAGGGCACTGAATTTCTAGGCCGTATTGTTTTAAAAAAAAATGATTTAGAAAGTAATTAACTTATCTAATCTTATTAATTTTCCCAACCTTTCCCCATTTTTCCAGGTAGGCCTAGAAGCCTCGGCGTCTCCTCCGCACCCACGCCCGAGCTAGGCACCTCCCGGCCCCACTCGAAGGCTGGAGGGCCGAGCCTCAGCCCAGTGCCGCTAGGGTGCGCGCGCAGCAGGAGCTGAGACGTGGCGTCTCTCTCTGGCTCGGCCGGGGGGCGGGGCTTGCTGAGCGTCAAGTGTTACCCTGGCAACCGGGCCCGCCGGCCGTCTCGCACAGCCGCAATCGGCGGTCTTCACCTCGGGGGGGGGGGGCCGCGACCCTCGGGGGGGGGCCGCGACCCTCGGGGGGGGTGGGCTGCGACCCTCGGGGGGGGGGCCGCGACCCTCGGGGGGGGGGCTGGGCGCGCAGCAGGAGCAGCTGAGACGCGGCGTCTCTCTCTCTGGCTCGGCCGGGGGGGCGGGGCTTGGTCAGCGTCACGGTTACCCTGGCAACCGGGCCCTCCGGCCGTCTCGCACAGCCGCAATGTTGAAACCAGCTCGGGAGGCCGGTGCTCAGAAGATCGCGCCTCCGGAGTTCGGTGCTTGGTTGGTGGGGGGGGCGAGCCTCGGGGGTGGGGGTGGGTGGTGGGCGAGCCGTGGGGGTGGGGGTGCGAGTCTCGGGGGGGCCAACCTCTGGAGTTCGGGGGGTGGGGATCAGGGGGCTCGGGAGTTTGGGGGGACGGGCATCAGGGGGCTCGTGGACTCTCCCCCTTCCCCTCCCCTCCCCCCCTCCTCTCTCCTCCTCCCTCCTCCCCCCTCCTCCTCCCTCCCCCCGCCCCTTCTTCCCCTCCTCTCTCCTCCTCCCCCCTCCCCTCCCCCCCCTCCTCCCTCCCCCTCCCCTCCCCCCGCCCTCCCTTCCCCGCCCTCCCCTCCCCCCTCCCCCCTTCCCCTCCCCCCTCCTCCCCCCTCCCCCTCCCCTCCCTCCCCTCCCCTCCCCTCTCTCTCTTCCCCCCAGTCGCTCTCTCTCTTCCCCCCAGTCGCTCTCTCTTCCCCCCAGTCGCTCTCTCTCTCTCTTCCAACTACAACATGCCCTCGAAAAAGCCTCGGCACCGCCGGGCACTTCAGCTAGTCTATATATATAAATCGGTACATCTGTCCTTCTGTCTGTCTGTCTGTCATCGCGTGTGCGTCTGGCGGGCTATGCGCTCGAAAGTTACAGGGCGTACCTACGCGCGCGTTACCTCCAAAGAAAGCTTACGCTTCCGAGACGGTTTTAAGCGTATTTACGTTTCGGCCGGGCTAAAATCGCGCCCGCGGTATCCGAAAAACCTTCAACATTCCGCTCATTAGCATCTCATTATCTGCTCATTAGCAACAGAGTGACCTCGAGCTCGACAAATCGTACGCCGGGTTGCTGGCGTGTGCCGCCGGGCCAATCGGTGCGTGTGTGGGCGGGCCTTATCGTTCTGAACCGTGGTCATAGAGTCATAGAGTTTTACAGCACAGGAAGAGGCCCTTCGGCCCATCGTGTCTGCGCCGCCCATCCATCCCTGTCCAGTCTAATCCCATTTTCCAGCATTTGGTCCATAGCCTTGTATGCAATGGCATTTCAAGTGCTCATCCAAATGCTTCTTGAATGTTGTGAGGGTTCCTGCCTCTACCACCCTTTCAGGCATTGAGTTCCACATTCCAACCACCCTCTGGGTGAAGAAGTTCCTCCTCAAATCCCCTCTAAATCTCCTGCCCCTTACCCTGAATCTATGCCCCCTTGTTATTGACCCCCCTACTAAGGGGAAAAGTTCCTCTTTATCTACCCTATCTATGCCCCTCATCATTTTGTACACCTCAAACAGGTCCCCCCTCAGCCTTCTTTGCTCCAAGGAAAACAACCCCAGCCTGTCCAGCCTCTCTTCATAGCTGAGGCGCTTCATCCCAGGTAACATCCTGGTGAATCTTCTCTGCACCCTCTCCAAAGCAATCACATCCTTCCTATAGTGAGGCGACCAGAACTGCACACAGTACTCCAGCTGTGGCCTCACCAGCGTTTTGTACAGCTCCATCATAACCTCCCTGCTCTTATATTCTATGCCTCGGCTAATGAAGGCAAGTATCCCATATGCCTTTTTAACCACCTTATCTACCTATTCCGCTGCCTTCAGGGATCTATGTACATGTACACCAAGGTCCCTCTGACCCTCTGTACTTCCTAGGGTCCTACCACTCATTGTGTATTCCCTTGCCTTATTTGTCCGTCCAAAATGCATCACCTCGCACTTTTCAGGGTTAAATTCCATTTGCCACTTTTCCGCCCATCTGACCAACCCGTTTATATCGTCCTGTAGCCTGAGGCTTTCCTCCTCGCAATTTACCACCCCACCAATTTTCGTGTCATCTGCGAACTTACTGATCATACCTTTTACATTCTCATCCAAATCATTTATGTAGATCACAAACAACAAGGGACCCAGCACCGATCCCTGAGGTACCCCACTGGACACAGGCTTCCAGTCACAAAAGCAACCTTCGACCATCACCCTCTGCCTCCTGCCACTCAGCCAGTTTAGGATCCAACGCGCCAAGGCACCCTGGATCCCATGGGCTCTTACCTTCTTGACCAGTCTCCTATGCGGGACTTTGTCAAAAGCTTTACTGAAGTCCATGTAAACCACATCCACAGCATTTCCCTCATCCACCCCTCTAGTCACCCCCTCGAAAAATTCAATCAGATTTGTCAGACATGATTTACCCTTGACAAAGCCATGCTGACTATCCCCGATTAATCCTTGCCTCTCCAAGTGGAGACTAATTTTGCCCCTCAGAATTTTTTCCAATAATTTCCCTCCCACAGATGTTAGGCTCACTGGCCTGTAATTCCCTGGTTTATCCCTGCTACCCTTCTTGAATAATGGTACTACGTTAGCTGTTCTCCAGTCCTCTGGTACATCCCCTGTGGCCAGAGAGGTTCTGAAAATTTGTGTCAGAGCCCCTGCAATCTCCTCCTTTGCCTCCCACAGCAGCCTGGGATACATCTTGTCCGGGCCTGGGGATTTATCCACTTTTTGGCCTGCTAAAACCGCTAGCACCTCCTCCCTCTCGATGCTAATATGTTCAAGTATGTCACAGTCCCCTTGCCCGATTTCTATGTCTGTATCGTCTTTCTCCATAGTGAACACAGATGCAAAAAATTCATTTAAAACCCCGCCTACCTCATCTGGCTCTACACACAGATTGCCACTTTGGTCCCTAATGGGCCCTACCCTTTCCCTGGTTATCCTCTTGCCCTTAATATACTTATAAAACATCTTAGGATTTTCCTTTATTTTGCTCGCCAGTGTTATTTCATGGCCCCTCCTCGCCCTCCTAATTTCTTTTTTAAGTATGCCCCTGCACTTTTTATACTCCTCTAGGGCTTCTTCCGTCTTTAGCCTTTTGTAACTGCCAAAAGCCCCCCTTTTATTCCTAATGCATTTTTGTATATCCCTTGTCATCCAAGGTTCCCTTTGCTTGTTGGTCCCACCCTTGACCTTTACAGGAACATGTTGGCGTTGTACTCTCTCTATTTCCCTTCTGAAAGTCTCCCACTGTTTTGATGTGGATTTTCCTATAAGTAGCTGCTCCCAGTCCACTTTGGCCAGATCCTGCCTTATCATATTAAAATCGGCCTTCCCCCAATTTAGAACCCTTATTTCCGGGCCGTCTTTGTCCTTTTCCATGACCACCTTAAATCTCACCGAATTATGGTCACTGTCGCCAAAATGCTCTCCTACTGACACTTCCACCACTTGCCCGGCTACATTCCCTAGAATTAGGTCCAGTACCGCCCCCTCTCTTGTAGGACTTTCTACATGTTGGCTCAAAAAGCTCTCCTGGATGCACTTTAAGAATTCTGCACCCTCTAAGCCTTTCACACTCTGACTATCCCAATTTATATTGGGGAAGTTGAAATCCCCCACTATTATTACCCTATTATTTTCGCACTTTTCTGAGATTTGCCTACATATCTGTTCCTCTATCTCCCCCTGACTGTTTGGGGGCCTATAGTACACTCCCAGCAAAGTGCTTGCCCCCTTTTTGTTTTTAAGTTCTACCCATATGGCCTCATTAGAGGAACCCGCTAATATATCATCCCTCCTTACAGCAGTAATTGACTCCTTAATTAATATTGCAACACCCCCTCCCCTTTTACACCCCCCTCTGTCTTGCCTGAAGATTCTATACCCCGGAATATTGAGCTGCCAGTCCTGACCCTCCCTCAACCATGTCTCCGTGATAGCAACAATATCGTACTCCCATGTGTTCAACAACAACTTCAGTTCATCCACCTTATTTGCAAGACTCCTTGCATTAAAATAAATGCCTTCCAGCCCTGCCATATTCTCTTTTGCCTTCACATATTTGCTCTGCCTTCCCAGCTGACTTGTTTTTCCCTCTGTATTTGGCTGTAAATCACCCCCTACTATAGCTCCACTCTGTACCCCATCCCCCTGCCAAGTTAGTTTAAACCCCCCCCAGCAGTGCTAGCAAACCTCCCCGCAAGGATATTGGTTCCCCTCTGGTTCAGGTGTAAACCGTCCGACTTGTACAAGTCCCACCTTTTCCAGAAGCAGACCCAGTGATCCAGGAAACTAAAGCCCTCCCTCCTGCACCATCCCTTTAGCCACGCATTCATCTGTTCTATCTTCCTATTCCTATACTCACTAGCACGTGGCACCGGGAGTAATCCAGAGATTACAACCCTTGAGGTCCTGCTCCTTAATCCTTCACCTAGCTCCCTAAATTCTTGCTGCAGGACCTCATCCCTCTTTTTACCTATGTCGTTGGTACCAATGTGGACCACGACCACTGGCTGTTCACCCTCCCCCTCCAGAATGCCCTGCAGCCGCTCAGTGACATCCTTGACCCTGGCACCAGGGAGGCAACAAACCATCCTGGATTCACGTCTACGGCCACAGAAACGCCTATCTGTTCCCCTTACTATAGAATCCCCTACCACTATTGCTCTCCCACTCTTTTTCCCCCCTTCCTGGGCAGCAGGAGCACTCCCAGTGCCAGGAAGTTGGCTGCTGCTGCCTTCCCCTGGTGAGTCATCCCCCTCAACAGTATCCAAAGCGGTATACTTGTTTGAAAGGGGGATGTCCGCAGGAGTTCCCTGCACTACCTGCCTGCCTTTGTTGCTCCGCCTGATGGTCACCCCCTGTGCTGCCCTACCCTGAGGCGTGAACAACTCGCTAAACGTGCTATCCACGAGCCTCTCAGCATCGCGAATGCTCCAAAATTCATCCACCCGCAGCTCCAGCGCCACAATGCGGTCTACAAGTAGCTGCAGCTGGATGCATTTCCCGCACACATGGTCGTCAGGGACACTGGCAGCATCCCTGACTTCCCACATGGAGCAAGAGGAGCAGAACACGGGTCTGAGCTCTCCTGCCATGACTTACTCCTTTAATTAATTAAAACATTTATTCAATACCCCAGTTACAGGTATACTCTAGGGCGCTTTATTTACCAACTGTCCCCACTACACCACAGAAATTTAACACCACAGAATTCAAGCTTGTATTGAAAAGAGAGAAATACCCACCAACCAATCACTTACCTGCTCCCTGGTGACGTCACACTTGGATTACTTTTTACCTCTCTCCTGGAACCTGGATTGGTCGATGCCTCTGACTGCTCCCTCTTATACTCAGCCGCCTCGGGCTGCTCCCGCGCAGGTCCGCTGCTTCTCCGGTCTCGGGGCTGTGGGCCTCGGTGCCTCTGACTGCTCCCTTTCAAGCCTTTAAGCTCTCCCGCCTCGGGCTGCTCCCGCGCAGGTCCGCTGCTTCTCCGGTCTCGGGGCTGTGGGCCTCGGTGCCTCTGACTGCTCCCTTTCAAGCCTTTAAGCTCTCCCGCCTCGGGCTGCTCCCGCGCAGGTCCGCTGCTTCTCCGGTCTCGGGGCTGTGGGCCTCGGTGCCTCTGACTGCTCCCTTTCAAGCCTTTAAGCTCTCCCGCCTCGGGCTGCTCCCGCGCAGGTCCGCTGCTTCTCCGGTCTCGGGGCTGTGGGCCTTGGTGCCTCTGACTGCTCCCTTTCAAGCCTTTAAGCTCTCCCGCCTCGGGCTGCTCCCGCGCAGGTCCGCTGCTTCTCCGGTCTCGGGGCTGTGGGCCTCGGTGCCTCTGACTGCTTCCTTTCAAGCCTTTAAGCTCTCCCGCCTCGGGCTGCTCCCGCGCAGGTCCGCTGCTTCTCCGGTCTCGGGGCTGTGGGCCTTGGTGCCTCTGACTGCTCCCTTTCAAGCCTTTACGCTCTCCCGCCTCGGGCTGCTCCCGCGCAGGTCCGCTGCTTCTCCGGTCTCGGGGCTGTGGGCCTCGGTGCCTCTGACTGCTTCCTTTCAAGCCTTTAAGCTCTCCCGCCTCGGGCTGCTCCCGCGCAGGTCCGCTGCTTCTCCGGTCTCGGGGCTGTGGGTGAGTCGCCGCCATCTTGATTCCAAACTTTTCCTTTCTTTTTCCTGCTTTCTGCGTCTTTAAAAAAAACGTTGCTTTTAAAACACATATTGTTTTAAAAAAAAATGATTTACAAAGTAATTAACTTATCTCATCTCATTTATTTTCCTACCTTTCCCCGTTTTTCCAGGTAGGCCTCCAAGCCTCGGCGTCTCCTCCGCACCCACGCCCGAGCTAGGCACCTCCCGGCCCCACTCGAAGGCTGGAGGGGCGGGCCTCAGCCCAGCGCCGCTACCTTACTAAAGGGTGCGCGCGCAGCAGGAGCAGCTGAGACGCGGCATCTCTCTCTCTGGCTCGGCCGGGGGGCGGGGCTTGGTCAGCGTCAATGGTTACCCTGGCAACCGGGCCCTCCGGCCGTCTCGCACAGCCGCAATGTTGAAGCCAGCTCAGGAGGCCGGTGCTCGGAAGATCGCGCCTCCGGAGTTCGGTGCTTGGTTGGTGGGGGGGGCGAGCCTCGGGGGTGGTGGGTGGGTGGGGTGGGGGGGCGAGTCTCGGGGGGGCCAACCTGGGTTCGGAGTTCGGGGGTGGGGATCAGGGGGCTCGGGAGTTTGGGGGGATGGGATCAGGGGTCGGGACTCTCCCCCTTCCCCTCCCCTCCCCCCCTCCTCTCTCCTCTCTCCTCCTCCCTCCCTCCTCCCCTCCCTCCCCCGCCCCTTCTTCACCCCCTCCTCCCCCTCCCCCCCTCCCCTCCCCCCCTCCCCCTCCCTCCCCGCCCTCCCCTCCCCTCCCTTCCCCTCCCCCCCCCGCCCTCCCTTCCACTCCCCCCGCCCTCCCTTCCCCTCCCTCCCCCTCCCCCTCCCCTCCCCTCCCCCTCCCCCTCCCCTCCCCTCCCTCCCCCCTCCCCTCCCCCTCCCCTCCCCCTCCCCCTCCCCCTCCCCTCCCCCTCCCCTCCCCTCCCCCTCCCCTCCCTCTCTTCCCCCCAGTCACTCTCTCTCTTCCCCCCAGTCGCTCTCTCTCTTCCCCCCAGTCGCGCTCTCTCTTCCCCCCAGTCGCGCTCTCTCTTCCCCCCAGTCGCTCTCTCTCTTCCCCCCAGTCGCTCTCTCTCTTCCCCCCAGTCGCTCTCTCTCTCTCTTCCAACAACAACATGCCCTCGAAAAAGCCTCGGCACCGCCGGGCACTTCAGCTAGTTCTTTAATATAATATAACAAAATTAGGGCTGAATCTTCAATTTGGAGAGAAAATGGGTAATGCTCTCTGCACTGTTTGGGAGGCTGGATTCCATGGGATGAGGTCATTTAAATATGCTTCCAGTGCATTTTTCATGTGGCAGGGAGCCCTGTTTCACCTGGGTGGGGGGACAGGGATGTGAGTACAGCTTGGGTTAAAGTGAAGCATAACCTTTGTGGTGGTTGGAGCCTGTTTGTTATTAAGCAAGATGGCTGGAGGAGCTTTAAGAACTCCCCCCTTCATTGAAGAAAGCCTGGCGGTCCTGGTGGAGGGGGTGTTGCTGAGGAAAGTGGTCACATTTGTGGCTGAGGTGAAACCAAGAGCCAATGTGTAGCAGGGATGAAAGAAGATGGCAAACAGAATCAGTGCAGTCTCCCTTGTCCATAAAACATGGGTGCAAATGCAGAAAAAGTTCTTTGGACTGAAAAAGAGTGCAATGGTTGGGATGACTAAAGGTGCCGAAAGGAAAGGATAGAAATGACTGTAATATGCATGTGCCAAAAACTCAGTCCACAGCATGGAGCCACATCAGCAATACAGCCGGCAAAACACTGGCCACAATGCTCACAATTACACCCCTGACGCAGGATGTCAGTGAAGCCACAGCTCTAGCTTAATGGCAACCAAAGGCTTCCTTCAGCTCATGTAACAGTTGTATGTTTTCTCACCCACTCACTACCGCTTCTCAGACTACCTGCATGTTTTTTGTAGAAGAAAACTGCCCATAAACCTGAAGAGAGAACCTGCACTAGTTGTACACCATCTAACCTCCATTGCTTCAACGGACCTGCAGAGCAGGCCCTACAAGTAATTTGTGTGAAATCCATTAACGGAGTGGACAGGGGAAAGCTTGATGGACGTGTGCAAGCTCAACAAGTTAAGTGTTAATTTCAGCAAATAGCCCATTACATTTGAGTAGTGACTGGCAGGCAGCCACATCTGCCTCTCTGTTGCAAGGAACCGTATTGGCCTTTCTACTGTGTACACAGCCTTTGACTGCATACCCTATGCTAACACATGGGCCACGATTTTCCCTACCTCGGCGGGTCCCGACCCCGCTACTGTCTCCATCCCGGCCTCCGAGATGGCTTTCCCCTGATAGGGCTTGTTAAGCCCGCCCAGCAAGTTTCCCGGCCAACTGAAGGAAGCGGGTCTGATGACATCACTTGATGACACTTAATCAGCCGGTTTCCTTAAAGGGACCATGCGCAAATTTACTTTGACATTTGCACTGTCAGTGCTCTACAGCATTGAGGTACTTTATGGTGCTGGTGTGGGGTGGTGCCAACCTGGTGCATCATGTGGCCACCACGGTTGCAGCATCAAATGAAGTAAATGTGGCCATGGTGCGGCCATCCCTGGCATCCCGGGCAGCAATGTGGTCGGGTGCTGATGCCCTCTGTCCTGTGCAGCATCAGTTGATTGCGGAGAAGGTTGGTGTTGCTGTTGGTGCTGCTGGTGTGCCTGGTGATGTTGGTGTTGCGGCTGATTGTGGTCAGATTCTGAGGACCAAGGTGAGAGAGTATAACTCGTACCCAGTCTGATGGAATAGATAGAGCTGAACTCAAGAGGTGAGGTGAGAGTGACTGCCCTTGACATCAAGGCAGCATTTGATCGAGTGTGGCATCAAGGAGCCCTAGCAAAACTGAAGTCAATGGGAATCAAGGGGGAAACTCTCCATTGGTTGGAATCATACCTAGCACAAAGGAAGTTGGCTGTGGTTGTTGGAGGTCATTCATCTCAATCACATGACATCACTGCAGGAGTTCCTCAGGGCAGTGTCCTAGGCCCAACCATCTTCAGCTGTTTCATCAATGACCTTCCCTCCATCATAAGGTCAGAAGTGGGGATGTTCGCTGATGATTGCACACTGTTCAGCACCATTCGAGACTCGTCAGATACTGACGCAGTCCGTGTCCATATGCAGCAAGACCTGGACAACATTCAGACTTGGGCTGACAAGTGGCAAGTAACATTCGCACAACACAAGTGCCAGGCAATGATCATCTCCAACAAGTGAGACTCTAACCATCTCCCCTTGACATTCAATGGCATTACCATCGCTGAATCCCCCACTATCAACATCCTGAGGGTTACTATTGATCAGAAACTGAACTAGACCAGCCATATAAATACTGTGGCTACAAGAGCAGGCCAGAGGCTGGGAATTCTGCGGCGAGTGTCTCACCTCCTGACTCCCCAAAGCCTTTCCACCATCTACAAGGCACAAGTCAGGAGTGTGATGGAATACTCTCCACTTGCCTGGATGAGTGCAGCTCCAACAACACTCAAGAAGCTCGACACCATTCAGGATAAAGCAACCCACTTGATTGGCACTCCATCCACCACCTTCAACATTCACTCCCTCCACCACCGGCGTACTGTGGCTGCAGTGTGTACCATCTACAAGATGCACTGCAGCAACTCGCCAAAGCTCCTTCAACAGCACCTTCCAAACCCGCGACCTCTACCACTTAGAAGGACAAAGGCAGCAGACGCATGGGAACATCACCACCTACAAGTTCCCCTCCAAGCCACACACCATCCTGACTTGGACCTGTATCGCCGTTCCTTCACTGTCGCTGGGCCAAAATCCTGGAACTCCCTTCCTAACAGCATTGTGGGTGTACCTACACCATATGGACTGCAGCGGTTCAAGAAGGTGGCTCACCACCATCTTCTCAAGGGCAATTAGGGATGGGCACTAAATGCAGGCCTAGCCAGCCAGCGACGCCCACATCCCATCAATGAATAAAAAAAAAAATAGATGGCAGGTGAACTTGAGATGACAGAAGCAATCTGTCAATGGTGAGAGAGGTTGTTCCAATGAGGTGACAGTGGATAGAGAGTTTGCTCCAAACACTTGCAACCTGCATAAAGCTCAATCTGTCTTCCAAATGCAGTAAGCAACAGCTTCTGAGCTTGGAAAGTAAACAGCTGTAAGAGGGGAGCTTTTATAGCACAATTCAAGCTGTCAAGTAATGAGATGATTCCATGGCCGTTCAACTCCCACCCAGCTTAACAGGTGTGATCCCCGAGCAGCGTGGGCCCCATTGGTGAGCTGGTAAATTCTAAAAGTGAGCTCAAAATTTTTGTTACGAACATGCATACGAATTAGGAGCAGGAGTAGGCCACTCGGCCCCTCGACCCATTCAATAAGATCATAGTTGATCTGATTACTCCACATTCCCGCCTACCTCCAATAACCTTTCACCCTCTTGCTTATCAAGAATGTATCTACCTCTGCCTTAAAAATATTCAAAGACTCTGTTTCCACTGCCCTCTGAGGAAGAGAGTTCCAAAGACTCACGACCTTCTGTGAGAAAAAATTTCTCCTCATCTCTGTCTTAAACGGGCGACCCCTTATTTTTAAACAGTGACCCCTAGTTCTAGATTCTCCCACAAGAGGCAACATCCTCGCCACATCCACCCTGTCAAGACCCCTCAGGATCTTATATGTTTCAATCAAGTCACCTCTTACTCTTCTAAACTTCAGCCTTTCCTCATAAGACAACCTGCCCATTCCTGGTACTAGTCTAGTAAACCTTCTCTGAACTGCTTCCAACGCATTTACATCCTTCCTTAGATAAGGTGACCAACACTGTACACAGTACTCCAGATGTGGTCTCACCAATGCCCTGTATAACTGAAGCATAACCTCCCTACTTTTGTATTCAATTCCCCTCGCAATAAACGATAACCCTCTGTTAACAAGGTCATAACGACCTGAATTGCCTTCCCCGCCGCTGTGTGTCGGGTCTGCTCAGCGCTGACAGACCCAACATTTGGTAAAGGCACGTGGCGGCGGGTCGACAGCAGGGTCCCACCTGACCCACCACCGATCGCGCCTGCTGACCCCCTCCCCGGAAAATTCCCCCCATGTTCTCTTTCTCTTTATCCAAAGATGAAGAAGCTGGCACCAGGGAGGAGCAGGAAGCAGGCCTATCATGCAAATACCCATCAAGCCTTCCACTCCCTGTAAACACAGCACAAAACCATCCACTCTGGGCGAATCAGACAGGGGAGTCAAAAAGGAACACCTAGTGAAGCTGTGAGCACTGTGGAGGAGGAGCAAGTACAGGTGGCAGCAGATGGACAGTAGCAGGAGGAAGAGAGGGTTGTGGGCAGCTGTCACGTGACTCATGAGTCCGTACTATACAGGAGCTGTATATTAAGCCAAATTGGTTAATCAGCAGAAGCTCTTTATACAATACTTTGAGAATCTTTATATCTCCCTGTATGTTGGTATGGGGGCTAAAGTAACACAGAGAAGGCTACTGGACTGCCTTTAAAGAAAAGTGCTGTAAACCTATGATTGACGCATCTGTCTTGGCCAGTTCTCCTCCCACCTTCCACCAGTAAAATTATGCTGAACATTGTAGATGCAGATGATCTTGGGACTTTCTCACGGCTGTAGAGTAGGATGACATTATATCTGTCCAGACAGAGGAAACTCTCTGTTTCAAGATACAAATCGTATGTTTCACCAGAATTTGGATGGAGGCATGAGCTTCATTGTACTTTCTCTCCACCTCAGAGACTTGAGCATGTAAACTAGGCAGACACTACAGTGCAGTACTGAGGGAGTGCTGCACTCTCGCAAGTGTTGTCTTTCAGAGGAGACATTTAAGCAAGGCCCTGTCTGCTCTCCCATGGCACTATTTGAAGAGCAAGAGAGTTCTCCTGATATCCTGACCAGCATTTATACCTGAACCAAATTCACTAAAACAGATTATCTGGATGTTTATCTCATTGTTTGTAGGACCTTGATGTGTGCAAATTGGCTGCCATGTTTCCCTACATTACAACAATGACTACACTGCAGTCAGAAGCAAATCCACAGCACTGTGGGAGACTCAGCTGCACCGGGGGGCACAAGAAAGTGTAGAAATGTAGTTGTTACAGGGGATTCGATAGTCGGGGGTAGACAGGCGTTTCTGCAACCAAAGATGTGAGTCCTGAATGGTGTGTGCCTCCCTGGTGCCAGGTTGAAGAATATCATGGAATGGGTGCAAGTCATACTGTGAGGAGAAGGGGAACAGCCAGAAGTCGTGGTCCATGTTGGAACCAATGACATAGGTAGGAAAATGGTTGAGGTACTACAGGCAGCATTTCAAGAGCTAGAAAAAGATTAAACAACAGGGCAGCAAATGTGGTAATATCTGGATTACACCCAGTGCCACATACTAGTGAGTACAGAAACAAGAAGATAGTGCAGATGAATGCGTGGCTGGAAACGTTCATGAAGGGCTTCAGATTCCTGGGGCATTGGAACCACTTCTGGGGCAGGATGGGCCTGTACAAGTTGGACAGGTTGCACCTGAAAAGGACTGGGTCCAATGTCCTTGTGGGAAGGTTAACTAGTGCTGTGGGGAGGGTTTAAACGAATTTTCCAGGGGGAGGGGAACCAGGACGTAGCAGCAGAGAGGAGAGACCAGATGTATAGAAAACTAGGAGAGACAAACAGCAACAGAATAAAGAATAGTTTAGAAAGAACAGGAATTAGATGGAGGAAAAAAGCAAAGCCAACTAGCATGGTGTTGGAATGCATGTGTGCTAATGCGAGGAGTGTTACAAATAAGATTGATGAGCTGCAGGCACAAGTTGCCACATGGGCTAATGATATAGTGGCTATAACAAAGACATGACTTAAACACGGATAAGAATGGGAACTAAACATTCCTGGCTACAATGTGTTTAGGAGGATAGGGAAGGAAAAAAGAAGAGAGAGGTGGCAGTATTGATCAATGATAATATTACAGTTCTACAGGGGGATGATATAATAGAGGGTTCAAAGACTGAATCTATTTGGTTAGAGTTAAGGAACAAAAAAGGAGCAGGGTTACATTGCAGGGTGTTTAATATAGACCCCCAAATAGTGAGAAAGAGTTAGAGGAGCAAATCTGTAGGCAAATTTCAGAGAAATGTAAAAATAATAGAGCAGTAATAGTAGGGGACTTCAATTACCCTAATATAGACTGGGGGAAATAAAACAGAGTAAAGGGCATTGACGGTGAAGAATTCCAAAAATGTATAAAGGAGAATGGGGGTCGTGGTATCGACCATTTTGGAGCGTTAACATCACCTGGGCGCTAATTAAAAAAAAATTGTTTTCATCTCTGTGCAAACCCTTGAGCCCATGCTTGGCAGTTTGCAAAGCATGGTTGCCTCGCAGAGATACCATGGGACCCAGACTTCATGCCTCGTGTCATGGGTGAGGTGTCAACACAGGCCGAAGCAACGCAACATCTTAGTGCTGTAATGGAGCCAGTGGTTGGTGACATCCAATCTCAGACTGCTCTCATGCAGTCTCAGATTGATGCCACGCAAGCGCCAACTGCTGCCATTGTCGCTAGGTCGCCCACTGTTCACCGGGGATCTCATGGTTCTGCAGCAGGCCAGCAATCTGTGCTCGAGCAGATTGCTCCGGATGCTGAGGTTCTGCCCTGGGGGAGTGCCAGTGTGTTGGTCGAGCAGGAAGCTGCTGTCCTCTCTCAGGATGACAGCATTCCAGCTCCCACCACTGCCACTCCACCATTGTACTTGCCGCAGCCTGTAACCCAGCCAGCCCAGACTGCTGCCGCCCATGCTGAGGTGGTGCAGTCTGCAGCCGGGTCTTGCAGGCCCAGAGCTGGCCGAGGGCGTCCTGCAAGGCCATCTGCAGTCTCTGGTTCCCAAACTCAGCAGCCTTCCACCAGCCTTGCTGCAGCCGCTGGGGCCACATTACGGAGGAGCAGTAGGGTTGGGAGGGGGCAATTCCTAAGGGGAGGGAAATCATTGAGGAAGGGCGAGTAAATAATACATTATTAGCAAATGGGAGGAGTGTGTGTAAATAATTTGATGTGTTTGTAAATATATTGTTGAGTTTGGTAACAAATAGTTCAGCTTGCTAAGAAAGAGTTGTGTTTGTTGATAAATTGATGTGTTTGTTTATTATTGGTTGTGTTTCATCAGAGAGAGTTGTGCACAATAATAAATAGTTAATTCGAGGTAGCACATTTTGTGATGTTTCTCATTTGACCTTTGCCCGGAGATGGGGGCTGCGAGCTGGATGTAATGATGTTAGATCCGTGTATCTTGATGTTGTGTGTTCTTCAATAACTAGACGAGAGACTGCAGGGAACAATCAACAGGTGTTTACTGGATGAGGGTTACTCTAAAACTAACTGTACAGATCCCTACTAAGGGTTTATATACAGGTGTGGTCACTGCCGGTACTACAGTATACAGGAGCTGTAAAAAGTAGTTCTCCCCTTAAAGGTACATACACTACAATTCCTCCCCTTTTAGATTAACAGTACCATAACATTCATTTAACAATTAACACTTTTAACATGCAACATTAACTGAAAATAGTCCATTTATAAATTCAGTCTTGGGGCGGCTTCCTGATCCTTTCTGGATAACGACTTTCCTGAGTGTCTTGCTCTTGGTGCGGAGGCGATTCTGGCCCCCTGTCGTCGGTTGGTTCATCAGCTTCCGATGCTACTGTTTCTGGGGTAGATGCTACCTGTCTGTCGGGTTCATTACCAGGTACGCGAGACATGGGGTTGACTCGTTCCTGCGACTCTAGGATCTGGTCGACATGGCGTCTCACAATGTTCTCCCCAACATCCACTGTGTACATTAGTGGCCCCTGCCGTGTGCATATCGTTCCTGGTTGCCATTTCTCTGTTCGGTAGTCACGGGCCAAGACTGGTTGCCCTACATTGAAGCTCCTTGTCGGCTTCTCATTGATGTGCTGGAATTGCTTATTCTCAACATCTCTTCGTACATTTGGTCTGAGCAAATCCAGACGAGATCTCAACCTTCGGTTAAAGAACATCATGGCCGGGGTCTGGTTGGTGACTGCATGTGTCGCATTTCTGTAGGCGAACATGAAATTGTCCACCTTATGCTGCAGTGGAATGTTGTCATCGCACATGGCCCTTACTGCTTTCTTAAAGGTTTGTACGAACCTCTCAGCCAATCCATTTGTGGCTGGATGATACGGGGCGGACGTGTAATGCCTTACCCCATTCCTTTTCATGAATCTTCGAAACTCTTCGGACACAAACTGTGGTCCGTTATCAGAGCAAATCTGCTCTGGCAAGCCGTTCCTGGCAAATATGGTCCGTAGGACTGCAATAGTTTTCTCCGTGGTGGTGGAGGACATTTTGATCACCTCAGGCCATTTTGAGTGCGCATCCACGGCTATTAAAAACATTGGGTCCATGAATGGACTAGCAAAATCAATATGCACCCGTTGCCATGGAGATGAGGGCCACTCCCATGGGTGTAGAGGGGCATGTGGTGGTGCATTTTGGACCTTCTGGCATCCTGAGCAGCTCTTTGTCAGGTCCTCGATTTGCTGATCGATCCCCAGCCACCACACATAAGCCCTAGCAAGGCTTTTCATTTTTACCCCTCCCAGATGGCCTTCGTGAAGCTCATTGAGCACTCTCTCCCTTAACTTGGGTGGAATTACCACTCGGGATCCACACTTCAAGGTCCCCTGGCATACCGACAGCTGTTCTCTTCTGGATGAGAATGCTGGCAACAGTGAGTCGCCATGTGTTGGCCATCCCTTCACTGTCAAGTCATATACCCGAGACAGTGTCGGGTCATTTCGGGTCTCCTTCTCTATATCAGCGTTAGTTACTGGCAAGCGTTCAATTATAGTCGAATGAAATATTTCGACAGGGTCCACTGCTGGTGCTTCCTCCGCAGTAGGCAGTGGCAGGCGTGATAGCCCATCAGCGTTTCCATGCTGTTTCGTGCCCTTATACTCGATTTCATATTGGTTCGCCCCTAGAAAAAGGTACCAGCTTTGTAGCCGTTGCGCAGTCATCACCGGAACACCCTTCTTTGGATTAAAGATGGAAACAAGTGGTTGGTGGTCAGTCAGCAAGGTGAACTTCTGCCCGTGCAGATAGTGGTTGAACTTTTTCACTCCCCACACTAGGCTGAGGGCCTCCCTGTCAATCTGGGCGTAGTTACGCTCGGCTGAGGTTAGTGACCGAGACGCAAAGGCTACCGGCCTCTCCGAGCCGTCCGAGAATTTGTGCGACGGCACCGCTCCAATGCCATAGGGTGATGCATCACACGCCAACCGAATTGATAGTGCTGGGTTGAAATGAGCCAACACCTCTTTTGATGTGATCAATTCTTTGCACTTCTGGAAAGCTCGTTTACATTCGTCATTCCACTTCCATGGTACCCCCGTTTGCAGTAGGGTGTTCAGTAGGTGTAGTACTGTAGACAAATTCGGCAAGAACTTATGGTAGTAGTTCACCAGCCCGAGCAACGACCTCAGTTGTGACACATTTTCCGGTGCTGGAGCCTTGACTACTGCCTCAATCTTTTCAGGGGTCTTATGTAACCCCTCTTCATCAATAACGTGGCCACAATACGAGAGCTGCTTCTGGAAAAACTCGCATTTGTGGCGATTAGCTCGTAGCCCATATTCCTTCAATCTAATGAGCACCTGCTCCAGGTTGGCAAGGTGATCACTGTCATTTTTGCCCGTGACCAGGATGTTATCCAAATAACACTGGGTCCCTGGAATCCCTTGCAGGACTTGATCCATTGCCCTTTGCCAAATAGCCGGAGCTGATGCTACCCCGAACACCAGCCGGTTGTATTGGTAGAGACCTTTATGAGTGTTGATCGTGAGGTACTGTTTCGAGGCTTCTTCTACCTCCATTTGCAGGTACGCCTGGGCCAGATCAATCTTAGTGAAGCGTTTCCCTCCCGATAGCGAGGCGAAAATATCTTCAATCCGCGGAAGTGGATATTGTACCGTGTGAAGGATTAGGTTCACTGTCACCTTAAAGTCCCCACAGATGCGAACCTTCTTTGGTTCCCCAGGCGTATTACTCAACGACCTCTTCATTACAGGAACGATGGGTGTAGCCCACTCGCTCCAGTCCACTTTGGACAGTACTCCTGAACGTTCCAAACCTTCCAGCTCTGCTTCGACGGCTGGGCGGATCGCATAAGGCACCGGTCTGGCCTTAAAAAACTTTGGGCTTGCATTTTCCTCTATTTTGATCGTCGCTGTTATGCCTTTTAGTGTTCCGAGTCCCTCCTGGAACACTTCTTGTGCGTCAGTTAGCATTTTTGACAGTCGTCCAGGTGTGACGTCGTCATCCTTTTTGGCATCTACAGTCAGTGCTTGTATGGAATGCCAATCTAGCTGTATCTTCCGGATCCATTCACGTCCTAGTAGTGGTGGTCCTCCATCTGGCAATACATATAGGTCCATTTTTGGTGTTTCCTTGCCGTTATATATAACGTTCACCCTTATTTTTCCTTTGGGGTAGACTTTTTGCCCCGTGTATGTCTTCAAGACTATCTCTGTATCTCTCAAGGGTATATGTGAGAATAGCCGCTTGTAGTCCCTTCGGTTTATGACTGTTAGGGCTGATCCTGTGTCCAATTCCATTTTCACTTGGACTCCTGCTATCTTGAGCGTGACCCAGATCGTTTGGTGATCCTCCGTTTTGATCACCTTATGTAGTTTCAGACAACCCAGCTCCTTGCTTCCGGAGTCTGTATCACTTCTCTGTTCTTCTGAACTACTCTCCGTCACCTTATGTACCTTCTTGTACTTCTCCTGTGGAGATTTCTTGCTGCTGGTTTTCCTTCCCGACCTGCAGACTCTTGCTATGTGTCCTACTTTTCCACACTGTCTGCACACTTTGTCCTTGAACCAGCAATCATTATGGTCGTGCGTTGTTCTGCCGCAGCGATAGCACTTCACTGTTCCGCATGACATTTCATTTGTGCCATATTCTCGCGGTCTCCATTGTATCTCTGCAGCGCCCCGTGCAGCTGCTTCGTGTGATACTGCCATGCTGAAAGCCTTGTCCAGCGTAAGATCCTTTTCTGATAGAAGCCGTTTCTGGGTTCCTTCACTTTGAAGCCCACACACAAACTTGTCCCTTAAAGTGTCAGCTAGTCCCGTTCCAAACTGGCAGTGTTTCGATAGCTTGCGCAGTTCCGTGAAATACTCAGCATTACTTTCATCTTTATGCTGGTTCCTTTTGTGAAACTTAAATCTTTCTGCTATCAGCAGCAGTGTGGGGTTTAAGTGGTCCTGTAGGATTGACACTATGTTTTCAAAATCCTTTTCCACTGGCTTCTCTGGGGTTACTAGGTTTCGCAGTAAGCCATACATTTTTGCACCCATTGAATTCAACAATACCAGCGCTTTCCTCTCATCTGGCACTTCATTCGCCTTGCAGTACACTTCTATGCGTTCGACATATGTCGTCCAATCTTCGACTTCATTGTCGAATGCTGTGACACTGCCGCTCTTCGGCATCCCTGGGTGTGGTTAGACTGGCTCAAAATGGCGTTTTCCCGCGCTCTCCCTTCTCCGCTGTGGCTCAAAATGGCGTTTTCCTGCGCTCTCCCTTCTTCCCCGCTGACGCTGCTCGGCCCTTGAACACCGGCTGCGCTCTGCGCGTTTTCCTTTCTTCCCCGCTGACGCTGCTCAGCCCTTGAACACCGGCTATGCTCTGCTCTCTCGTCGACGCCGCTCGGTCCTGAACACCGGCTGCGCCCTGTGCGCTCTACCCTCTCTCTTCTCCCATCGACGCTGCTCGGCCTTTTTCTGTGCCGTTGGTCGGCTCTAGCCGCCGCTGTCCGGGAAGGGTCTGCGCTGTACCTGTTGCCAGCCCGTTTCATTGGACCACCGTGACTGGAGAACCAAGCCCAGCTCTCAACAGCCTCCCCTGCGATGCTCAAGTCTCCGCTGGATGGTCGACACCCGTGCTTCTAGACTCGGCCTTCTTCTTTCACTTTTCTCCAGGAGCGAATCCCTGGGAGGTGATGCAGAATTGCAGGTAGGTTTGAATCTTCTCGTCGCCAATGTTAGATCCGTGTATCTTGATGTTGTGTGTTCTTCAATAACTAGACGAGAGACTGCAGGGAACAATCTACAGGTGTTTACTGGATGAGGGTTACTCTAAAACTAACTGTACAGATCCCTACTCAGGGTTTATATACAGGTGTGGTCACTGCCGGTACTACAGTATACAGCAGCTATAAAAAGTAGTTCTCCCCTTAAAGGTACATACACTACAGTTGTGCTGTGCAAAGGCCATGTGATATCTCATTTATTGGAAGCGCTGTCTAATGAGGCGATCATGAACGGCCTTTAAGTGACTCCCGCCTACGTTGGTGCTGCTCCTCCTCCTCTTCATCCTCCTCCTTCTCCTCCTGTCCCTCTTCCTCCTCCTGAGGTGGACCTGCAAGGCCTGGTGGCAATGGCTGGGCCCTCAGAATGGCCAGGTTGTGCAGCATGCAGCACACAACTATGAAAACAGAGACTCAATCAGAGTAGTACTGCAGGGCTCCTCCAGAGCGGTCAAGGCAGTGGAACCGTTGCTTTAGCACCCCGATAGTCTGTTCGATCAGGTTCCTGGTGGCGCTATGGCTCTTATTGTATGCGTGCTGAGCAGGAGTGTTAGGGTCACGGAGGGGTGTCATCAGCCAGGTGGCAAGTGGATAACCCTTGTCACTGAGCAACCAGCTATGAGCTCCATGTGGTGGGTGGAACAGTGCTGGGACTCCGGTCTCACGCAGGACGAATGCATCATGGCTACTGCCAGGATAGCGGCCATTGACGGCGAGGATGCATTGTCTGTGGTTGCACACCAACTAAATGTTTAAAGAGTGGTAGCCTTTGCAGTTGTGGAACACCTCTGGATTGTGAGGAGGTGCCCGCAATGCCATGTGGGTGCAGTCAATGGCGCCTGAACCATGGGGGACCCGCTATCCTTGCAAAGTCACATGAGCATTCATCTTGTTTCTCTCTAGTCATGGGGAATGAGATGTACTCTCTTCTCCTTCTGGACAGAGCGTCTATCACCTCCCGGATGCAGCAATGGACAGCAAACTGCGAAATGTTTGCAAGATCCCCTGTTGAAGCCTGGAAGGAGCTGCTGGCATAGAAATTGAGAGCGACTGTGACCTTCACTGTCACAGAGAGAGACGTTCTGGTCCTGAGCTGAGGCTGGAGGTCTGGCTGCAGGAGGTGGCAGAGCTCTGTGACCACCTCCTTGCTGAAGCGAAGCCTTCTAAGGCACTGCTCCTCTGAGAGATGAATGTAGGAGAACTGCTCCCAGAATACCCTGGGAGGGTAAGGCCTCCTGTTGAGAGCCCTGTTGGCCCTCCTCCCTCTGGCCACGTTTTCCAATCTTTCTCTCTGCCTCCACTGCCACCGATGGTGATGCTGGAGGGCGAGGACCAGTGCCAGTACAGCCTCCATTAAGTGTTGGAAATGTAACCCAAATGAAAGTGATAAATTTTTCTCAGGCACAAAACTCCTTCAAATAGAAAAAGCTCAAATCGGTAAAAATGCCTGCCTGCTTCTGTCAAACTGACGAGGCAGCATTGTTTGCCAACTAAAAAAATGCCCGTAAGTTCACGCCTTTAAATAGCGCTCCTCCAGCTCTCAACTGACTGCAAACCGCCTCCTCTACCTGTCATTACTAATGGCAGGCACAGAGGCAGGGGGCAAGAATTAATTTACTGTCCGGGGGTGCTATCGGGGCGATGCACGGACAGATGATGTCATGATCTCCGGCTGCAGGCGGGTGTGGCGATAGTGGTTAGCGCCGCCGCAAACCGCCAGGTGAATTTTGCCGGCAGCGCTAACATCGCCGCGTTAGCGCCCCCCGGAGGCGCTAACGGGAGGCTCTAAGGTACCCAATTTCTAGCCCAACGTTCTTAATCAGTATGCTTCTAGCCCAACGGGGAAAGAAGCAGTGCTGGATCTAGTTCTAGGGAATGAAGTATGGCAAGTGGAGTGTGTTTCAGTGGGAGAATATCTGGGTAATAGTGATCATAATATAATTAGGTTTAAAGTAGTTACAGAAAGGGGCAATGAAAAATCAAAGGTGAAAATGTCCAACTGGAAGAGAACTAATTTCAGTGATTTGAGAAGGGATCTAACACAGGTAGACTTTAAACAGAGATTGGCCAAGCAAACAGTAAATGAGCAATGGCAGGCCTTCAAAGCGGAGATAGTTCGGGTACAAACCAAGCATATTCCCATATAAGGAGAAAAGATGGGACATCCAAAGCTAGAGCTCCCTAGATGATAAAGGAAATAAAGATTAAACTAAAATAGATAAAGAAGGTAAATGACAAATGTCAGGTGGACAATGCAGTAGAAAACCAGGTAGAATACAGAGAATGCAGGAGGAAATTGAAAAAGGATATAAGAAGGGCAAAGAGAGAGTATGAGAAAAGATTAGTGGGTAACATAAAAGGGAACCCAATTTAATGTGGTTAAGTGTGAAATGATGCACTTTCGGAGAACCAACATGGAGAGGCAGTATAACCTAAATGGTACTATTTTAAGGGGTTGAAAGAGCAGAGGGACCTGGGGGTGCATATTCACAAATCTGTGAAGGTGGCAGGACAAGTTGATGAGGTGGTTAAGAAAGCGTATGGGATACTTTGCTTTGTAAATAGGGGCATTGAATACAAAAACAAGGAAGTCATGCTAAACCCTTACAAATCATTGGTTAGGCTTCAGATGGAGCATTGTGTACACTTCTGGGCACCAGACCTTAGGAAGGATTTCAAGGCCTTGGAGAAGGTACAGAGAAGGTTTACCAGGATGCTATTAGGGATGAGGTACTTCAGTTTTGTGGAGAGATTGGAGAAGCTGGGATTGGTCTCCTTAGAGCAGAGAAGGTTAAGGGGAAGCCTAATAGAGGTATTCAAAATTATGAGGGGCTTTGATAGAACAAGTATGGAGAAACTGTTTACTCTGGTAACCAGAGGTCATAGATTTAAAATAATTGGCAAAAGAAGTAGAGGGGAAATTAGGAGAATTTTTTCACACAGCAGGTTGTTAAGATCTGCAACGCACTACCTGAAAGGTTGGTGGAATCAGATTCCATCTGAATATTCAAAAGGCAATTGGGCATGTACTTGAAGAGGACTAATTTGCAGGGTTATGGAGAAAAAGCTGGGGTGTGGGACTAAATTGGACAGCTCTTTCAAAGAGCTGGCACAGGCATGATGGGACAAATGGCCTTCTTCTGTGCTGTAAGATTCTATGGGGGAAAAATTCGGTTGCTTTGCGCCTCCCGTTAGAGGGCGCTAATGGGGCGCAAAGCAATGAGTACCGGACGCGGCGAATTTTGCGCCGCTCGCGAAATTGACCAGACGTTTTGCGGTGGCACTAAACACTACCGCCACGATCTCCTGCGCCCGCAGATTGTGACATCAGTTGAGCGTGCAACGTCCCGGTAGCGCCCCGGACCGGATATTGAGTGGCGCCCCCTGCCTTGCCACCTGCTGCTAACAACGTCACGTTGAGGGGAGCGTTTTGCAGTAGGGAAGGAACTGGGGGAGCGCTATTTAAAGGCGACCGCTTCCTGCCTTCTTTTGTCGGCGACATTTTTGCACCACTCATTCTGAGAGAGAGAGAGAGAGAAACTTCTGGAGAGATTCAACGCTGTGTGAAGGAGTTTTGGGTACTGAGCAGTACTTTGCAGGTTCATTTTGATTTGACCTTCCTTGCATCAATTTAGAAGAGTCTATGGGGGCTGCACTCTGAGCTCTTTCCCTGGGCATCTCCATTGTTCTTTCCAGCAGATTTGATGTACAGGTCTCTCCAGGCCGGGATTCAAAGCTGCAATGAGCATGGTGTGGATGGAGAGCAAGATCGACCTTCCCCTTTAAGAACTGGCTGGCGCCAGTGTGTCTGTGTTCCATTGCTAACTGACATCACCTGAGCTTCGCCAGCGTTCTGAGTTAGCGCCTTGCTCCTCGGCGTTAGCGCCTTAAGAGAGGTGTGTAGCACCTGATTTAGCGCTCCAATCACCTCCAGAAGCGATAGAAGCCAAGTTTGCAGTCAGAGGCGATAAATAGCGCCAGGCGCTAAACTTTGCGCCCGGCCCATAATTGCTCCCCAAACGGGGCGATACCAAATTTCTCCCCCAATGATTCTCTTCTATGATTCTATCCTGGTAAACCTCCCCTTTACTGCTAGCAATCCAAGACAGCCATTGGCAGGCTGCAAGGAATGCCAGTGCTGAGTGGTACGGTTGTAGTTGAGGTTGACAACAAGAATACGGCTTCTGGAGGTGTGCATCCAAAGGGGTCCTGAATTGTAGAAAAACAGCAGAAAATAATATTGCACTAAAAATATTGGAAACATTTTAGCAAGGAAACTACTTAATAGCAGGGAAAGTCCAATTTGCAAAAATTAGAATCTCAGTTTTCTGATCTACAGCAAACAGAATGGAGGCCTCCCAGGACCCATTTTAAACGAGTGCTCAGCAAATTAAGAGCTGTACTGCAAAAGACTTGGGGGATTTCATCGTGAAAATTATTACCATTAATTTACATTATTTTAGTGGGTGTGAGGTGGTTATTGACATTTATTGATTTACTGATACCGTGGAATACATAAGTATAATATGATGACATTTAAAGTGCTACACTCATTATGAAATTGTGTTTGATAAAATTATATTTTAAACGGAACAGTATTGTAGAGGAAAGTACTAAATGTGCAAAGTTTGCCTCTTATGGTTTATTTAAAAAAACACACGTTTCTTGCAGCCTCCTGGACTCTTGTCATTTCTAATTTTCCAGCCAAAAGAGAACTGTTCTATTGACATATGTAGCAGGTCCTTTAGTGCACGGGTCTCATTCATAGAATTATAGAGCTGAATTTTTGCTTGGAGTGTCAGCTTAATCCCACTCCAGAGAATTGAGGAAAAAAATCTAGGCTGCCGCTCCAGTGTAGTGCTGAGGGAGTGCTGTACTGCCGGAGGTGCTGTCTTTCCTACATTCCAACAGTGACTACACTGCAAAAGTACTTAATTGTCTGTAAAATGCTTTGGGACGTCCGGTGGTCATGAAAGGCGCTATATAAATGCAAGTCTTTCAAGTGAAATTCTTCTTTGCCAGTAGCTCAGAGAACTGGCAATTTCCCTTTTTCATTTGCTTACCTGGGTGGGTCTGGTGCGGGCAGTGTCTGTGGCGGGTCGCAACCCCGCTGCTGGCTCCATCCCACTGTTGAAAATGAACTTACCTTAATGGGGCCTATTAAGCCCGCCCAGCACGTTACCCGGCCCAATGAGATGGAGTGGGTCTGGTGACGTCATTCAAGACGCTGTAGTGTATGTACCTTTAAGAGAGAACTACTTTTACAGCTCCTGTATACTGTAGAGCCGGCAGTGACCACACCTGTATATAAGCCTTGAGCATGCCTCTGTACCCCCAGTCTTGAGACTACCCTACTCCAGTAAACACATGTTGATTGTTAAGTTACAGCATCCATGTAGTTATTTGAAAACATCATTCTCTCAGAATCACGGAGCTAACAGTGGCGACGAGTGTCGATTCGAATCTACCTGCAACTCTGCAATTCCCTTCAAGGATTCGCTCCGGGAGGGCGGTGGAAGAAAGCCGAGGCCAGAAGCACGGGCGTCGACCACGAGCAACCGCCCAGTCGTCCGGCAGAGAGTGAACATCGCAGGGGAGGCTGTTGAGAGCCGGGCTTGGTTCCCCAGCCACGACAATCCAGCAACAGACTGACAACAGGTACAGCGCAGACCCTTCCCGGACAGCGGCGGCTGGAGCCGACCGACGGCAGAGAAAAAGCCGAGCAGCGTCGACGGGGTAAGAGAGAGGGTGAAGCGCACAGGGTGCAGCCGGGGGTTGAAAACTGAGCAGCATCGAGGAAAAACAAAACAGAGAGGGTAAAGCAGCAGCCGGGTTCCGGACCGAGCGGCGGAAACGGGAAAGGCGCACAGAAAAAAATGCGTAGAGCACAGCCAGGGCTCAAGGGCTGAACAATGTCCGTGGGGAGAAGAAGGGAGAGCGCGGGAGACGCCATTGAGCCGCGGAGAAGAAGGAAGAGCGCGGGAGACGCCATTTTTAGAAGTCGCAGCGGAGAAGAAGGGTGAGCGCGGGAAGAAAGGAAAGCGCAGGAGACGCCATTTTGTGCCAGCGGAGAAGAAGGGAGAGTGCGGGAGATGCCATTTTTGACAGTTAAATCACACCCAGGGATGCCGAAGAGTGGCAGTATCTCTACGTTCGACAATGAAGTCGAAGATTGGGTGACATATGTGGAACGTATTGAGGTGTACTGCAGGGCGAATGAAGTGCCAGATGCTAGGAAAGCACTGGTTTTGTTAAATTCCATGGGTACAAAAACTTATGGCTTACTGCGAAATCTAATAACCCCAGAGAAGCCTGTGGATAAGAATTTCGAAAGCATAGTAGAAATCCTACAGGACCACTTAAACCCCACACCGCTGCTGATAGCAAAGAGATTTAAGTTCCACAAAAGGAACCAGCATAAAGACGAAAGTAATGCTGAGTACTTAATGGAACTGCGCAAGCTATCGAAACACTGCCAGTTTGGAGTGGGACTAGCAGATACGTTAAGGGACAAGTTTGTGTGTGGGCTTCAAAGTGAGGGAACCCAGAAACGACTTCTATCAGAAAAGCATCTTATGCTGGACAAGGCTTTCAGCATGGCAGTATCACACGAAGCAGCCGTAAGGGGCGCTGCAGAGATACAATGGAGACCACAAGAATATGGCACCAATGAAATGTCATATGGAACAGGGAAGTGTTATCGCTGTGGCAGAACAACACATGACCAGAAGGATTGGTGGTTCAAGGACCAAGCGTGCAGACAGTGTGGGAAAGCAGGACACATAGCAAGAGTCTGCAGGTCAGGGAAGAAAACCAACAGCAAGAAATCTCCACAGGAGAAGTACAAAAAGGTACATAAGGTGATGGACAGTAGTTCAGACGAACAGAAAAGTGATACAGACTCCGGAAGCAAGGAGCTGGGTTGTCTGAAACTACATAAGGTAACCAAAATGGAGGATCACCAGACTATCTGGGTCACACTCAAGATAGACAGAGTCCAAGTGAAAATGGAATTGGACACAGGATCAGCCCTAACAGTCATAAACCAAAGGGACTACAAGCGGCTATTTTCACACATACCCTTGAAAGCTACAGAGATTGTCTTGAAGATGTACACGGGGCAAAAAGTCTACCCCAAAGGAAAAATAAGGGTGAAAGTGATATACAAAGGCCAGGAAATACCTAAAATGGACCTATATATATTGCCAGATGGAGGACCACCACAATAGGACGTGATTGGATCCGGAAGATACAATTAGATTGGCATTCCATACAGGCACTGAAGGTTGAGGCGAAAAAGGATGACGACGTCACACCTGGCCGACTGTCAAAAATGCTAACTGACACAAAATAAGTGTTCCAGGAGGGACTCGGAACACTAAAAGGCATAACAGCAACGATTAAAATAGAGGAAAATGCAAGCCCAAAGTTTCTTAAGGCCAGACCAGTGCCTTATGCGATCAGACCAGCCGTCGAAGCAGAGCTGGAAGGGTTGGAACGTTCAGGAGTACTGTCCAAAGTAGACTGGAGCGAGTGGGCTACACCCATTGTTCCTGTAATGAAGAAGTCATTGAGTAATACGCCTGGGGAACCAAAGAAGGTCCGCATCTGTGGGGATTTTAAGGTGAGAGTGAACCCAGTCCTTCACATGGTACAATATCCGCTTCCACGAATTGAGGATATTTTCGCCTCGCTATCTGGAGGTAAACGCTTCACCAAAATTGATCTAGCCCAGGCGTACTTGCAAATGGAGGTAGAAGAAGCCTCGAAACAATACCTCACGATCAACGCTCATAAAGGTCTCTACCAATACAACCGGCTGGTGTTCGGGGTAGCATCGGCTCCGGCGATTTGACAAAGGGCGATGGATCAAGTCCTGCAAGGGATTCCAGGGACCCAGTGTTATTTGGACGACATCCTGGTCACGGGCGAAAATGAGAGTGATCACCTCGCCAACCTGGAGAAGGTGCTCACTAGATTAAAGGAATATGGGCTACGAGCTAATCGCCACAAGTGCGAGTTTTTCCAGAAGCAGATCTCGTATTGTGGCCACGTTATCGATGAAGAGGGGTTACATAAGTCCCCTGAAAAGATTGAGGCAGTAGTCAAGGCTCCAGCACCGGAAAATGTGTCACAACTGAGGTCGTTCCTCGGGCTGGTAAACTACTACCATAAGTTCTTACCAAATTTCTCCACGGTATTACACCCACTGAACACCCTACTGCAAACGGGTACCATGGAAGTGGAATGACGAACGTAAACGAGCTTTCCAGAAGTGCAAAGAATTGATCACATCAAAAGTGGTGTTGGCCCATTTCAACCCAGCACTACCAATTCGTTTGGCATGTGATGCATCACCCTATGGTATTGGAGCGGTGCTGTCGCACAAATTCCCAGACGGGTTGGAGAGGCCAGTAGCCTTTGCGTCTCGGTCACTAACCTCAGCCGAGCGCAACTACGCCCAGATTGACAGGGAGGCCCTCAGCTTAGTATGGGGAGTAAAAAAATTCAACCACTATCTGCATGGGCAGAAGTTCACCTTGCTGACTGACCACCAACCACTTGTCTCCATCTTTAATCCAAAGAAGGGCGTTCCGGTGATGACTGCACAATGGTTACAAAGATGGTCCCTTTTTCTAGGGGCGAACCAATATGAAATAGAATATAAAGGCACGAAACAGCATGGAAACGCTGATGGGCTATCACGCCTGCCACTGCCTACTGTGGAGGAAGCACCAGCAGCGGACCCTATCGAGATATTTTATTTGTCAATAATTGAACGATTGCCAGTAACTAACGTGGATATAGAGAAGGAGACCTGCAATGATCCGACACTGTCTCGGGTATATGATTTGACGGTGAGGGGATGGCCAACACATGGCGACTCACTGTTGCCAGCATTCTCATCCAGAAGAGAACAGCTGTCAGTATGCCAGGGGACAGTGATGTGTGGATCCAGAGTGGTGATTCCACCCAAGTTAAGGGAGAGAGTGCTAAATGAGCTTCATGAAGGTCACCTGGGAGGGGTGAAAATGAAAAGCCTTGCTAGGGCTTATGTGTGGTGGCCGCGGATCGATCAACAAATCGAGGACCTAACCAAGAGCTGCTCAGGATGCCAGAAGGTCCAAAATGCACCACCACATGCCCCTCTACACCCATGGGAGTGGCCCTCCTCTCCATGGCAACGGGTGCATATTGATTTTGCTGGTCCATTCATGGACTCAATGGCCTAGAAATTGGGTTGTGGGCTCGCCAGGGCTGTAGCGCCAGAAATTTTGCGCCAGCGTTAATGCGGCAGCGCCCGACGAAAATTCGGTTGCGCCGGCCCCAGACGGCGGCGGGCGCTAAAGGAGGGTTTTAGCGCCTGAAAACGTGCGTTGAATTGGGTTTCCCGACGCTAATCCCCCGCTGCGGCACCCGATGCGGTGCGGCAGGCTGGGGAACTGCAGGCCTCCTCCTTCTGTTAAGGAGGAGCTGCCTGCAGCCGACAACTGTCCGGCGGATTCCCCCGACATCTGAGCCCGGCACCTCGGGGAAGTGCCGGGCTCGCAGCACACACTCATCAGGGCCGCGGGGGGGTGATGCAGGAGTCCGGGAAGGGAGGTGCGGGCAGGCGGCCGCCGGGAACGCGGCCGGCCGCCGCTCCACCTTTATGCGCCGGCGCAAAGGCGTGTAAGAACACTTTTCACATTCGTTAGTTGCGCCTGCCACGGGCGAGGCGGGCGCAACTGAATTTGGGCTTGGGGCCGGGTTACCACGGCAACCGGGACGCTGCGCACACCGATGACGTCATCGGTGCCGGCGCAGCGCTACCGGCTAACGCCGATGGTAAGGCCCAAGTCAATTTGCAAAACGGCTATAAGTCCGGCGCAAGGCCCTCTAGCGCCACTAATTGGGCGCTAAGCCCACTCAATTTCTAGGCCAATGTTCTTAATAGCAGTGGATGCCCACTCGAAATGGCCTGAGGTGATCAAAATGTCCTCAACCCCTACAGAGAAAACGATTGCAGTCCTATGGACCATATTTGCCAGGAACGGCTTGCCAGAGTAGATTTGCTCTGATAATGGACCACAGTTTGTGTCCGAAAAGTTTCGGAAATTTATGAGAAGGAATGGGGTAAGGCATTACACATCCGCCCCGTATCATCCAGCCACAAATGGATTGGCTGAGAGGTTCGTACAAACCTTTAAAAAGGCGATAAACGCCATGTGCGACGACGAAATTCCACTACAGCATAAGGTGGACAATTTCCTATTAGCCTACAGAAATGCGACACATGCAGTTACCAACCAGACCCCGGCCATGATGTTCTTTAACCGAAGGTTGAGATCTCGTCTGGATTTGCTCAGACCCAATGTGCGAAGAAATGTTGAGGATAAACAATTCCAGCACGTCAATGAGAAGCCGACAAGGAGCTTCAATGTAGGACAACCAGTCTTGGCCCGTGACTACCGAACAGAGAAATGGCAACCCGGAACGATATGCACAAGGCAGGGGCCATTAATGTACACAGTGGATGTCGGGGAGAACATTGTGAGACGCCACGTCGATCAGATCTTAGCGTCACAGGGACGAGTCAACCCCATGTCTCGAGTACCTGGGGATGAACCCGACATACCGGTAGCATCTACCTCCGAACCAGTAGCAGTGGAAACTGATGAACTAACTGACGAAAAGGGGCCAGAATCGCCTCCGCACCAAGAACAAGAACCTCAGGAAAGGCGCTATCCAGAAAGAATCAGGAAGCCGCCCCAAAGACTGAATCTATAAATGGACTATTTTTGTTTAATGTGCATGTTAAAGTGTTAATTGTTATTTGAATATTATGGGTACTGCTAATCTAAAAGGGGAGGAATTGTAGTGTATGTACCTTTAAGAGAGAACTACTTTTACAGCTCCTGTATACTGTAGAGCCGGCAGTGACCACACCTGTATATAAGCCTTGAGCATGCCTCTGTACCCCCAGTCTTGAGACTACCCTACTCCAGTAAACACCTATTGATTGTTAAGTTACAGCATCCGTGTAGTTATTTGAAAACATCATACTCTCAGAATCACGGATCTAACAGACGCGTTTTCAGCCGGAATCTTTAAAGGGACCATGGCCACATTAGATTTGAAGTTTAATCTAACATAGTACTGTCAGTGCACTACAGCAGACAAAGACTGCACAGAGGTGCAGGGCTGCACCCAGGTTCTCCAATGATTCCCTCCATATGGTTATGGAGGGGGTCAAAGCACGCAGGGAGGTCCTCTTCCCTTCCGATGGGCGGAGGAGATCTCCCCAGGAGACCAAGACAGCCTGGTTGCAAATTGCAGAGGAGGTCACAAGCAGGGATATGTTCAGGAGGACCTGGGTGCAGTGCCACAAACATTTCAATGATCTCATTAGATCAGGAAACGTTTGTACAAAGCCACACTCAACCTCATCCTGCTGTGCCTCTCATCACATCCCCATCACTCTGCCTTCCCTACCCTACTCCTGCACATCCTTACACCAACATACCTTGCACCTCCACCCATCCCTCCCTCTCTATCTACATTATCACATCCCCATCTCACTAGCCACCCTTCACACCCACCCTCATCGTAGTGCAATCATACCAACTAACAATACACAAGAATAGCCACTTGGGTGTTCTAGCCAATGTTTATGTAAAGTTTCTGTTAATCTGGTGTCAAACATAAAAATCTTTATTTTCAACACTTTCCGATCTTGGACAGATTTGTGTGCACCTTTGAAAGTGGCTTAGTGAGTTGCAGTGAATGGTGAGACATAACGGTACCTCCAGCAATGGTGATGAGTGTGAAAGGAATGGCTTGGTCATTGTAGGGATGCTTTATGGTGTTGGTGTGGGGTGGTGCTAACCTGGCGCATCATATGGCAGCCATATGGGTGTACAGCGTAAAGTTAACTAAATCTGGCCATGATGAGGCCATTCCTTGGCCCCCGGGCAGCAATGTGCTCAGGTGTTGATGCTCTCTGTCCTGTGCAGCATCAGGTGATTGCAGAGAAGGTTGGTGTTGTTGTTGGTGCTGCTGGTGTTGTTGTTGGTGCTGCTGATGTTGGGGCTCATCATGGTCGGATTCTGAGGACCAAGGTGAGACAGTATAAACGGCACCCATGCTGATAGAATAGATGGCAGGTGAAGTAGAGATGACAGAAGCATTCCGTCAATGGTGAGAGAGTTCTTCCAAGGAGGTGACACTGGATGGAGACTTTGCTGGAAACACTTGCAGCCTGCAGAATCTGTGCTGGAAATGGACTGGGCAACAGCTTCTGCCTGAGGAAAGTGGTCATCTGTCAGGTGGGAGCTTTCATTGTACATTTGATGCTGTCAAGTAATCATCTGGAGCAATGGCCATGGAACTCCCGCCTCAGGTTGACAGATGTGGTTCCTGAGCTGCGTGAATCCCGTGGCCATGCAGGGAAATTTAAAAAGTAAGTGAGAAAAGGCTCTTAAGTGCCTGTAAACTACCTGATAATTATCTCAATTGGGTTGCCCGCCGCTGCTGGTTGGGTTGGCTCCGTGATGGCAGACGCACCTGGGGGAGAGGTGTGTGGGAATGAGATGACAGCGGGTTCCCGATCCACTGTCAAAAATCACAACTTTCCCACCCGACCCGCCACTGATCGCACCCGCTACCACCCCGGAAAATTCCGGCCAGTGACTTAAAAAGAAAGAAAAATTAGGCATGCTGTAAAACGGGCTGCTGATTCACTATGAGCCTGTTTGGTGCTATTGGCGAAGACCAATTTCACCCCCATTGACTTTGGTGTTTTGTGATTAGTTCCTGGACACGTATCTCTGTCACAGTCTCAAACTGTCTGTCTCTCGTCTCTTTCTATCTCTCCTCTTATTTTCACACACACGCTCGGTGTCTGTCTCTCTCTCATACAGCTATAAGAAAATGTAAAGATTCTAATTACTAAGTATAACGAAACACAAGTGGTAATTGGACATTCAACTCATCTTTATTTTTAAATTTAAAATGACAAATTAAATGAGGAAAGACACTGGCCCTGAATTCTGGGGGTTCTCTCGATCTCCTCCTGTAACTTTAGTGGGAAACTGGTGGAATCCTGGAAAAATGATGTAATTGGCTGAAAACAGCTGTTTATACCATTTCTCCGGGGGTTCCGTTGGTCCGCCACCGAAGTTGTAGAAGAGGAAAACCCTCCCTTCGGAATCTCCAGGCTACTGTGTCTCTCTTTTTCTCTCTCTGTCTGTCTCTCTGTGAATAATTCAAATGTTTGCATTTTCTAACTGTCAACATTACAAGTGATAATCAGATGAGACAATTAGAGGCTGTTTGCTTCAAAATTCAACTTAAAAACTGTCTGTCTGTCTCTCTATCTCTCTATCTATCTCTCTATCTCTCTATCTCTCTATCTATCTCTCTATCTCTCTATTTCACTGTTCTATTTATTCTAACCTTTTTTTGCATCAATGTGCTTTTGAAGGTATAATCCCCAAAACTGCACACAGTATTCTAAATGTAGCCTTGTTAATGGCCCTTACAGGGTTATGCTAATCTCTTTTGACTTATTCTCAAAATGTACCCCAGTACAGTACTTAGTTAGCAACTCATTCGTTAAATATATTCAGCAAATAGTCAATAATTACCTAAAACCGTTTCCTTTTGCACTTAACTAAGACACCCATTATGTACACGTTTCACTCCAATGTGTATTACCTTACATTTATTCACAATAACATTTCCCTGTTCATTAGCCCTATTACTTTAAATGGACCTGCCCCTTTAAACATGTCATCACTCATGTTGTTACTTGCTGTGTGGTTTGGTTTCACCACCAAATGTTGTAATACTGTTGGAAGTCCCCTCTTCCATGTTGTTTCTGAATGCTTGATCAGCAGGAGAACCAGAATATACCAGTTTGAAAATGTTCCACCAGCTTGCAGATGTATAACTGTATTGTAGATTAAATAGCTACAAAACACCAACATAAAAAAGTTTGGAACGGACATATTTCACAATCTTGCAGGCTAGAAGAAATGAAGACACTTGCAGGGTAATTCCCTGACTCTACCCGGCTAGTGACAGCACTACCCATGGCTTTCTGACCACTATTCAGTCCTGACTGATGAAACAGCTGACTGCTATTAGAAATGAGTTTGGGTAGTCTTCTTCTAGTGAGCATGGAGCCGTAACATAAAACTCACCCTAAAATAACAACAGAAAATGCTGGAAATACTCAGCAGGCCAGGCAGCATCCGTGGAGAGAGAAACAGAGTTAACGTTTCAGGTCTGGGACCCTTCATCAGAACTGGAATAGACAAACGGAACTCCTGTCAGAGAGAAGAGCAGAACTTCAAGGTGGGCATTCCTAGAAGAGAGGTGGCAGTGAACCAAAAACGTTAACTCTGTTTCTCTCTCCACAGATGCTGCCTGGGCTGCTGAGTATTTCCAGCATTTTCTGTTGTGATTTCAGATTTCCAGCATCCGCAGTATTTTGCTATTATAAAACTCACCCTAACTGGTACTAAATTGGCAACATTTCTTCGAAAAGTCACAGAATGGTTACGGATAGAAATTGGGGAAAATGCCACATTGTTGCAGCAGATTGAAGAACATTTTTGGGACAGAATAGAGGAATCTATTGTGCTGTATGACACTGGGTCCCAAAATAAAAAGTGTTCCATTACCCAGCACTAACATCTCTCACCCTAGTAATCACAACATCCTCTTTTCTCACCAAGCAGCATTTTATTTCCCTGAATGCATTGACTCTTCACTGAATACAGCTCCGCTGTCATTGACTGCCTTCCTTGCTCAACCAGTACTGTGAGCCTTGCCACTGAGCACACACAAACTCACACACACATTTGCAGTGGGCCTTCCATGGCTTTGCCCCTCCCTATCTCTGTAACCTCCTCCAGCCCTACAAACCACCGAGATCTCTGCGCTCCTCCAATTGTGGCCTCTTGCGCATCCACGATTTTCATCGCTCCAGCATCGGTGGCCGTGCCTTCAGCTGCCTAGGCACTAAGGTCTGGAATTCCCTCCCTAAACCCGTCCACCTCTCTACCTCTCCTCCTTTAAGACACTCGTTAAAATCTACCTCTTTGACCAAGACTTTGGTCACCTGACCTAATATCTCCTTATGTGGCTCAATGCCAAATTTTGCTTGATAATGCTCTTGTGAAGAACCTTGGGATGCTTTACTACATTAAAGGCACTATATAAATGCAAGTTGTTGTTGTTGGTTTACTGGACAGTAATCAGGAATGAAACCCTGGTTGATTTTTCCATTTATAACCCAGGTGATTGTAACAGCATGATTGTTTCCTTGTCTGTGATGAACTAACTCAGCACAGACTGGGGATTGAAACTTGGGTCTCCCTGCTCTGTATCCCTGAGGTACTCAACAAGTCATCAGGAGAGCCCTACACAAAAAACATAGTTCAAAAATAAAGGCCCAGAAAATCGGGTCGGAGGCTTCCCACGGGTGCAAGCCTCCAACCTGCACTTACCTTGCGCGCCGGCCGTTGAGCTGTGGGCCCCGTGGAATTGGGATCCTGGGCCTCCTCCAACTGCCGGCGCGCAGTGCTTGCGTATCCCAGGGGCGCAGTTAGTTCGATGCATCCCCTGGGATCACGTGGGCCATGGAGATCCAATAGTAGCAGGGAATGCTTCATTCATAAGTTTGACAGGAAGAGCTGTCAAACCTATAAATACTATGGCCTAGAAATTGGGTTGGGGCGCCAAAGTGGCGCAGAAGTCGGCGGAGCGCAGGATTTAGCGCAGCGATCGGAGTGATACCGATCGCCAGAAATTCAGTTTCATTGCCCCTCGAGGGACACGGGGCGAGGCTCGAGGCGCTCCGCGTCCCTCTTAGGGCGCTGAAACTGATTATCGCAGCGCAACGTGCCGCAGCGCCACATGCTGCAGCACGGCACGCTGCGGTACTGCAGGCCTTCCTCCCACTGTTAAGGGGGAGGTGCCTGCAACAGCGCGATCCCCGATCGTGAGTGCCGGCAAATGAGCCCAGCACCAAGGAGAAGTGCCGGACTCTCGGGAAACAGCCGGCAATGCCGCGGCGGGGGGGTGGTTAGGAGGCTGGGGACGGAGGTGCTGGCAGGCGGCTGCCGAAAAAGCGGCCGCCCCGCACCTCCACCTTAACTTGCGCCGCTGCCGGCACAGTAAGGACCCGTGAACCGGGCGCGGATAGCGAGCGGCGCTACAGCGGCGTTCGCTACCAAATATCGTGAACGGGGCACAAATGGGGTGCTGCGCACACCGATGACGTCATCGGTGGCGGCGCAGCGCAAATGCCTAACGCCACCATTAGCGCCCCTACTGAATATCGCCGCAGACGCAGCCAGTGGTGCTACAGCCACTGACTGCCTCTTTAGGCGCTAACAGGTGGCGCTACTCACCCAATTTCTCCCCCTATAAGCCCAAAAACATCACTAAAACCTCAAATACATTTTTAAAACTTCACATTTTAAAAATAAACTATAAATTACATGAAATAACTTTTAAACAATAATTTAAATTTTTGAAGAAATTAATTACATTTTCTAATGGGGCTAAAAATAAACTTACCTTTCTTTAAAGTATTTAAAAATAATAAACCTGTGGAAAAAATGTTTTAATTTTAATTAATTCACCACTTACCTTGTTAAAAGCAGGCCTTGCGACTGCTTTTTACATGCCTAACTTCTGGAGACTTACCTTCCCGGAGAAACCTGGAAAAAACGTAAGTTCAATGCGCACACGCTGCCTCTCCCGCGCACGCGTTCCACCTCTTAACCCCTTCTTTCAGGGGAACGGAAGTGCCGGTTTCCCGCGCATGCGCAGAGCATGCACGAAACCGGCACTTTCATTGGGCCTACACGTGAGTACCCTGTGCGTACTCACCCGTTGGGACCCGAATTTCTGGGCCATAGAAATTAGTCTGGGCAGTGCCAACATGGTTCCTATTGGGCACGGGCTGTCAGAATAAAACTGCCCCCAATTTAATATTCTGTAGCACTAAGGGGGAAAAATTCAGTTGGTTTGCACCTCCCGTTAGCGTCTTAAGAGGGCGCTAATGGGGCGCAAAGCAACTAGCGCCCAGGCGCGGCAATTTTTGCGCTGCTCGTGAAATTAACCAGACATTTTGCAGCGGCGCTAAACAATACCGCCCGATCTCCTGCGCACGCAGATCTTGACGTCATTCGAGAGTGCAACGCCCTTGTGATGCCCCGGAACGGAAATTGAGTGGCGCCCCCCTCCTTTCTGCCTGGTACAACCAAGGACAGGTAGACTGGAACGCTTCCCAGTCGCTGTGGGGCTGGGGGGGCGCTATTTAAAGGGGGCCTCTTCCTGGTTTTTGTGTGGTAGCCATTTTTGCACCATTCGTTCTGAGAGAGAGAGAGATATTGAGAGAGACAAAGAGAGACTTCTGCATTGAGTCAACGCTGTCTGGGTTAGTTTTGGCTTCTGACCATAACTTTGCAGGTACTTTGGTTTTTGACCTTCATAACTTTGATTGCCTAGATACTATGGGGGCTGCAATGGATGGGAACGTCGTCCTTCTCCATCACATTCGGAGGGCACAGAGACAGAGAGAGAGAGTGTCAATCATGGCCAGATGGAGGAGGGCCAACAGGCCTCTGTACAGGAGACCTTACCCTCCCAGGGTTTTTCGCCAACAGTTCTCCTACATTAATATGTCTGAGGAGCAGTGTTTGCAAAGGCTGCGCTTCAGCAAGGAGGTGGTCACTGAGCTCTGCCACCTGCTTCAGGCAGATCTGCAGCCTCAATTGAGGAGCAGGATGTCTCTGTCGGTGGCAGTGAAGACAACAGTGGCTCTCAACTTTTATGCCACCGGCTCATTTCAATCAGCTACTGGGGACATCGCCAATATCTCCCGGTTCGCGGTGCATTGCTGCATCCGTCAGTTCACAAATGCCCTCTTTAAAAGGAGACGAGAGTACATCTCTTTCCCCATGACCCCGGACAAGCAGCAAGAACGCGCAATGGGCTTTGCGATGATAGCGGGCTTCCCCATGGTGCAGGGCGCCATTGACTGCACGCATGTGGCTTTGCGTGCGCCGCATGAGAATGCCGAGGATTTTCACAACCGAAAGGTCTTCCATTCCTTAAATGTTCAGTTGGTCTGTGACCACAGACAGCTGATACTCGCTGTCAATGCCCACTTTCCTGGCAGCAGCCACGATGCCTTCATCCTGCACCAGACTTCTGTGGCAGACCTTTTCCAGGCACCGCATCACCCAGGTGGTTGGCTTCTCGGGGACAAGGGATATCCACTGTGCACCTGGCTGATGACACTGCTCCATACGCCCAACACCCCTGCTGAGCTGCGATACAACAAGAGCCATCAAGCTACCAGGAACATCATTGAGCACACAATCGGCATGCTCAAGCAACGGTTCCGCTGTCTGGACCATTCTGGAGGAGCCCTTCAGTACTCGCCTGAGCGTGTCTTCCACTTCGTTGTTGTGTGCTGCATGCTGCATAACCTTGCAATCCTCAGGACCCAGCCAATGCCACCAGGCATTGGAGCACCACCAGAGGAGGAGGAAGAGGAGGAGGATGATCATCAGCAGCACCAAGGCGGGAGGGAGGCACACAATGTACAAAGTGGAAGAGCCGTCCGTCAAAGGCTCATAGCAAGTCGCTTCGAGGCCCCTTCTGAGGAAATGGCTTCTGCCATTCAAACAACCTGAATGAAACCATCCCGCAACCCCTAAGCTGGTCAAGGCAACAATGATTGCAAATACCAAACATGTATATTTTGAATACAGAAACTTATTTATTTTACAAACTCTGTGTGTCTCATTTCCGCATGACAAACTAATAGATAGAAACACACAAAAAAACAGTCATTAACATAACTGGCTCTCACAACCTGGAGACAATGTCCAAAACAGATAAATAAAGTTTGACCACGAACCTCGGCCTTTAATAAAACAGTGAACAACATTTTGTCACACCTCCTACTTTTTGCCCTTTGAGGGTGATCTCCTTCCCTTGTGCACTTCCCCCCTTCCCACCCTGCAGCTCCTCCGTAATGGGACCCCAGTGGCTGCAGCAAGGCTGGTGGAAGGCTGCTGATTGTCACAACCTGAGACTGCAGATGCCCTTGAAGGACGGCCTTGACCAGCTCTGGGCCTGGAGGGCCCGGCTGTAGACTGCACCAACTCTGCATGGGCGGCAGCAGTCTGTCCTACAGGTGGTGGCAAGTGCAGTGGAGAAGTGACAGTAGTGGCAGCAGGAATGCTGTCATCTTGAGAGAGGACAGCAACTCCCTGCTCGACCGACACACTGGCACTCCCACGGGGCAGCACTTCAGCATCCGTAGCAATCAGATGGAGCACAGATTGCTGGCCTGCTGCAGAGAGCCCCTGGGAAATGTGTCCGAACCAGCGAGGATGGCAGCAGTCAGTGCTCGCGTGGCCTCAATCTGAGTCTGCATGAGAGCAGCCAGTGACTGCATTGCAGCACTAAGCATTTGCGTGGCAGCCGCCTGTGCTACAGCGAAGTGCTTCACACTCCTTGCCAGTGATTCAATGCATTCGGGCACCCTTGCCACTGCAGCCATGAGCTCAATGTGCCTGTGCTCCGCCTGGGCGCTCATTTCAGCGAGGACCCACTCCTCCTCTGCGTCCAGTGCAGTAGGACTCGATGGCATACTCTCCCTCCGGGGAGAAGGCCCTCGAGCTTCCCTACCCCATCGCGTTGCTGCAGCCCGCTGGGTCCTGGAGCTTCACTCTCATCAGACCCTTCCCCCCTGCTCCCCTCCAGGGAAGGCGTGTTCCCAATGTGGGCATGGGCTTCCTCGGGAGAGGGTGGTGCTGATACTCTGGCTTCCTCTTCCTCCTCGCCTTCAGCTTCATTCCCACTGGCAGCTTAAGGGCCCGTCTCCTCACCTGCTGAATCACCATCTGAAAGCAGGGAGGTACAAGTGTGGCTTTATCGTGAGGACAGTGGTAGCAAGGGAGGCATGAGTGCAGCGATTTAGTGATTTGGATTGAAAGTGTCAAAGGCTGGTGTTGTGAGGAACAAGTGGAAGGAGAAAGGACAAAAGACCTTACCATTGCTGTCCAGAACGGGGTCGACATCTCCAGTGGCGACGGGACCAATCACCCGGCTTGCCACAATCCTCTGGACGCGCACCTCAAGATCACTGAGGGGTTGCAGCTGAGGCCGCCCTCCACCTGCCCGTTGCTGCTGTCTCCTATTATGAGATAGCTTGGCCTGCAAGAAAAAGGATGGTGGCTGAGTAAATATACAGCCATGGTCTTGCCTGAAATGCCTCCCATAGTTGAATAGCCCTTACTTTATGCAGCCATGGTCTTGCCTGATGTGCCTCCCATAGTTGAATAGCCCTTACTGTATGCAAAGTGTTGAATGTGCATGTGTGTTTGATGAAAGGGCCATAGGTGTTGGATGAGTGTTGGGCATTGGGGCTTTTAAGACCCTCTGGCCATAAAGTGAGGTTGAGATGGAGGGATGGAGAGGTTTTGAAAAAAAGGCACTCACCCTGATGGCCCGAGTGAGGTCGTTGAACTTTTTCCTACATTGGAGATGGGTCCTAGGCACCATGCTGCTTGAGGACACTCTCTGAGCCACCTCCCTCCACACTCTTCTGTACTCGTGTGGCAAAGGCCTCCTGCCACTCTCTGGGTACAATATAGATCTTCTGCGCTCCACCGCGCCAACCAGAGCCTCCAAGGCCCACTCGCTGAAGCGCTGTGCTCGCTCCCTGGCCCTCTCCATAGTCCTTGGCTGCAAGATTTAGCCACAGGTCTGTCCAGGCCGAGATTCAAGGCTCCAATGAGCAGGGTGTGGCTGCAGAGCAAGATCGACCCTCCCCTTTAAGAACTGACCGGCGCCAGTGTGTCTGTGTACAATCGCTAACTGACAGCACCTGCGCTGCGCCCGCCCTCTGAGTTAGCGCCTCGCTCCTCGGCCTTAGCGCCTTAAGAGAGGTGTGTAGCACCTGATTTAGCGCTCCAATCACCTCCAGGGGCGATAAAAGCCAAGTTTGCCATTGGAGGCGATAATTAGCGCCAGGCGCTAAATTTTGCGCACGGCTGATAGCGGCGCCCCAAACAGGGCGATACCAAATTTCTCCCCCTGAGTCTATAGTCTCACTCGGAGAAGTTGTAAGGATGGGCTGGTGCAGAAAATGGAAATATCACATTGATGCAGCACTGTGTATGCTCCTGAGATTGGGGTTATAGCGCATGGTCGGGAAAAGTGGAGGGAGCTTTACTGTGTAGGTGGCTGTGCTACATGTGATCTGGGAGTTTTTGATGCTTTCAGTGGGTGCCTTCAGTGAAAAGAATAAATACTCATGAAAAATAGTTTCAAAAAAAATCTGACATTTCAAAATGTTTCACTCTTAGGTGATGTACAGAATTTGATAACAAGCGTAGTTGCCATTAATAATTTAAACTCATGACATAGAAGGGTTGAAATGACTGTCACTGATTTTATCGTACAAATGCTTACTGTGCGTAAATCAAATTCCTATCTCCACCCACAGTAATTTCTACTCTATACTACTATAGATTTGAAGGGCTGAATTTTGCCGGCGCTTAGAGTGCGGCTTTGGAGGCAGGTCCGCTGTCAAAATCCGAACCCGCATCCATGTAAGTTGCCAAAGTGTTGGGTCTGCGAATTCAGAACAGACCCGATACCAAGCGGCGGAGGAGGCATTTAAGATAGTTAAATGCTTATTAACTACTATTTTGCCAGCTATTTCTAGTTTACCACTATTTTTACGAGGTTCCCGTCGCTCAGGGATCACGTCAGGTAAGTAGGTTGGGTCCTCTGTCTCTCCATTGCTGTGAATAGGTGACAGCTACAAAAGTGGTATGAAAGCTACCATTTCACAGCTGCTCACTTTCCAATGTCAGAAGCTTGAGCTTTCAGGATTGGAAGACACTTTTGAGCTGTATGCAGTTTAGAAGTGTTTGGAGTAAACTCTATCCACTGTCACCTCCTTGGAGCAAGCTCTCTCACCATTGACAGATCGCTTCTGTCATCTCAACTTCAGCTGCCATCTATTCCAGCAACTTCGGTGCCCTTGAAAAAATCTCACCTTGGTCCTCTGAATTCCTCCATGATTAGCCCCAACACCAACATCACCAAGCACACCAACATCACCAACAACATCACCAACAACAATACCAATAACAACACCAACTTTCTCCACCATCACCTGATGCTGCACAGGACACAGGGGATCAGCACCTGACCACATTGCTGCCCGGGAGGCCAGCGATGGCATCACCATGGCCGGATTTACTTTACTTGACGCTGTACACCCTGGTTGCCACATGATGTGCCAGGTTGACACCACCCCACACCAGCAACATAAAGCATTCCTACAATGACGAAGCCATTCCTTTCACACTCATCATAATTTGGGGGGGCGGGGGGGGTGGAGTTATGTCTCAACATTCACTGGAACTCACTAAAACACTTCTAAAGGTGCACAGACCTGTCCAATAAGGTAAAGTGTTGAAAATATAGATTTCAATGTTTGACAACACATTAACAGAAACTTCACATGAACATTGGCTAAACCACTCAAATGCCTACCCTTGTGTGTTGTTCGTTGGTATGCTTGCAGTAGGATGAGGATGAGTGTGAGGGGTGGCTAGTGAGATGGGGAAGTGATAATGTAGATAAAGAGGGATGGGTGGAGGTGCAAGGTAAGTTGGTGTGAGTAAAGATGTGCAGGAGTACGGTAGGGAAGGCAGAGTGATGGGGATGTGATGAATGGCACAGCAGGATGAGGTTGAGTGTGGCTTGGCAGTAGCGTTTTGTGATCTGCTTAGATCATCGAAAGGCTTGCGTCACTGCAGCCTGGTCCTCCTGACGACATCCCTGCTTGTGCCCTCCTATGCAATGTGCAACCAGGCTGTGTTGGAGGGAGTCATGCGTGAGCCTGGGTGCCGCCGTCCACTTTGTGCAGTGCTTGTCAGTGTTTGCAGCACCTCAATGCTGCAGAACACTGACAGAACAACTGTCAAAATTAATGTGGCCGTAATAAGGAAATCGGCTGATGACGCGTCATCAAATGACATCATCAGACCCGCTTCCTTTTAATTGGCCAGGAAACGCGCAGGGCGGGCTTAACATGCCCAACCTACATAAAACCACTTGGAGAGAGCAGGCTGGAGCTGGGAGCGGGACCGGGTCCTGCCACCCACCTCTCCTGCCGCGATCCCGCCTCCGCTGGCGAAATCACGGCGGAAGTTATTGAACAATCATAACATATGTATTAAAGGACTTGTAGCATTTTATGTGATTGTAAAGTGCAGTGTATCCTACTGACTGAAGAGTGGCATCTGTTTTAAGTGGGAGAACACAATGGGCTAGATTTTCCAATCGGGCAGCCTTTGTACCTCCCTATTGCCATGTGCTCTCCTGACCCCAGCAGATCTACCAGGATCAGCCTCATATTTATTTTGTTTGTGGGCCCCAGCAGTATTTCTGCTAGTGCTCAATTGCCCATCTGAGGATGGAATGAGGAGTGGGGTGGGGGTGGGGAAGATTGCAGTGCCTGTCTAACTATAGCTTGGCCGGCCGTGATGATCGAAGAGCCCAAAAAAATGTTGTTTTGTATTGTGTATTTATTACGAAATCTCCCACTTCACCGAATGTTATCAATCACTCTGCAACCAATTGCACGAGCCCTTTAAATTTTAACCCCTTCACTCTGCTGCCTTAGCAATGTTGGATGCGAGAAATCTGATTGTGTTCCTGGAACCTAAGGCGTTACTGATCAGAAATGCGTTGGCTGATCTATTCCTGTTATTAACCTAATATTTGCCCAAATGTGGGCAGCCACATTCAATGTCTGCTGTCACTTCTGGTGGAATATTCCACAAGTGGTGATGAAGCTTGGGGAGTTGATGGAACAGCTCCCCACTACATTTCCCACTCATGCTGCCCAGAAATTGTCAGAGAGCAGGCAGTAAATCATCAGAAAACCTAGCCCACTCTCTCTCAGATTTGGAAGTTCCTTTTCATGAACACTGAACGTGAAGACAAATTAGGATTTTCTGCATTTATGAGTTTTGTGTACCTGGTTTAGAAATATTTTTGTCAGTTCTGCTGATTAAGTGCTGTTTTATTTGTGAATACAGCATTAATTGGTTCTGATTGATTGGTTTTCATTTGTTCCTGTGAAGGCACTTATTGCATGAAATTATTTTCATCAAAATTGCACACATTTGTCACTGTGATTTGGGCCCTTTGATACTGATGAAATAAGAACATAGAACAAGAGTAGGCCATTCAGCCCCTTGAGCCCATTTCACCATTCAGTCAGATGTCGTGGCTCAGTGGGTAGCACCCTCGCCTCTGAGTCAGAAGGCTGTGGGTTCAAGTCCCACTCCAGAGACTTGGGCACAAAAATCTAGGCTGACACTCCAGTGCAGTATGGAGGGAGTGTAAAAGATCCCATATCACTATTTCGAAGAAGAGCAGGGGCGGTATCCTCAGTGTCCTGGCCAATATTTATCCTTCAATCAACATCACTAATACAGATTATCCAGTCATTATCACATTGCTGTTTGTGGGAGCTTGCTGTGCGCAACTTGGCTGCTGCATTTCCTATATTACAACAGTGAGTATACTTCATTTACCAAAAAAGTAAATACAGGTAGATGGCTGCCTGAATGCACATGCCTGACAGTAGAAGAAGACTGGGCAAATTATCGTTTCACTGTGCTTCCTCACATACGGTTCATCAATAACCTTCCCTCCAACATAAGGTCAGAAATGGGGATGTTCGCTGATGACTGCACAGTGTTCAGTGCCATTCACAACTCCTCAGATAATGAAGCAGTCCATGCCCACATGCAACAAGACGTGGATGATGTTCAGGCTTGGGCTGATAAGTGGCAGGTAAAATTCACGCCACAGAAGTGCCAGGCAATGACTATCTCCAACAAGCGAGAGTCTAACCACCTCCCCTTGACATTAAATGGCATTACCATCGCCAAATCCCCCACCATCAACATCCTGGGGGTCACCATTGACCAGAAACTTAACTGGACCAGCCACATAAATACTGTGGCAACAAGAGTAGGTCAGAGGCTAGGTATTCTGCGGCAAGTGTCTCACCTCCTGACTCCACAAAGCCTTTCCACCATCTACATGGCACAAGTAAAGAGTGTGATGGAATACTCTCCACTTGCCTGGATGAGTGCAGCTCCAACAACACTCAAGAAACTCGACACCATCCAGGACAAAGCAGCCTGCTTGATTGGCACCCCATCCACTACCTTAAACATTCACTCCCTCCACCACTGGCGTACCGAGGCTGCAGTGTGTACCATCTACAAGATGACTGCAGCAACTCGCCAAGGCTTCTTTGGCAGCACCTCCCAAACCCGCGACCTCTTCCACTGAGATGGACAAGGGCAGCAGGTGCATGGGAACACCACCACCTCCAAGTTCTGCTCCAAGTCACACACCATCCTGACTTAGAAGAATATTGCCGATTCTTCATCGTCGCTGGGTCAAAATCCTGGAACTCCCTACTAAACAGCACTGTGGGAGTACCTTCACCACACGGACTGCAGCAGTTCAAGAAGGCGGCTCACCACCACCTTCTTAAGGGCAATTAGAGATGGGCAATAAATGCTGGCCTTGCCAGCGACACCCACATCCCATAAACGAACAAAAAAATGTAGATGCTGTAAGAGATTCTGAAGGAGACTGAATCAATATGGCATGTAAAAAGTATATTTTATTAATAGAACACACACCACTAGCAAAGCACAATCCTTACGCTCGAGAGCAGCCTAGTACCTCAACAAGTTAAAGTGATTAATACAACAGACACAATATTACCTGGTTCTGCTGAGAGGAGCATTGACGTCAGGACCCTGCCTTCCTTGCCTCAACATGTGGGACTTTTTGTACAGTTTGATCTTTGTAATTATTTGCACGAACATCTTTGCGGCCTTCTGTGCATGTGCACCCAATCCGCTTCTGCGCATGCGCGCTGTTAACTGAAGCCATGCGTGCGCATTAGCCAACAGTTGCAGCCTGCACCATGGGCCACGCTTTCCTTGGCTCCGTAAAGAGGTCACTGGATCCGTTGGTGGCTGGGGTGGGGGGGGCAAGGCGGGGCGGGGAAAGAGAGAGGATCGAAAGGGGAAAGAGAGAGGGAATCGGAGGGGGAATAGAGCAAGGAAATTGGAGGGAGGAGAGAAAGAGGGAATCGGAGGGGGGAGAGAGAGAGAATCGGAGGGGGAGAGAGAGAGAGGGAATCGGAGGGGGAGAGAGAGAAAGGAGATCGGAGGGGGGAGAGAGAAGGAATCGGAGGGGGAGAAACAGGGAATCGGAGGGGGAGAAAGAGAGGGAATCGGAAGGGGAGAGAGAGAGGAGATCGGAGGGGGGACAGAGAGAGGGAATCGAAGGGGGGAGAGAGAGACTGAATCGGAGGGGGGAGCGAGAGGGAATCAGAGGGAGAGAGAGAGAGTGAATCGGAGGGGGAGAGAGAGGGAATCGGAGGGGGAGAGAGGGAATCGGAGGGGGAGAGAGGGAGGGAATCGGAGGGGGAGAGAGGGAGGGAATCGGAGGGGGAGAGAGAGGGAATCGGAGGGGGAGAGAGAGGGAATCGGAGGGGGAGAGAGAGAGGGAATCGGAGGGGGAGAGAGAGAGGGAATCGGAGGGGGAGAGAGAGAGGGAATCAGAGGGGGAGAGAGAGGGAATCAGTGGGGAGAGAGAGGGGGGATCGGAGGGGGAGAGAGGGGGATCGGAGGGGGAGAGAGAGAGGAGATCGGAGGGGGAGAGAGAGAGGGAATCGGAGGGGGAGAGAGAGAGGGAATCGGAAGGGAAGAGAGAGGGAATCGGAAGGGAAGAGAGAGGGAGTCGGAGGGGGAGAGAGAGGGAATCGGAGGGGGAGAGAGAGGGGATCCGAGGGGGAGAGAGAGGGGATCGGAGGGGGAGAGAGAGAGAGGAGATCGGAGGGGGAGAGAAAGAGAATCGGAAGGGAAGCGAGAGAGAATCGGAGGGGGAGAGAGAGAGAATCAGAGGGGGAGAGTGAGAGGAGTTCGAGGAAGAGTGAGAGAGAGAAACGGAGGGGGAGAGTGAGAGGAGTTCGAGGAAGAGTGAGAGAGAGAAACGGAGGTGGAAAGAGAGGGGGAGAAAGGAGGGGGGAGAGAGAGGAGGGGGTAGAAAGGTGGGGGGAGAGAGAGAGGAAGGGGATATAAACCTGTTAACAATCCATGACCCACACACAATGCTTCATCCTTGGTGGGGGAGGGGGGGTTGGCAAGATCAGAAACCCAGGGCGGGAGAAGGTCAGGGACCCGGGGAGGGGGAAGAAGGTCAGGAACTTGGATAGGAGGGAGGTCAGGAACTTGGGTAGGAGGGAGGTCAGGAACTTGGGTAGGAGGGAGGTCAGGAACTTGGGTAGGGGGAGTTCAGGAACTTGGGTAGGAGGGAGGTCAGGAACTTGGGTAGGAGGGAGGTCAGGAACTTGGGTAGGAGGGAGGTCAGGAACTTGGGTAGGAGGGAGGTCAGGAACTTGGGTAGGAGGGAGGTCAGGAACTTGGGTAGGAGGGAGGTCAGGAACTTGGGTAGGAGGGAGGTCAGGAACTTGGGCAGGAGGGAGGTCAGGAACTTGGGTAGGAGGAAGGTCAGGAACTTGGGTAGGAGGGAGGTCAGGAACTTGGGCAGGAGGGAGGTCAGGAACTTGGGTAGGAGGGAGGTCAGGAACTTGGGCAGGAGGGAGGTCAGGAACTTGGGTGGGAGGAAGGTCAGGAACTTGGGTAGGAGGGAGGTCAGGAACTTGGGTAGGAGGGAGGTCAGGAACTTGGGTAGGATGGAGGTCAGGAACTTGGGCAGGAGGGAGGTCAGGAACTTGGGTAGGAGGAAGGTCAGGAACTTGGGTAGGAGGGAGGTCAGGAACTTGGGTAGGAGGAAGGTCAGGAACTTGGGTAGGAGGAAGGTCAGGAACTTGGGTAGGAGGGAGGTCAGGAACTTGGGTAGGAGGGAGGTCAGGAACTTGGGTAGGAGGGAGGTCAGGAACTTGGTTAGGGGGAGGTCAGGAACTTGGGTAGGAGGGAGGTCAGGAACTTGGGTAGGAGGGAGGTCAGGAACTTGGGTAGGAGGGAGGTCAGGAACTTGGGTAGGAGGAAGGTCAGGAACTTGGGTAGGAGGGAGGTCAGGAACTTGGGTAGGAGGGAGGTCAGGAACTTGGGTAGGAGGGAGGTCAGGAACTTGGGCAGAAGGGAGGTCAGGAACTTGGGCAGGAGGGAGGTCAGGAACTTGGGCGAGGGGAGGTCAGGAACTTGGGCGAGGGGAGGTCAGGAACTTGGGTAGGAGGGAGGTCAGGAACTTGGGTAGGAGGGAGGTCAGGAACTTGGGCAGGAGGAAGGTCAGGAACTTGGGCAGGAGGAAGGTCAGGAACTTGGGCAGGAGGGAGGCCAGGAACTTGGGTAGGAGGGAGGCCAGGAACTTGGGTAGGAGGGAGGTCAAGAACTTGGGTAGGAGGGAGGTCAGGAACTTGGGTAGGAGGGAGGTCAGGAACTTGGGCAGGAGGAAGGTCAGGAACTTGGGCAGGAGGAAGGTCAGGAACTTGGGTAGGAGGGAGGTCAGGAACTTGGGTAGGAGGGAGGTCAGGAGCTTGGGTAGGAGGGAGGTCAGGAGCTTGGGTAGGAGGGAGGTCAGGAATGTGGGCGGCGGGGGAGGTCAGGAATTTGGGCAAGGGATTTGTAGAAGTTACACCATGACTGTATCGAACTGACTCACTGGACCAAGTGGTCTTTTCCTGTCCTTCATTTTCGTATATTTGCATGTTTAAATAATTGGATGGAAAATTAGTTGGGTCCATATAGGCAAGTGATCTTCCCCACCTGATTTTCCTCGATGTGCGGCACCTGACATCGTTTGCGTGTAACTGTAATAAGCGGAAAATATGCTCTAGTATCTCTCGTACTTTTGTACAAGCAGTGGGTAATAAGAAAGTATCAGAGCATATCTGCAGACCTTGGCATACCAACCAGTAATAGGTCCCTTGTATTTTGTGGTGTATATCAATGATTTAGACTTCAATGTAGGGGGCATGATTAAGAAGTTTGTAGATGATACAAAAACTGGCTGCGTGGTTGATAGTGAGGATGAAAGCTGTAAACTGCAGGAAGATATCAATGGACTGGTCAGGTGGACAGAAAGGTGGCAAATGGAATTCAATGTGGAGAAGTGTGAGGTAATGCATTAGGGAAGGGCTAACAAGGCAAGGGAATACACAATAAATGGTAGGAATTTTAGCTATGAGGAAAGATGGAACCTCTTGACAGTGTAGCACTCCCTCTGTACTGCACTGTAGTGTCAACTTAAGTTATGCGTTCAAGTTTCTAGAGTGGGAGTTGAATGCACAACCTACTGATGCAGAGGCAAGAGTGCTACCACTGAGCCAAGGCTGACGCCTTGTCTAAGGGAAGAAATTTTAAGAATTACATAGAATATAGAGGACAGAAACAGGCCATTTGGCACAACTGGTCCATGCCATCTAACCCTATTAGCATAGCCCTCTATTCCTTTCCCCCTCATGTGTTTATCTAGCTTCCCCTTAAATGCATCTATGCTATTTGCCTCAACCACTCCTTGTGGTAGCGAGTTCCACATTCTCACCACCCTCTGGTTAATGAAGTTTCTCTTGAATTCCCTACTGGATTTATTAGTGACTATCTTATATTTATGGCAAACATGTGCATATTTATATGATGGACAGAGTGAGACATATTAAATAACTTTATAAATAACCAATTGTTACAGCATACTTTCAGCCATTAGTTACTAAATATTTTAGTTGTATTTGGTAATTCCTAATAAAAGGTTGATATCTCTCACCTTCATGTAATTTAAGAAAGATTTTAGAAATTGCAGATGTAGCAAGGTAAAAATTTATATTTAAAATTTAGATACATTGTAAAATAAATTTCACTATTTATAAAAGTAATTTATCGGAAGGAGATAAAAGACTTTAAGTAAAATCCCCAGAGCCCTCCCTACCCACAGCTGCATGTTGTGGACTATTTTTTACTTCCTTGTGTTAAAAATAAATGATGACCAGGAGTCGACCCAAGGTCAAAGGATTTGGGGGTATTAAAGTCCAGATTTGGCCAATTTTCCACAGCACAGCCATGGCAACGTTCCAATGCTGCGTTGCTGTTCGCGTCAGCCTCAAAATGGCAACGCAATCACAATCAGGCATTTCAAATTTAAGTGAGTAAATTATCTTCAGTCAATTTTGGTCAAGTCTTGACATACATAATTGGTTGACCTCAATGTAATTGGGGGTCATGACCTCTGATCCCATTGGCTCCATCACTGCTGATGACCCGTAACCAAACTTTGCTAGCACCATGTGCCCATGCGAGAAAGCTTGACTTACTAGTAGTGTTTCTAGTTGTTAAACAAGTGACCACTTACTCTAAAGTGATCACTTGAGGAAACATAGACTGCTGCTCAACACAGAGGACCAATTTTCTGACCTTGGTCTCCAGCCTGTAATTTCCATAGAATCACAGAAATTTACGGCACAGAAGGAAGCCATTCTGCCATCGTGTCTGTGCTGGCCAAAAAAGAGCTATCCAGCCTAACCCACTGTCCAGCTCTTGGTCCGCATCCTTGTAGGTTATGGCACTTCAAGTGCATATCCAAGTACTTTTAAATGCAATGTGAGTTTCTGCCTCTACCACCCTTTCAGGCAGTGAATTCCAGACCCCCACCACCCTTATGATGAAAAAAGTTCTCCTCAACTCCCCTTAATCCTTCTATCAATTACTTTAAATCTATGTCCCTAGTTATTAACCTCTCTGCTAAGGGATGTAGATCCTTCCTATCCACTCTATCTAGGCTTCTCATAATTTTATACACCTCAATTAAGTCTCCCCTCAGCCTCCTCTGTTCCAAAGAAAACAACCCCAGCCTATCCAATCTTTCCTCATAGCTAAAATTCTCCAGTCCTGGCAACATCCTTGTAAATCTTCTCTGTACCCTCTCTAGTGCAATCACATCTTTCTTGTAATGTGGTGACCACTGCTTAATCACCTTATCTACCTGTCCTGCTACCTTCAGGAATCTGTGGACATGCACCCCAAGGTCCCTTTGCAATTCTCAGTATCCTACCATTTATTGTGTATTTCCTTGCCTTTTTAGCCCTCCTCAAATACATTACCTCACATTTCTCTTGTTGGAGATAGTCATTGCCTGGCACTTGTGTGGCGCGATTGTTACTTGCCACTTATCTGCCCAAGCCTAAATGTAGTCCAGGTCTTGCTGCATGCAGGCACGGATTACTTCATTATCTGAGAAGTTGCGAATGGAACTGAACACTATGCAATCATCAGTGAACAGCCCCACTTCTGACGTTATGATGGAGGGAAGGTCATTGATGAAGCAATTGAAGATGGTTGGACTGAATACACTGCCTTGAGGAACTCCTGCAGCAATGTTCCGTTGTGCTAGGTATGACTCCAGCCAGTGGAGAGTTTTCCCCCTGATTGCCATTGACTTCAATTTTACTAGGGCTCCTTGATGTCAAGGGCAGTCACTCTCATCTCACCTCTAGAATTCAGCTCTTTTGTCCAGCTGGGTGGGAATGTAAGTTGTGAGGAGGATGCAAGAAGGCTTCAAGGGGATATAGACAGGCTAAGTGAGTGGGCAAGAACATGGCAAATGGAATATAATGTGGAGAAATGTGAAGTTATCCACTTTGGTAGGGAAAATAGAAAAGCAGAGTATTTTTCAAATGGTGAGAGATTGGGAAATGTTGGTGTTCAGAGGGACCTGAGTGTCCTTATACAAGAATCACTGAAAGATAACATGCAGGTACAGCAAGCAATTAGGAAAGCAAATGGTATGTTGGCCTTTATTACAAGAGGATTTGAGTATAAGAGTGAAGACGTCTTACTGCAATTATATAGGGCCCTGGTGAGACCACACCTGGAGTATTGTGTACAGTTTTGGTCTCCTTACCGAAGGAAGGATATACTTGCCATAGAGGGAGTGCAACGAAGGTTCACCAGACTGGTTCCTGGGATGGGGGGATTGTCTTATGAGGAGGGATTGAGTAGAGTAGGCCTATATTCTCTAGAGTTTAGAAGAATGAGAGGTGATCTCTATGGGGGAAAATTCGGTTGCTTTGCGCCTCCCGTTAGCGCCCTAAGAGGGTGCTAATGGGGCGCAAAGCAACTAGCGCCCGGGCGTGGCGATGTTTGCGACACTTGCGAAATTGACCAGACAAAACACTACCGCCACGATCTCCTGCGCCTGCAGATCGTGATGTCAGTCGAGCGTGCAATGCCCCGGTAGCGCCCCGGACCGGATAGTGAGTGGTGCCCCCTGCCTTACCGCCTGCCGCTAGCAATGACAGGTTGAGCCCATTCTTGAGGCTGTAAGTGTGTGGTGTTAACTCTATATTCACTGTCACCTCCATTGCTGGACATAAAAGGCGCGCTCACCCTTCACTGTGCCACTTCAAATTGTGAGCACACATAGGGCAACGATGTCAAACATTCACAGAACATTAATTTATTACAGCAGAACAAAATATCATAAACTTAACATTGATTTCTAGCAGAACACCCAAGTGAGTACCCTTGTGACTATTTATGTGGCAGCTTTCTCTTACGCGTGCTTCTACATGGTGCTACCCTTGTGATTTCAGCAGATGTAGAGGCAGCCTGCTCACTTCCCTGCTGCACCTGCGTAGATGCCTTTGTTGGTTGTCCTCTGGGTTTTGGAGCCTGTGAGGGCCTCGCCAAAGTCTGCTCCTCCTGCAGCTGCACAGGGGCAGACTCGGCCATCACTGTTGGCAGAGACATCTGGGGCTCTGACCGAGGGGTTGGCAAGGGGATGGCATTTTGAGCGCTTGGAGAGGAGCCCCCACTTGCATGCCCCCTTCCACCATCATCCCTCTCATGGGTCACCCGCACTTCACTGCTAGCAAGTAGCTGGAGGGCACCTTGCTGCACATCAGTGGAGCCATGAGGACCCGTGTCTGTACTGACATCCCTCATAACGGGGACGTCCATGAACTTCTGGTTCCTCTCCGCGATAGATGCCCATCTATCCTCCATAGCTGACCATCTATGTAGAAGTGTTTCCATGTTGTTCTGAGTCTGGCGATTTATCTCCTCCATGGAGGTTGCCATCCTTTCCATGGCAGGACCTACATTTGCCATTGTGCGTGCCATGGCGCTGTTCATATTTGAGATGGACTCCTCCATTCTCTGCACACTCGCAGTCACCATGGTTGCTAACCCAGTCAGAGCCTCCTGCACTTGTTCCTGAAGCTCCATGATTGCTCTCTTTCTGGATGGCCCCAGAGGCTCAGCCTCTACATGCAGCTAAGCAGAGCAAGGAGTGTCCTGCAGCCTCCGATGAGGACTCTCCACTGCTGTCCCTGTCTACACCATCTGCTCTTGCTCACTCGTGAGCTGTGATACACCAGGTGACAACACTACTCTATGTCGCATACGATCCACCGAGGTGTGCGCCTCTGCGCTGGTGCTGGGTGCACTCATTTCTGCTGACGCTGCTCCCTCAGAGGATGAAGCATCCTCTGAGGAGTCCTCCTGCTCTTCCTCCTGGACAGTAGGGAGGGAGGCTCTTGATGGTCCTGTGGGAGAGTAAAGACATGAGTTAGACATGTGATATGTAGATTGCAGACACATTCCATTGTGCATATGATGAGCATTCAATTTCTATTGACATCAGATCCCATATAAGTCACTCATGAATGCCAAATAATATGGATGGAGAATTATTCTGTCACCAGGTTGTTCTACTGAGCCCCTTTCTCCGTCCCCCACTTCGAGCTGTTCGGCTGTTCCGCAATGTCGAGAGCGGACTCCTCAGCGTGGGTGAGCTGTGAGAATGATGGTGGTCCTCTTCCTGTTCTCTCCCTCTCCCTCTTATTGTGGGCTCTCCTTTCCTGTGATGAGGGAAAGAAGTGGAGATTCAGTGAGAGTGATGGAATGAGTGTAAAGAATGGATAGGATAGATGTTTAGAGGGAGACTATGATGGACTGGGTTCCCATTACCAAGTTTCCTTCTTTTGTGTTGTTAGTTGTTGTCATTGCATAAGCTTAAGGGTGGGTGTGAGGGGCGCATAGTAAGATGGCAAAGTGATTCTGTACATAGAGAGGGATGGGTGACGGTGCAAGAGATGTTGGGCTGAGTTAGGATGTGCAGGAGTAGGATTGGCAATGCAGAGTGATGGGGGTGTGATGACAGGCACAGCAGAATGAAGGTAAGTGTGCTTTTATACTCACTTTTCCAGAACACTGGAGATCATTGAACCTTTTCCTGCATTGGACCAAGGTGTGCCCGACGTCCTCTGACTCCCTCCACAAGAACATGGAGGGAGTCATCGTTGAAGCGGGGAGCAGCCTTTGGTCTCTGTAGACATCGTTGACGGCACCAGCACTCGGGAGCATCAGAAACAAAGTGAGAGCTAATGAGGACATGGCCCCCTTAAATACACCGGCTAATGAGGACATGGCCCTCTTAAATACACCGGCTGCAAGCGTGCCATCGGAGCAGCTCAGCAGACCCGCACCTTGTGATCAGGGTGGGTAACATGCACGGCGGACTTAACGAGCCCAATTAACAGAAAATTGTGTCAGCAGACCGACTGGAGCCGGGAGCAGGACCGGAACCCGCCGACTAACATTCCTGACGCCAACCCACCGCCAATCGGAAAATCCAGCCTGTAGTCTCTGTCATTATTTTGAAGTGGTTTGCCAGTCTTTTGCATGAACACACAATGACTAGTTCATGAATATGTATAGAGATGGCCTCAGCCGCTTTCACTGGGATTTTCTAAGTCTCCTTCCTAAATTGCGAGAAACTGGAATGAATCCAAAAAGTTCTGCCTAAATCTCGACAAGAAGTACAACTCTCATTTCACTTATGGAAATCTTTTGGTTAAACTGTTCTTACTTCCACTAAATGGATGGGGCTGTATCTTCCTCTACTTGCTAATTTTAGCTGAAGTGTAGACATAAACAGTGGTGCAATACTGGTAGAAAGTGCTGATGGGCTGTATGTCTGTGCAGTGAGCATTACTTGGCTGCCCTAATTATAAGAAACATGTATAGAGTTACGTGAGAGAGAGTGAGGTGGAGATATAAATGAAAAGTGAATATTGAACACCAGGCTGAACCTGAGATTAATCAGCTAAATTAAATGCACGCTCCACCCATTTTTACCAGGCGGTGAGCAGCCTAACCAACAGGCTTTAAAGGGACCACTGGAGGCCGCTCCAGAAATGGCCTGGAACTTGTTTGGGACAAATATTTGTGGGACCAGGAATCAAGTCCAAACTCAATTTGGGGTTTGGGCCTCCCAACACTAGCTTCTAGTGGACAGTATAGTCTCTCTGTTGACTTCCGCCCATTATGATTGGCACCAGTGGATGTCCACCTGGCATAACCACCAGGATCACGACCCACAGAGGCTCGGGCCAGAGGGCTTAAAAGGGGTTACATTGTTTTAGATGAAAGTAAAAGTAAAGAATGTAAAGTATGTTTCAGTAAGCTCCTTAAACACAGATGAAAAATACAGTGCATGCAAGGCCAGCTAAAGTTAGGAAGAGACAAAAAGATCTGTAGAAAGAAGACCATGACAGATGACAACTCACTGCAGGTGCTACGCAGAAGAAAAACAGAGTAACTGATGCCCCAAACTACAGCCAGCCTGTTATTGAAGGGATAGCCTTCATACTGGAACTTTATTCATGATATGTTGGGACTGAATTTGTGGTTGGAAGCTTCCCGCGGGCGAATGCCTCCGAACTGCAAGAAAAGTATGAACTTACCTGATGGCCCCAGAGGTTCGAACACTTGTGCTCCTGAGCCTCCATGTGTACGCATGTGTAAAGGCCCACGTATCCCAGGACGTACGCAGTTCACAAGTGCCCCAGGATCATATGGACCAGCACAACCAATCAGAAAAGGGGACCCATTATGCTTATGGGCATTCCATCTACATACAGAATCCCCATAAGCATGAATGAGAATCACCCAAAAAACACAATTACACACCAGTTAAATAAAAATAAATGATTACGCGTTCAAAATTAATTAAAATACAATTAAATTAAATATTTAAAACAAAAATTACATTTTTTGAAAAATAAATATAAATGTTTTAAAGGGCCTAAAAATAAACTAAACTAGTTTTAAAGGTTTTTAAAATGTTTAATTATTTAGAAAAAAATTAATATTTATTTAAACTCTTATGCTGGTAAAAGAAGGCCTTACACCTGCTTTTACCAGGCGTAAGAGTTTCGTGGGCATTCGCTGGGCAGTAGCTGGGCAAATAGTCCAACTCTCCACCAGCGAATGCCCATTTCCCGGGGATGCGGAGGAGCTGTGAAGCTGAAACTTGACAGATTGCAAGTTCCAGGTTTTCGCGTATGCGCATCGCACGTGGAAACCCGGAACTTGCAGGGCACTTACAGCCACATAAACACCGTGTACACGATCATAGGTCCTGAAAATCCAGACCATTGAATTATGGACTGTGAACTTAACTTGGGTAAATCCATATTGTAAACTTAGGCATTGAATTCTACTTTGTTATATTGTAATTAAGCAAAACTCAGATCTTCCTGAGATAATGTGATGCTTGTGGCGTACCGATCACAGAAAGGACACAATCCGCTTTCCGGTTCGTAGACTATAAATCAGGCGTCATGCCTTTAAAAAGGATCACACCTTTAAGAAACTCGATCTGCAACATAGTTAAGCCCAGAGCGGGGGAGGGGCAGTCGAAGCTGTGCACTGATGAAAGGCAGTCGTACTTTGTGTAGTCTCTGACTCCATTTTGTGTTCAGCATGCAGCCTCAACAATTAAACCTTTTCTGTTGAACCTCTCCGAGTTCAGTATTTTTTGCTAGGAGTACGTAGACTCCTACATGCTTATGGTTAAATTTCTTGTTGTGCTAACAATGATTTAGGCCGGAATTTTGCCGGCGCTCAGAGTGCAGGTTCGGAGGCGGGACCGTTGTCAAAATCGCAAAGATTGATAGCAGGTAGGAAACCCGCTGTCAACCCGCCTCCAATCAATCTTCCCAAGTGTCGGGTCCCCGATTTGCGCATGGACCCGACACCTAGCGGCGGGAAGAAGATTATAGCCACTTAACTGCCTGTTAACAGGTACTTGATAGTTGTTAACAGGCTCTTTTTCAATTTTGCCACTTCTGTCTCGGGGTTCCCAACGTCCGGACATCACGCCAGGTAAGTATGGCATGTTGTGAGTCTGCTGTAATGTTTCTGCATTGATGACAGCTGCAGAAGTGTGAAGGATCCAATGGTGCACTGGTGAGTTTCAGAGGTAAGAAAATGTTGGGAAAATCATTTAAAATGTATTTACACTTTTCTGTAGGTAACAAGTTTTGAATTGGATGTCTAGTCCCACCTCATTGGGAGAACCTCTCTCACTAGTGACAGTTCGCTTCTGTAACCTCACCTGCAGCTGCCATCTGTTCTAGCCTAAGGAGGGAGTCACTGGAGAGCCTGGGTGCAAGAGCTCAATTTTGTACAGTGATTATCAGTGTTTGCAGCACCTCAATGCTGTCAAACACTGAGAAATGAGCTGTCAAAAAAAATTGTGCATGGTGCCTTTAAGAAAACCGGCAGATGACGCGCCACGAAATGATGTCATCTGACCGGCTTCCTCTTAATTGGCCGGCAAGCCCGCATGGCGGGCTTAACAAGGTCAATTGACGTAAAATCACGTCCATGGGCTGGTTGCAGCTGGGGGCAGGACTGGAACCCGGAAACCAGCTGACCCGCTCCCAAGCTACATCCAATAACAAAATCGCAGCCTTAGATCCTGTTGACTGATATTAAATATGTTTATCTTTAGTGCTTCTGTTGATAGACCTAGTTTGGTCATTAATCAATGGGCCTAAGTTTGCGGTTGGTGGCGAAGCTAAGGAGTACACCGCCGACAATGCTGCCAATCCATTTCTTTTAATTCTTTTACGATAGCAAAATACTGCAGATACTGGAAAAACTCAGCAGGCCAGGCAACATCCGTGGAGAGAAATTAGAATCGACGTTTCGGGTCTAACCCTTTTTCAAAACTGGAAAGGAAATGAAATAGATCGAAAGGCAGGGCTGGGGAGGGAACAAAAGAAGTGAATAGACATTAAGAGGTATTCAAAACGAGACGAGATGGTGATAGGACTAGTAAAGAGACAAAAGACGGCTCAGATTAGATGTGAAATGTACTGGCAAAATGAGAGACAGCTGCCATGTAAAAAAAAGAGGAAGGGGGGGAGGGAAAACCGAAAACAAAGGGGTGGAAATTTTTTTTTAAAGTAAAAATGTGATAGGGGCCGAGGTTATGATCTGAAATTGTTGAACTCGATGTTGAGTCCGGAAGGCTGTAAAGTGCCTAATCGGAAGATGAGGTGCTGTTCCTCGAGTTTACGTTGAGCTTCCGTGGAACAATACAAGAGGCCAAGGACGGTGAGGTCCGAGTGTGAATGGAGCAGTGAATTAAAATGACAGGCGACCGGAAGCTCGGGGTCACCCTTACAGACTGAACGGAGGTGTTCCACAAAGCGGTCACCCAATCTGCGTTTGGTCTCCCCAATGTAGAGGAGACCGCATCGTGAGCAGCGAATACAGTATACTAGATTGCAAGAAGTACAAGTAAATCGCTGTTTCACCTGGAAGGGGTGTTTGGGGCCCTGGACAGTGGGAAGGGGGGAGGTATAGGGGCAGGTGTTACATCTCCTGCGCTTGCACGGGAAGGTGCCAGGCGAAGGGGAAGGGGTGCTGGAGATGATAGAGGAGTGGACTAGGGTGTCTCGGAGGGAGCGGTCCCTACGGAATGCTGAAAGGGGAGGGGAGGGGAAGATGCGTTTGATGGTGGGATCACTTTGGAGGTAGCGGAAATGGCGGAGGATGATCCATTGAATGTGGAGGCTGGTGGGGTGAAAGGTGAAGACAAGGGGAACCCTATCGTGGTTACGGGAGGGAGGGGCAGGGGTGAGGGCAGAAGTGCGGGAGATGGAACGGACACGGTCGAGGGCCGTGTCAACCACGGTAGAGGGGAATCGTCGGTTGAGGAAAAAGGAAGACATGTCGGAAGCACTGGTGTGGAAGGTGGCATCGTCGGAGCAGATGCGGCGGAGACAGAGAAACTGGGAGAATGGAATAGAGTCCTTATAGGAGGTGGGGTGGGAGGAAGTGTAGTCCAGGTAGCTGTGGGAGTCAGTGGGCTTGTAGTGAATATTGGTCAATAACCTATCCCCAGAGATGGAGACGGAGAAGTCGAGGAAGGGAAGGGAAGAGTCAGAGATGGACCATGTGAAGGTGAGGGAAGGGTGGAAATTGGAGGCAAAGTGAATGAAATTGTCTAGTTCGGGGCGAGAGCAGGAAAAGGCACCGATACAGTCATCAATGTATCGGAAAAAGAGGTGAGGGAGGGGACCTGAGTAGGACTGGAACAAAGAGTGTCCCACATATCCCACGAAAAGGCAGGCATAGCTAGGACCCATGCGGGTACCCATAGCAACACCTTTGATTTGGAGGAAATGAGTGGAGTTAAAGGAGAAGTTGTTCAATATGAGAACAAGTTCAGCCAGGCGGAGGAGGGTAGTGGTCGATGGGGACTGGTCGGGCCTCTGTTCAAGGAAGAAGCGGAGCGCCCTCAGGCCATCCTGGTGGGGGATGGAGGTGTAAAGGGATTGTACATCCATGGTGAAAAGGAAGCGGTTGGGGCGAGGAAACTGGAAACTGTTAAAGTGGCGGAGGGCGTCCGAAGAGTCACGGATGTAGGTGGGAAGACACTGGACAAGGGGAGAAAAGATACCTCAGCCCCTATCACATTTTTACTTAAAAAATTTTTTTTCTACCCCTTTGTTTTGGGTTTTCCCTCCCCCAACCCCTCTTTTTTTTTTACATGGCAGCTGTCTCTCATTCTGCCAGTACATTTCACACCTAATCTGAGCTGTCTTTTGTCTCTGCACTAGTCCTATCACCATCTCGTCTCGTTTTGAATACCTCTTAATGTCTCTTCACTTCTTTTGTTCTCTCCCAGCCCTGCCTTTCGATCTATTTCATTTCCTTTCCAGTTTTGAAAAAGGGTTAGACCCGAAACGTCGATTCTGATTTCTCTCCACGGATGTTGCCTGGCCTGCTGAGTTTTTCCAGCATTTTCTGTTGTTATTTCTTTTAATTCTTTCCTCATCTCTTCGAACTTAGCGCTTATAAAGTTATAAACCTGACTTCTGTTTTTGGTCTAATTGGATCCCAGATATTGTTCTTTCTGTGGTCAATGTTCCCAGCGATGTTACAACTTCGATTTCCTGTATGTTGCTGGGTCAGTTATGAGTACCAGGTCAAGATGAGCACTGCCTTTTGTAGCTTTCCTCCACAGTGAGTCATGAAGTGGTCTGAAATCACCCATTGAAATAACTTCCCTGTACGCATACATCCTTATCTTTTGTACAGAAAGCTGTCCTCCATCTTGCGTTGACCTAATGCTTTGCAGCAGATGCCTAGGCCTCAATTTTAACCCACCCCCCCCCCCCGCCCAACCTAACAGGCAGGAGAGGGTCGGGCAGGGGAGGGGGTTAAAGCATCAGACCAACCCGACCCCATTCCCACCCCATTAAATTTTAAAGTGCAGGAATCAGGCTATGGATGAGGCCCTCTCAAAATGCAGACAGGGGCTTAATTAACATACCAAAGTTGCAACCTGATGACATCATTGACGGCATGACTTAAATTTCACAGTAAGTGCGGGGGAGGCGGGAACTGCTGGCTCCCCAAGATAAGTGGCTCTTGTAGCACTCCTTCTGGATCAGGAGAAGCAAGAGTGCCCCCCCCACCACCCCAGGCCATGCAAGGAAGCCTTTGGCCTCCCCCAGCCTCGATCATCCACCACACCCCAACCCTCCCGATCGCCAACCTCCCTTCAGCCCTCCCAATCACCGACCTCCCCTCAGCCCCAATCACCGACCTCCCCTCAGGCCTCCCAATCACCGACGTCCCCTCAGCCCCAATCACCGACCTCCCCTCAGCCCCAATCACTGACCTCCCCTCAGCCCCAATCACCGACCTCCCCCTCAGCCCCAATCACCGACCTCCCCTCAGCCCCAATCACCGACCTCCCCTCAGCCCCAATCACCGACCTCCCCTCAGCCCCAATCACCGACCTCCCCTCAGCCCTCCCAATCGCTCCCTTACCATTTTCGGGGACTGTCCCCAAGTGTGCCTAGCTGTGGCGTCCTGCTGCTAGTGTTCCCTCCCATTGTCCAGACTGTCCACTTGGCCAGATGCTGGGTGGGAGGTTACCCTACAATATGTTAACGAGTCCCTCCTATTAACATCGGCAGGCCCTCCACTTCCCTGGCTTTGCCGGGTTCTTCAGCCGATTTCGGACTCCCCGCACCCTCCCTGGCCCGCCGTTAAAATCGGGGCCCTAATGTTAGCTTGGACTTTAATTGTTCTTTCTGTAGCTTACCACCTCCCACTGGATCAACTTTATTTACCTTCCAGTTGTCCCTGACATATGTGGCTGAACACTCTATACCTCTGAATATTAAATTAATTTCCATCTGTTGGGTTTAGTCATGTTTTTAATATTCACATCATATTGGAGTTCCTTATTACAACAAAAGCCTCCAGTTCTGTCATCTTATTTCTAATGCTTCCAGCATTCATATATAAGTGTAGGTATTCGTGTTGACCTCTTGGGACGAATGCCTACTAAATAATTTAGTTCGAGTTCGGATGAATAATCACTAAGTTGTTTATTAACTGGAACTGACGAAATACAACAGGTAAGCTGGCTTTATACAGGAGCAATGCGAGATAGGTCTTACCCGACGGGGACTCCACGAGGACTGAGTCCGTAGTCCTCGGGAGAGCGTGATGATGCCATCACGCTTAGTCGCGTTTTCCCGCTCTTCGGATGTCATGTGACCGCGTCCTGACGCTAACGCATTGGCCCGCGCTTGGGGCGGTCACGTGACCCGCGCCGATACGCCGGCGCGTTCACCCGGTGCGGAGGCTGGCCGTTGAGGCCGAAGTCGCGGTAGGCCGGGCTGTGCCAGCGGCTGTCGCGCGTACGTCAGCGCGCTAGGGCGTGTCTTAAAGGGGCAACGGCCCCCACAGGTAAGTTAAAGGGGCAATGGCCCAAACAGGTAAGTAATACACGTACAGTTAGGTTAAAGTGAAATATATACATTATATGTGTAAGGGACACCCGGTGGAACCGCCACATGCGCCCCCCCAGAATTCGCTTTAACGAAAGTCCAAAGATAAGATGGCCTGACGAGCAGTTGGTCTCAGTGGGCGTGCTGTCTCGACTTGGCGGGCGAGGTCTGAAGATGCTGGTCATCAGCGGATCCTTACGCACGTCATGGCGAATAAAACGTATCCGTCAGGCGAAGGACCGTGGAAACGTGCGAAACAGCAGGCCATGTCAGAGTGACGGGCAGGTCGGGCGGACGCGGGTGATCGCTCTGTTGATGGTAGAAGTCCTTGTTCTGACGAACTCTGCAGGAACGTCAACCGGGCGATCCAGAAGGACTTTACGGGCGAGGTTGGTGAACTCGCCGACAGGTGAGCATAATCGTTGAGAGCCAGGCACGCACAGAACGGTGCGTACCATAGTGGCATTACGATCGCACAACGGAGAATGAGCCGTTGCTACGCAGAGCAGTGCTCGGTGCGGACTGCAACTTTCACGTGGCCGATCGCGGCCGCGGGCTGTCCGTTGGACCCGTCCTTGATGTTTGCTGCGTCAGTAGGTGTTTACGTTTGTTAAGGGGGAATGGGCGGCTGCAGCGAGCGAGTGGCTGAAAAACAGCATCGGCATGTAACGGGCTAGGATGGCAAATGTCGGCCCACATCAGGTGCTGTCCGAGCGTCGGAGTTGGAGACGGGCAGGCCCTTAGTTCCTAGTTCTGATCATTCTGTTGATTCGGTCTTTTCTGTTACCAGCAGCACCCCCCTCAACAAAAGGTATTGTCTTTTTGTTCATGCCACAACGTGGCGAGGACAGTTTGAAGGGCCACAAGACATCGTTGGCCATGTTGAAGTTCGTGCCGACTGTGTAGATCCCATGGATCAGATTGCCAATACAAATTATGTCATACTTTCCAAGCTGCTTTGCAATCAAGGCATTGGCAGTGAAAGCGATGCGCTGGTGTTGGATCTGTCGAAACCACGTTTGTAAATCAATTCACGGACAGACTTCAGATTTGGATATTCCCATGTAATGTATGGCTCTGCAATACGAAGCATGTTGATTGAAGCTTTATTCGTTTTTGAATTTCAGATGCTTCGAAGTGGGAAGGAGCATTTAGGATGATAGTAGGACTGAAAGGTTCACTGGCCTGTGTTGAGCTGCATTTTTTCGAATCCTCATCACTGATGGGAGTGACTGAATCGAGTTCTTCATGAGGAAGGCAATTAGAAAAGCCACTGTCCACACGGTACCGCAACAATTTTAGCCCTTGAGTGCCCCTGCCAAAGCATTTGAAACGAAAAACTGGTGAGGCAGCAACATTGAAGAAGCGATTGAGCAAGGGGGTGTGCATCTTGAGCACCGTCTCTGAATCTTGCCCTACTTGTCTGTTGAGGACTGGGCAATCAATCACATGCATGTCAAAGGCAGATCCTAAAAAGGATGGTTTGTGAGTCTCGTTGGCTGTAACGATGGTGTAAGGAGGCTGAGCTGCAGATTCATCGCAATATTTCCCACACAAGCCAACCGGAAGGATTCACTGAGCGAGACTGCTACGTAGACGCTCTTTTGGGCAATTAACGTTCCAAGTGTGTCTTCCGAAGAAAATGGTCACCGTCATTGCATTAAGTCTCTGAGAGGCTTCCGGGAACGCCATTTTAAACAGTAGAGCGGACAGAAGTCATCGGTGATGTCTCATCTCAAAATTACGTTCAAATCTGTGCCTTGCGGTGCTAAAGGAACTGGAAGTTAACTAAGCAGACGAGGAAACATTTGTTATTTATTGTCAATTGACGTGCAGCTGTGCTTCAAATCCTTGATGGGTACAGCTTCGCACGAATCCTGTGCCCCCTAGCCCTGGTAGGCAGGTTACTGCTGGACTTGGCACGGACCATGCCACTGTTTCAATGAGCACGAGTCTTGTGTGGTTTACCACCAGGAGTGACAATGCTGTTCTTAGCTTTGTAGACGTAGGCACCTCTCGTGCCCAGGTAAAGGTCCGTTTCATCGCGGCAATAAACCCTCTCAATCTGCAGGAGAGCAGTGTGCTCTCTTTGGTTGTGAAAGCCTCGTTTATAGCCAGTAAACGCAGTTTTGCAGAACATATGGATATTACAAGTCCTGATATCAGTAATGAAGCAGTAGAAGGAATAGTAACCTGCTTTTGGAAGGTTTTCTTTCACTGTTCCTGTAGGAAGGCTATTCGCTCGGCTCTTGTCAGGTCGTTAAAATCAGAGTGCAGGTTTTCGACCTTCTGTAGCTTAAAACCTGTTTCTAGCACGTGCTCTATGGAGAGGAATCGCTTCCGGACCCTTGTGCTGATGGACCAGAGAAAGGGTGGGACAGACCGGGTCGTCGTCGCGGTCGGTGGGGGTAACTGCCGGAAGGGCGGCAACGCTGCTTGTCATTTCTGTTGACTTAGTGAAACTACTGCTGAGAAGGCGGCACGCTTCTCTTACTCGCCGGCAAGTATGATAGGTAACACAACCAGCAGGCCGATGGGCTGGTGCGTCGTCGGCAGGGAACGAGTCTTCGTGTTGCACGAGGGGTGGAGCCTCGTGGCTTGCGAGGGATGGGTCCTCGAGGTTTGCGAGGGATGGGTCCTTGCGTTTCAAGAGGAGCGAGTCCTCGTGGTTCGCGGGGGTGAGTCCTCGTGGTATCCCCGCCGGGCGCACTCCAATCTTGTGGGCCCGAACATGCTGTACCCTGCGCTTGGAGAGATTTATACTTGCTGTTGCGTTGGATGTAGGGGCGGACAACCCGCATGGCGGTAGAAAAGTCGACCACGGGGGCAGTAAGCAAATGCGTGGTCTGCTCCACGTCGATGGTCCTGGCGAACTGGGCTTCTACCTTGCCAAAGCACGAGGGCGGTTGTTTCTCCCTAAAGTGCGGCAACGACAGCAAAATGGCTGGTGCTTCCATGGCGTGCTTCTTTTGCGAAAAACGTTCGCAAAATCGAGGTCCGGCTGTTTTTTTGTTTTTTTGTCCGTGAAAAACGTAATCACCTCCAGGCTGTGCTGCCCTTGCGAATACGTTCGCAAAGACGGGGTCGCCAGGTTCAGGCTGCGTGCTTCCTCTGTGAAAACCGTCCATGGAGTCGGTTGTTCATCGGTTGTTCGTCGGTCGTCGTCTGTGAAGACGAGGTTCAGGATGCGCGTTTCTTCCGTGAAAAACGTTCACGGATACGGGGTCATCAATTGTAGTGTAGGAATTGATGAGCGCCCGTACTCATGTCGTTGGAGGTGTTGTTGGCTGCGCTTCGGCCGTGAAAAACGTTCACGGTCTCGGGGTCACCAATTGTAGGTATTCGTGTTGACCTTTTGGGACGAATGCCTACTAAATAATTTAGTTCGAGTTCGGATGAATAATCACGAAGTTGTTTATTAACTGGAACTGACGAAATACACCAGGTAAGCTGGCTTTATACAGGAGCAATGTGAGATAGGTCTTACCCGACGGGGACTCCACGAGGACTGAGTCCGTAGTCCTCGGGAGAGTGTGATGATGTCATCACACTTAGTCGCGTTTTCCCGCTCTTCGGATGTCATGTGACCGCGTCCTGACGCTAGCGCGTTGGCCCACGCTTGGGGCGGTCACGTGACCCGCGCCGATACGCCGGCGCGTTCACCCGGTGCGGAGGCTGGCCGTTGAGGCCGAAGTCGCGGTAGACCGGGCTGTGCCGGCGGCTGTTGCGCGTACGTCACGCAATGCGTGACGTGACGTCAGCGTGCTAGGGCGCATCTTAAAGGGGCAACGGCCCCCACAGGTAAGTTAAAGGGGCAATGGCCCAAACAGGTAAGTAATACACGTACAGTTCGGTTAAAGTGAATTATATACATTATGGCCTAGAAATTAGGTATGGCCCCGCCAGCTCAGTTGTGCCCAAAAGTTTGCGCAGCGCCCGGAGCCCGTTGCGCCCGCCAGAAATTCACTTTTAGCGCCCCAAGTCGGAACCGGGCGCTGTTCCAGGGTGTGCCCGCCTCCGCTTGGGGCGCTGAAAGTGAATTTCAGCGCTCCAGCTGCCGCTGCGCCACCCGATGCGGTGCGGCAGGCTGGGGTACTGCAGGCCTCCTCCTTCTCTTAAGGAGGAGCTGCCTGCAGCCGTGAGATCGCCGCTGGATTCTGCCGGCAAATGAGCCCGGCACCACGGAGAAGTGCCGGGCTCGCGGGAATCAGCCACCAATGCCGCGGGGGGGGTGGTGTAGGAGGCCGGGGAGGGAGGGGAGGGAGGTGCGGGCAGGCGGCTGCCGAAAAAGCGGCTGGCTGCACCTCCACCTTTATGCGCCCCACTAACGCTGCATGAAGGCCGTGTTTCACGAACGTTGTTTGCGGCCGCTGCGGAAGAGGCGGCCGCAACTGAATATGGGCGTCGGGCCGGCATCGGGGCGGAACCGGGGCGCTGCGCACACCGATGACGTCATCGGTGCCGGCGCAGCGCTACCGGCTACCGCCGCCATTAACGCTGCACTCAATTTCCGCGCTACCAACCCCTCCGGCGCAGAAGACCTCTTTAGGCGCTAAGTGGGCGCAAGGCCCACTGAATTTCTAGGCCTATATGTGTAAGGGACACCCGGTGGAACTGCCACATAAGCATCTTAATATAGATTTGCCTTCTTTCACAACCCGCAATGGCAATCTTTTCCTGTACATGTGTGTCTCTCATGGTTACTGTTTCCAAGCCACCTATTTATTATTTTCTACCTTATGACGAATCCCATCTGGGATCTGGTTAACTGCCTGCCCTCCCCCGCCTATCTAACTCAAATTATTTTTAATTGCTGATTCAATTTTCCTCACAAGTCATCTGTTCCTATGTGATTAAGGTGCTCTCTTGAACCAATCATTTTTATTGTGATACTGTTATGCGTTACTTATGAAGGTGGCATTGTTGTTCTGACAGCAGGTTGCCAGCCATTTACTTACATTCTTAATTTTATTAATGAACTCCTATACATTCTCAAAGTATACAATAACACTTTGATGCTTTGAACCAATTCTTCTGCATGTGTCTTTGAAAGCTCCTATACTATTTATCCCTGTGTTGTTAACCTCTATGTGGACTGCCACCACAGGCCTGGTCCTGACCACTTCAGTATCCCTTCTAATCTTTCCTCAATATGTACTGCTCTAGCTCCAGGTAGTCAGCTCACCATCCTGTGGGGCTTGTCTTTCTGGCACAAATGGCTATCTGTTTTTGTGAGCAAAGAATCCCCTATAACTGCATTATCACTGTGACCTACAGACTGCCTCTTTATCCAAGCTGTCCCCTCTGGTATTGTAGCTGCCTTTACTTCCAGGACTTTCTTACTTCTGTGGCATTGGACAGTGATTGGTGTCTGTCTACCATTGGGATCGCATGAGTATCTTTGCATTCTTTTTTTTTACCATTCTTACTTCTTTTCCAAACCTCAGTCCACCTGACATCCCTATTTCCTTGATTTGCTTCTGCAGTACTCACCATATTATTTCAACTCTGGCCCTGGTTATACTGCTCTCCAGGCCCATTCCCTGTAGTTCTCTCTCAAGGTTTACTGTTGGCCTCGCCACTTCACTGACCTGACCTGTGATTGCTCACATTAAGTCTAATACTATCCACTCACCCTCAAAAATCTCCTCACTATAGTCTGCCCTTGTAAGTTATTGTATCTTGCTCTCCAAGACCATAACCATTTCTTTAAGCTTACTGATCAACAGAGAGTTATCACATCCTCTCGCACTTTTAACATATCAGGCTTTGTTATTTGTAAACATCCCAAAAACAAAGATGCTTTTAGCCTCCATCTTAATTTTATTTGTCAGATACTGCCCTTGTTTCTTCCATTTTCCACCTTTTAGTTTAACTTTATTACCTCTGATGTTCTCTTCATGATTTTAGTGTTTACTCATGTTCCCTTTTGATTTTTGCTTCCTTCAGATATTCTTTTTAATATTGGCTTGTCTCAATGGACCTGTTTATTAGCTGTTACGTACAGTTTCTCTCTTACATCTGAGCACCCTTCCCTATTAATATCCATCCATTTATATCTCAGATGCTGTCCATTTAAAATTTATTTGATAGCGTGAAACAGAGTAACTGTACTGAACTCAAAAGAGAGCTTTTTTTTATGGAGTAGCGATTTAAAACAATTTTTAAAAATGTTATCATCGCTTTTGTCATGCCATTAGCAAATAAATGACTCTACGTTCTTTAAAAAAATATGATTTTCCTAACCGTGTTGAACAGGAAAATATCACTTCTAGTTAATTCAGATGTGGTTTAATTATTTGACTGAAAAATGTACTCATTGTGAACCACAGGCCTGGGGTTTTTCATACAGCACTGAAAACTGGAATAAGACTGGAACTGAGTTTATTCTCATCTGAATTCAAGGTATTTTTATTTTATTCTTGGGAGGCAGTTGATGCTCGCAAGTTGACATTAATTGCCCAACGCTAGTTGTCTTGAGAAATTGGTGGTGTGCTATTTCCTTGAACTAATGCACCTTTTGCGTTGATGGTGCTCCCACAATGGTGTATCATTGAATGATACAGCACAGAAGAAGGACATTCGGCCCATCAGCTCATCGTGCCCGTGCTGATTCTTTGAAAGAGCTATCCAATTAGTCCAGCAAAGTTTTCCCCTTCAAGTATGTATCCAATTCCCTATTGAATGTTACTATTGAATCTGCTTCCACCACCCTTTCAGGCAGTGCATTCCAGATAAGAACACCTCACTGCATAATTTTTCTTTCCTCATGTTACCTCTGATCTTTTTGCCAATTACCTTATATCTGTGCCCTCTGGTTACCAACCCTTCTACCCCTGGAAATAGTTTCTCCTTATTTACTCTATCAAAACCTTTCATGATTTTGAACACTATCAAATCTTCCCTTAATCTTCTCTGCTCTAAGGAGAATAACCCCAGTTTCTCCACATAACTAAAGTCCCTCATCCCTGGTACAAATCTAGTAAATCTCCTCTGCACCCTCTCTAAGGCCTTGACATCCTTCCTAAAGTGTGGTGCCTAAGAATTGGACACAATACTCCAGCTGAGGCCTAACTAGTAATTTATAAAGGTTTAGCATAACTTCCTTGCTTTTGTACTCTATGCCTCTATTTATAAAATCAAGGATCCCATATGCCTTTTTAACAACCTTCTCAACATGCCTGCCGCCTTCAAAGATTTGTGTACGAACATCCCCAGGTCTCTCTGTTCCTGCACCCCTTTTAAAATTGTACCCTTTAGTTCATATTGCCTGTAGTGTATGTGCCTTTAAGAGCCCCATGTGTACTGTAATGCCGGTAATGGCCACTCGGGCTATATAAGCCTGTATATTGTTAGTTCCCCTCCAGACTTTGTTTAGTAAACACCTATAAAACCAACTCCTGTCTTCAGTGTCTCTATCAACACACAGACACAACAGTGGCGACGAATTGGAAACGGACTTACCTGCAATTCGGCAGCACCTCAAGGACATCGATTCCTCTGGCGTCCAAAGTTGAAGAAAAATCAAGAAAAAGAAAAAGCTGTGGTTTCACCAGCTAGCCAAGCTGGTGGCAGGTACTGCAATAATCCTTCCTGGGCGTTGGGCTGGGGCTCCAGCAGCTGGCTCTACAGCTAGGCCAAGCAGCGAAAGCGGAGGCAAGCAGTAACAGACGGGGAGGGAGCACTCGGGAGATGGCCGGCGCTGCAAGCAGGTCGGCGTTCAGACCTAGAGAGAGAGTCCGGCGGGAACGAGTCTCCAACTGTAAATAAATAAACAAAAAGAACGGAAACCGCGGGAAACAGCGTTGTCATCGGCAGCAGCGGCGGGGAAGCGCAGGAAGTGCCATATCTTTTCTGCAGAAAAGAAAGAAAAGCGCGGGAAGCACCATTTTATTTCTAGGATGCCTAAGGCTGGCAATATTGATGCTTTTGATAACGAGATAGAGGATTGGACCACATATGTGGAAAGAGTGGAGGTATATTGCACCGCAAATGGAATAGAAGATGAAAAAATAGCTTCAGTACTGCTAAATCTAATGGGCGCAAAGACATACGGGCTGTTACGAAATTTAATCACTCCAGCCAAACCAAAGGACAAGAATTTTAAAGAAATTGTTGATACCCTACAGGAGCACTTAAACCCAACACCGCTGCTGATAGCGGAACGATTCAAATTCTTCAAGAGAAATCAACACAAGAATGAAAGTAACGCTGATTACCTCACCGAATTAAGAAAGCTATCAAAACACTGCCAATTCGGGGCAGGACTAGCAGATTATCTTCGAGACAAATTCGTCTGCGGTCTCTTAAGTGAAGGAACACAGAAAAGGCTGCTTTCTGAAAAAGATTTAACACTGGACAAGGCTTTCAGTATGGCTGTATCATATGAAGCAGCCTCAAGAGGAGCTGCAGAGATACAACAAAAGACACAGGACTTCGGCACCCATGAAATGACACAGGGTTTCGAGAGATGTTATCGCTGCGGCAGATCCACCCATGACCAGAGGGACTGCTGGTTCAAGGACAAAGCATGCAGGCAATGCGGAAAGATTGGACACATTGCACGGGTATGCCGATCTGGACAAAAAAAATCCACAGACAGGAAAAAAAAATCAATAAAGAAAAGTACAGAAAGGTACAAATCATGACGGACAGCAGCTCCGAAGACCAGAAGAGCGATAGCGACTCCGAAAACAAGAGACTAAGCTGTCTCAAATTACATAATGTAATTGCCAAAGATGATTACCAGACCATTTGGGTTACCCTCACGATAGCAGAGTCCCCAGTTAAAATGGAGCTAGATACAGGATCAGCTCTGACCGTCATAAGTCGACGGGATTACGAGCGGCTATTTCCGCATATACCTTTAAAAGACACATCCATTATCTTGAAAACATATACGGGGCAGAAAATATACCCCAAAGGAAAAATAAGGGTGCCTGTTGTATACAACGGCAAGGAAATACAAAAGTTGTATTTATACATTCTACAAGATGGTGGTCCACCGCTGTTGGGATGTGAATGGATCAGGAAAATACGTTTAGACTGGCACTCCATTCAGGCACTGACGGTGACCAGTAAGAAAAAAAACGATGATGACGTCATACGTGAACAATTAAAAGACATCTTGGCCAACGCCAAAGAAGTGTTTCAAGAGAAACTAGGAACCTTGAAAGGCATCACCGCCTCAATGAAAGTGGAAGATGCAGCAATTCCCAAATTTTTTGAGGCAAGACTGGTGCCATACGCAATTCATCCAGTAGTCGAGGCAGAGCTGGAGAATTTGGAAAAGGCAGGCGTATTATCCAAAATAGATTGGAGCGAGTGGGCAACACCCATCGTTCCAGTCATGAAGAAAGCATTGAATAATGATAAATCTGAAGAACAGAGAAAAGTTCGCATCTGTGGGGACTTCAAGGTGACTGTAAACCCGGTCCTTCACACGGTACAGTATCCTCTTCCGAGGATAGAAGATATTTTTGCCTCACTATCCGGAGGGAAACGTTTCACCAAAATTGACTTGGCACAGGCATATCTACAGATGGAGGTTGAAGAGGCCTCTATAAAATATCTCACGATAAATACACACAAAGGTCTGTACCAGTACAATCGACTGGTTTTCGGAGTAGCATCCGCTCCAGCTATCTGGCAAAGAGCTATGGAGCAAGTCCTGCAAGGGATTCCGGGGACTCAATGCTACCTAGACGACATCCTTGTAACAGGAGAAAACAACAACGAGCACCTTGCCAATTTGGAGCAGGTGCTCACTAGGCTGAGAGAACGGGGCCTACGAGCAAATCGCCCCAAGTGCGAATTTTTCCAAAATCAAATATCATATTGTGGCCACATAATTAATAAGGAAGGGTTGCATAAGTCACCTGAAAAAATTGAAGCGGTCATAAAAGCCCCAGCACCTGAAAATGTTTCACAATTAAGGTCGTTCCTGGGATTAATAAATTACTATCATAAATTTTTACCGAACTTATCAACTCTTCTACACCCTCTTAATGAACTGCTACAAACAGGAGTAATTTGGAAATGGAGCGAAGACTGTAAACGTGCCTTCCATAAATGCAAAGACTTAATCACGTCCAAAGAAGTTTTGGCTCATTACAACCCATCACTGCCAATCAGACTGGCGTGCGATGCATCCCCTTACGGCGTTGGAGCAGTATTATCGCATAAATTCCCTGATGGCTCGGAATGGCCGATAGCTTTTGTGTCACGCTCATTGAACTCAGCTGAGCGTAACTATGCCCAAATCGACAGGGAAACACTCAGCCTGGTATGGGGAGTGAAGAAATTCAACCATTACCTACACGGACAAAAATTTACCTTGTTGACTGACCATCAACCCCTCATCTCCATATTCAACCCTAAAAAGGGTGTTCCCATTATGACAGCGCAAAGGCTACAGAGGTGGTCCCTTTTTCTAGGGGCACACCAATACAACATAGAATACAAAGGATCAAAACAGCATGGGAATGCTGACGGGTTATTGCGCCTACCGTTGCCAACGGTAGAAGAAGCACCTACCGTAGACCAAGTGGAGATTTTCCACTCTACCATAGTTGAATGTCTACCAGTAACAAATTCTGCCATTGAAAGGGAAACTAGAAATGACCCGACTCTCTCACGAGTCTACGATTTAACAGTGAAGGGATGGCCAGCACATGGCGAACCACTGTTGCCAGCATTCTCGCAAAGAAGAGAACAGCTGTCAGTGTGCCGAGGAACCTTGATGTGTGGATCCAGAGTGGTGATTCCACCCAAACTCCAGGATAAAGTTCTAAAGGAGCTTCACGAGGGGCATCTGGGTGGAGTGAAAATGAAGAACCTAGCCAGAGCGTTTGTATGGTGGCCAGGTATCGATGGAGACATCAAAGAAATGACCAAGAGCTGCCTAGGATGCCAGAAGGTCCAAAACGCTCCACCCCAAGCCCCTCTACATCCATGGGAGTGGCCCTCACCTCCCTGGCAAAGGGTACACATCAACTTTGCTGGTCCATTTATGGACTCAATGTTCTTAATCGCGGTTGATGCACACTCCAAGTGGCCGGAGGTAATAAAGATGTCCTCCACCACCACGGAAAAAACCATCACAGTATTAAGGACCATATTTGCCAGGAATGGGCTGCTGGAACAGATCTGTTCTGATAATGGACCGCAATTTGTGTCCGAAGAATTCAGGAAGTTCTTAAAAAACAATGGGGTTAAGCACTACACGTCCGCCCCATACCATCCCGCCACCAATGGATTGGCTGAAAGGTTTGTCCAGACCTTCAAGAAGGCCATAAAGGCCATGGGTAATGAAGACATAAAACTTCAGCACAAGGTGGATAACTTCTTGTTCGCATACAGGAATGCAACACATATGGTTACAAACCAAACTCCCGCCATGATGTTCTTCAATAGAAGCCTAAGATGCCGGCTGGATTTGATCAAGCCCAACATCAGAAGGGACGTGGAGAACCGGCAATTTCAAGGCATGAATGAAAGGCCAACTAGAACCTTCCAGATAGGTCAACAAGTTTTGGCCCGGGACTACCGTACCGAGAAATGGTAGCCTGGAACTATCTGCACACGACTAGGACCGCTGATGTATACCGTGGACATCGGAGAAAGCATAATAAGGCGCCATGCTGACCAAATCATAGTCATCCGAAAAGGGACAACCTACACCACAACTCTATACGCCTAACGATGAAGTAGAGATACCCATATCTACCTCCGATCCGGTGATACTGGAACCCGATGAACCCGACACTGGCATTCAAGCCGAATCAGCCTTGCCAAAAGAACCTACTACACCACCAGAAACTACTACACCACCGAGGCGTTATCCGGACCGAGTCAGGAAGCCTCCAGAGAGACTGACTTATAATTAATTAACTGCAGCAATGTGTAGATTATTTTTCTTGTAACATGTAATTAATAATTACTTAAAATATTATGTACTGGTTGGCTAAAAGGGGAGGAATTGTAGTGTATGTGCCTTTAAGAGCCCCATGTGTACTGTAATGCCGGTAATGGCCACTCGGGCTATATAAGCCTGTATATTGTGTTGTATCAGTTAGTTCCCCTGCAGACTTTGTTTAGTAAACACCTATGAAACCAACTCCTGTCTTCAGTGTCTCTATCAACACACAGACACAATATTGCCTCTGCATGTATCTGCCTATTTCACCAGTCTGTCTATGTCCTCCTGAAGTCTGTTACTATCCTCCTCACTAGTTACTACATTTCTGAGTTTAGTGCTTTCTGGAAACTTTGAAAATATGCACTATATACCCAAGTTCAGGTCATTAATATATATCAAAAAGAGCAGTGGTCCCAATAGCAGAAGCACTATTACATATATATAAAAAAATCATTAGAAAAGGGAATAGTGCCACAGGACTGGTGGACAGCTAATGTGATCCCTATATATAAAAAGGAAGATAGAGTAAGTCTAGGGAACTATAGATGAATTAGCTTAGCATCGGTGGTAAGAAAGATAATGGAATCCTTACTCAAAGGTGTAATGGAAAAACAGCTAGAAACTGAAAACTGTTACCTCTAGACTTGACTATTCCAACGCACTCCTGGCTGGCCTCCCACATTCTACCCTACGTAACCTTAAAGTCATCCAAAGCTCGGCTGCCCGTGTCCTAACTCGCACCAAATCCTGTTCACCCATCACTCCTGTGCTCGCTGATCTACATTGGCTTCCGGTTAAGCAATGCCTCGATTTCAAAATTGTCATCCTTGTTTTCAAATCCCTCCATGGCCTCGCCCCTCCCTATCTCTGTAATCTTTTCCAGCCCCCAACCCCCAGAGATCTCTGCGCTCCTCTAATTCTGCCCTCTTGAGCATCCCTGATTATAATCGCTCAACCATTGGTGGCCGTGCTTTCTGTAGCCTCGGCCCTAAACTCTGGTATTCCCTGCCTAAACCTCTTCGCCTCACTTTCCTTCTTTAAGATGCTCCTTAAAACCTACCTCTGTGACCAACCTGCCCTAATTTCTCCTATGTGGCTCGGTGTCAAATTTTGTTTTATGACATTTATGTGACACGCCTTGGGACGTTTTACTACATTAAAGGCTATATAGCGTGTCAGCTGTGCCTCAGTGGTAGCACACTTACCTCTGAGTCAGACGGTTGTGGGTTTGAAGACTCACTCCAGGGACTTGAGCACATAAATCTTGGCTGACACTCCAGTGCAGTGCTGAGGGAGTGCTGCACTGTCAGAGGTGCCATCTTTCAGATGAGACATTAAACCAAGGCCCCGTCTGCTCTCTCAGGTGGATGTAAAAGATCCCAAGGCACTATTTTGAAGAAGAGATGGGGAGTTATCCCCGGTGTCCTGGCCAATATTTATCCCTCAATCCTCATAACAAGAGCAGATTATCTGGTCATTATCACATTGCTGTTTGTGGGAGCTTGCTGTGCGCAAATTGGCTGCTGCGTTTCCCACATTACAACAGTGACTACACTCCAAAAGTACTTCATTGGCTGTGAAGCGCTTTGAGACGTCCGGTGGTCACAAAAGGTGCTATATAAATGCAAGTCTTTTCTTTATATAGAATTACAAGTTGTTGTTTTTGTTGTAGTAAGGAGTAGTCAGCAGGAATTCCAAAAAGACAAGATCATGCTTGACCAGCATTATTGAATTCTTTGAAGAAGTAACAGAAAGGGTAGATACAACAACAACAACTTGTATTTATATAGCTCCTTTAACTTAGTGAAACATCTCAAGGCGCTTCGCAGGAGTATTATGAAACAAAATTTGACACTGAGCCACATAAAGAGATATGTTTTAAGGAGCGTCTTAAATGAGGAAAGAGAAGTAGAGAGTTAGATAGGTTTAGGGAGGGAATTCCAGAGCTTAGGACCTTGACAGCAGAAGGCACGGTCGCCAATGGTGGAGCGATTAATATCAGGGATGCGCAAGGAGCCAGAATTGGAGGAGCGCAGATATCTTGGAGGGTTTAACCGACCTGTATGGCTCATGAGAGTAGCCGTTGTTTTACGAGCTCGTCTACACCTTTCCACTTTATTTATTATTTTATTGTTATTATTAAACAATTTTTTAAGTGCTGTTTCTTCGCTTATCCGCTACGACCGTCAATCACTTCTGGACATAAGATCGTCCGGAGATATAGGACCTACCCCCGATTTTTCGAACTGGGTTTCTGCTGCTACTACCATCTACCCTCCCACCTGCTTACCTGACTTCATTCCTGTGATCAGGAAGCGACGACGGCGCAAGCGGGGCAGACAAGCAGGTGCATTAGTGAAGCTGAGGCGACGTGAACACCACCCCCCCTTCCGAGTATTCTCCTGGCGAATGTGCAGTCACTGGACAATAAGCTGGACGAACTCAGGGGGAGGCTCACCTTCCAGCGAGACATTAAGAACTGCAATGTCTTGATTTTCACTGAAACTTGGCTTGATCCATCGATACCAGCTTCGGCCATTCAACCAGAGGGATTCAACATTCACCAGCTAGACCAAACAAAGGACTCGGGGAAGAACAGAGGGGGTGGAGAATGCTTTATGATCAACAATTCTTGGTGTTCCGACGTGGAACTACCTGTACTTACATCTTCTTGTTCACCCGATCTTGAACACCTGATGATCAAATGCCGACCCTTCTACCTCCCGAGAGAGTTCTCATCCGTGATCATTACAGCGGTGTATATTCCACCACAGGCCGACGCAAATAGGGCACTAAACGAGCTGTATGGGACCATTAGCAGGCTTGAAACTTCCCATCCAGAGGCTGCATTCATCGTGGCTGGCGATTTCAACAAAGCCAATCTGAAGAAAGTACTGCCTAAATACCATCAGCATATCACCTGCCCAACGCGAGCCAAGAACACACTAGATCACTTTTACACTCCGTTCTGGGATGGATACAAGGCCTTCCCCCGCCCTCCCTTCGGCAAATCAGATCACGACTCCATCCTGCTGCTACCCACCTATAGGCAGAAACTGAAACAGGAAAAGCCTGTGATGAGATCTTTACAACGGTGGTCGGATCAATCAGACGCTATGTTACAAGACTGTTTTGATTCCACTGATTGGGATATGTTCCAGAATGCCTCGGACAATGACATCAACACATATACAGATTCAGTCATTAGTTTCATAAACAAGTGCATAGATGACGTTGTTCCGAGGATTGTTGTATGAACATTTCCCAACCAGAAACCATGGGTAAATGGCGATATCCGTGCTATGCTAAAAGCATGGTCCATCACATTCAACTCTGGGGACATAGATGAGTACAAGAAATCAAAGTACGAGCTAAGAAAAACCATCAAAAATGGAAAAAAAAATTCACGGATAAAGTGGAGTCACACTATCATAGCTCAGATTCGCGAAGGATGTGGAGTGGACTACAATCTATTACGGACTACAAAGGGAAACCCAGCTGTGTCATGCCCAGCAATGCCTCTCTCCCGGACGAGCTTAACACTTTTTACGCCCGGTTTGAGGCCAACAACAACTGGCTTGTTACAAGGGCGCCCACGGCTCAGGACGACCGGGTCTTCTCAATCTCCGTGGCTGACGTGAGCAAGACTTTTAAGAGAGTGAACACCCACAAAGCACCCGGTCCAGATGGAATCCCTGGGCGTATCCTTAGAGCATGCGCTGACCAGCTGGCAGCCGTGTTTACGGATATATTCAACCATTCATTGTACCAGTCTGTAGTCCCCACCTGCTTCAAGATGACATCGGTTATTCCAGTCCCCAAAAAAACAAAAGTAACCTGTTTAAACGACTACCGCCCCATAGCACTCACTTCAGTCATCATGAAGTGCTTTGAGAGGCTGGTCAAAACCCACATCAACTCCTTACTAACTGACACACTGGACCCACTCCAATTTGCTTACCGCCCAAAAAGATCTAGGGATGATGCCATCGCCACTGTACTGCACACTGCCTGATCACACCTGGATAAGAGGAACACCTATGTGAGAATGTTGTTCATTGATTATAGTTCAGCATTCAATACCATTATCCCCTCCAAGCTTGTCAACAAGCTCAGTGAGCTAGGACTTAACACCTCCCTATACAACTGGATCCTGGACTTCCTGACGGGCAGACACCAGGTGGTGAAAATAGGCAGTAACATCTCCTCAACACTGATCCTGAACACGGGAGCTCCCCAGGGTTGTGTGCTCAGCCCCCTTCTGTACTCCCTGTTTACCCACGATTGCATGGCCACGCACAACTCCAACTCCATCATCAAGTTTGCTGATGACACTACCGTTGTAGGCCTGATCACAGATGGCGATGAGACAGGCTACAGGGAGGAGGTAAGAGCTCTAGCAGAATGGTGCAAGTACAACAACCTCTCCCTCAACATCAGCAAAACAAAGGAGATGATCGTGGACTACAGCAAGCGGCAGGGGGAGGGACACACCCCAATCTACATCGAGGGGGCTGAGGTGGAGAGGGTCAGCAGCTTCAAATTCCTGGGTGTATTCATTACGGAGGACTTAATGTGGTCACATCACATCGACGTCGTAACGAAGAAGGCATGCCAACGCCTGTTCTTCCTCAGGAGACTGAAGAAATTTGGAATGGCCCCCCAGATTCTCACCAACTTCTACCGGTGCACCATCGAGAGTATCCTGTCCGGATGCATCACTACCTGGTATGGCAACTGCACCGCCACAGACCGCAAGGCTCTACAGATGGTGGTGAAAGCTGCACAACATACTATAGGAATTAAACTGCCTGCTGTCCAGGATATCTACCCCGAGAGGTGCCGGGGGAAGGCCCTGAGAATCATTAAAGACGCGAGCCACCCCAGCCACAATCTCTTCAGCCTGCTCCCGTCCGGTAAGAGATACCGAAACATATGGTCTCGTACCAGCAGGTTTCGAAACAGCTTCTACCCCTAGGCCATAAGACTCATGAACGTATAATTTATTATTATTTATTACTGTTGTTTTATTTATTATTACTGTATTTCTATTAGTATTTTATCATTGTTATGCCATATTTATTCCAATGTTGGGAGGACTCGTAAAAATCAACATTTCATTGTGCAGTACACACGTCTGCTGCATATATGACAAATAAAATTGAATTGAATTGAATTGGGTTGTAGGGCTGGAGGAGGTTACAGAGATAGAGAGGGGCAAGGACATAGAGGGATTTGAAAACAAGGATGAGAATTTTAAAATTGAGGCATTGCTTAACCGGGAGCCAATGTAGGTCATCCAGCACAGGTGTGATGGATAATGTAGTAGACGTAATATATTTGGATTTCCAAAAAGCCTTCGATAAGGTACCGCATAGTAGGCTGATGACTTAGGTCACAACAAGGTCAGGGGGCAAGTAGCAGAATAGATAGCAAACTGGCTACAAAACAGGAATGTTACCTGCCACTTGTTAGCCCAAGTATGGATGTTATCCAGGTCCAGGGGTAGGCTTGCAAGAGCTACTTCATTAATGGGAGAGTTGTGGATGCAGCTATACACTGTGGAATCATTCGTGAACAGCCCCGCTTCTTAACTTATATAAAGGGAAAGTCATTGATGTCATTGGAGCAGGGAAGCTGTGCTGAGGAATCCGTGCAGTGATGTCCTGGGGCTGCGATGATTGGCTTCCAACAACCACAACCACCTTTCTTTGGGCATGACTCCAACCACTGGTGAGTTTTCTCTTTGGTTCCCAGTTTTCTAGGGCTCCTTGGTGCCATGTTCGGTCAAATGCTAACTTAATGTTGAAGGCAGCTACATTCACTTCTCCTCTGGCATTTAATTATTGCATCCATTTCTGGTCAAGGCTGTGATGATATCTGGAGCAGAATTGTTCTGATGGAACACAAAATGAGCATTGTTGAGCAGGTTATTGCCGAGTGGGTGTCAATTGAGGGCACTATTAATGACTCCTTCTGTGATTTCACTGATGACTGGTAGGATTTTTGTTAGGCAAGGGTGTTGAGGGATATGGAACCAAGCCGGGTAAATGGAGTTAAGATACAGATCAGCCATGAATTGAATGGTGGAACAGGCTCGAGGGGCTGAATGGCCTACTCCTGTTACTCTGCTCCTATCATAGAAACATAGAAACATAGAGATAGGAACAGGAGTAGGCCATTCGGCCCTTCGAGCCTGCTCCGCCATTCAATGAGATCATGGCTGATCTTCGTCTGAGATCTTAGCTGATCTTACCAGTTCAGTACCCCGTCCCCGCCTTTTCTCCGTAACCCTTAATCCCCTTAGCCTTCAGAAATATATCCAATTCTCTCTTGAAAATATTTATTGAATTAGCCTTCACAGCCCTCTGTGGCAGGGAATTCCACAGGCTCACCACTCTTTGAGTGAAGAAATTCTTCCTCATCTCTGTTTTAAATGATTTGCCCGCTATTTTTAGACTGTGGCCCCTGGTTCTGTGCTCCCCTGCCATTGGAAACATTCTCTCTGAATTCAGCCTGTCCAGGCCTGCCATAATTTTATATGTTTCGATGAGATCCCCTCTCAATCTTCTAAACTCCAGTGAGTACAAGCCCAAACTATTTAATCTCTCTTCGTAGGTCATTCCCGCCATTCCAGGTATCAGCCTGGTGAATCGCCGTTGCACTCTTTCCATGGCAAGAACATCCTTCCGCAGATGGGGCGACCAAAACTGTACACAATACTCCAGATGCGGTCTCACCAGTACCTTGTACAGCTGTAGTAAGGTATCCCTATTCCTATACTCGAACCCCCTTGATATGAAGGCCAACATACCATTTGCCTTCTTAATCGCCTGTTGCACCTGCATGCTCTCCTTCAGTGACTGGTGCACAAGAACACCCAGGTCCCTCTGCACTTCCCCATCTCCCAATCTATTGCCATTTAGATAATAATCTACCCTCCTGTTTTTACCCCCAAAGTGGATAACCTCGCATTTATCCACATTATAGTGCATCTGCCACGTATCCGCCCATTCCCCCAACCTGTCCAAATCGCACTGTAGCCTCCTGACATCCTCATCAGAGCCCACCCCTCCTCCTAGTTTAGTGTCGTCAGCGAATTTGGAAATATTGCATCCAATTCCCTGATCCAGATCATTTATATATATTGTGAACAGCTGGGGTCCCAGGACAGATCCTTGCGGCACCCCGCTGGTCACTGCCTGCCACTCCGAAAACGAGCCGTTTATTCCAACTCTCTGTTTTCTATCCGCCAGCCAGTTCTCTATCCACGTTAATACTTTGCCCCCAATCCCATGAGCCTTAATTTTGCATGATAATCTTTTGTGTGGAACCTTATCGAAGGCTTTCTGGAAGTCAAGGTACACCACATCCACTGGCTCTCCCCCATCTATTTTACCAGTTACTTCCTCAAAAAATTCCAGCAGATTAGTCAAACACGATTTACCCTTTGTAAATCCATGTTGACTCTGTCCGATCCTTTCCCCATTTGTCAAGTGCTCCGCTATTTTATCCTTAATAATGGACTCTAGCATTTTGCCCACAACCGATGTAAGGCTTACTGGTCTATAATTCCCTGCTTTCTCTCTACCCCCCTTTTTAAATATTGGGGTAACATTAGCTACCCTCCAATCCACGGGTACTGTTCCCGAGTCAATGGAGTTCCGGAAGATGATCCTTAGAGCATCTGCTATCTCCAGGGCCACCTCCTTAAGTACCCTAGGATGTAGTTTATCAGGCCCCGGGGATTTGTCGGCCTTCAGTCCCCTCAACTTACCCAACACCATATCCCTAGAGATACTAATTTCTGTCAGCTCCTCCCTCTCATTAGTCCCTATGTTTGCCGATATTCCTGGGAGGTTATTTGTGTCCTCCTTTGTGAATACAGAACCAAAGTATGAGTTTAATTGGTCTGCCATTTCCTTATTCTCCATTATATATTCTCCCGAATCGGACTGCAAGGGACCGACTTGGGATTTTACCAGTCTCTTCCTCCTGATATACCGATAAAAGCTTTTGCAGTCTGTCTTTATGTTTGCTGCAAGTTTACTTTCGTATTCTATTTTCCCCTTCCTGATTAATCCCTTTGTCCTCTTTTGCTGTATCCTGTACTGCCCCCAATCTTCTGGTCTGGTGCTTTTTTTTGCCAGTTGATATGCCCTTTTTTTTGATTTTATGCTGTCCCTAATTTCCCTTGTTATCCACGGTTGAGCCACCTTTTTAGGTTTATTTTTATGCCAAACCGGTATAAACATGTTCTGGAGTTCTTCCATTCTATCTTTGAATGCTTGCCATTGTCTATCCACTGTCAATCCCCCCAGAAACACCACCCAATCAATCTTACCCAATTCCCGCCTCATACCCTCGTAATTCCCTTTATTTAAGTTCTGGACCTTAGTCTCTGATTCAATTTCCTCACTCTCCATCTCGACTGAGAGCTCGATCATATTATGATCGCTCTGACCCAAGGGGCCTCGTACAAGAAGATTGTTGATAAGTCCCTTCTCATTGCACAATACCCAGTCTAAAATGGCCTGATCTCGAGTCGGCTCCTCGACATATTGGTCCAGATAACCGTCCCGAAAACATTCCAGGAATTCCACCTCCTCAGAATTTTTACTAATTTGGGTAGTCCAATCAATATGTAAATTAAAGTCACCCATGATGACAGCTGTGCTCTTATCGCACGCTTCTCTAATTTCCCTTTTTATGCCTTCCCTCACCTCCATATTACTATTTGGAGGCCTATATATCACACCCACTAACGTTTTCCTCCCCTTGCTATTTCTCATTTCTACCCATACAGATTCCGTTTCATCCGAGTTAATATCCTTCCTTTCCATTGCATTAATCCCCTCCTTTACCAGCAATGCTACCCCACCTCCCCTACCTTTTTGCCGATCCTTCCTAAATATTGTATATCCCTGGATGTTAAGTTCCCAGCCTTGCCCACCCTGCAGCCACGTTTCTGTAATCCCAATCAAATCATACTTGTTTACCTCTATTTCCACAACTAATTCATCCACCTTGTTCCTAATGCTTCTAGCATTAAGATACAAAGCCTTCAGGCTTGCTTTTTTCACACTCTCATTATGAATTAGTTTGGCCCTTTGTGTTTCTCTCCTTTGCTTATTGCTTCTCACCTTTCTACCATTTATTTCTGACTTCATATGACTTCCCTCTTTTCCACTATCTAGGTTCCCATCCCCCTGCCAAATTAGTTTAAATCCTCCCGAACCGCCCTAGAAAATATTACCCCGAGGACATCGGCTCCCTCACAGTTCAGGTGTAGACCGTCCCCTTGGTACAGGTCACTCCTCCCCAAGAACTGGTTCCAATGCCTCAAGAATTTAAATCCCTCTCCCTTGCACCACTGCTCAAGCCACGTATTTAGCTTATCTATCTTACTCTCTCTAAACTTATTAGCTCGTGGCACTGGTAGCAATCCAGAGATTACTACCTTTGAGGTCCTACTTTTCAATTTAGCTCCTAACTCCCTAAATTCAGCTTGTAAGACCTCCTCCCTCTTTTTACCTACATCGTTGGTACCTACATGTACCACGACAACTGGCTGATCCCCCTCCCCCTTCAGAATGCTCTGCACCCGCTCCGAGACATCCTTGACCCTTGCACCAGGGAGGCAACATACCATCTTGGAGTCTCGGTCTCGGCCACAGAAACTCCTATCTATCCCCCTTACAATTGAATCCCCTATCACTATAGCCCTATCCTTCTTTTTCCCGCCCTTCTGTGCAGCAGAGCCAGTCATGGTGCCCTGAACCTGGCTGCTGGTGCCTTCCCCTGATAAGTCATCTCCCCCAACAGTACCCAAAACGGTAAACCTGTTTTGGAGGGAGATGAACGCAGGTGACTCCTGCACTACCTTCCTGCCTTTACCCTGCCTTTTGGTCACCCATTTACTGTCTGAGCTAGCCTTTACCTGCGGTGTGACCAACTCACTGAATGTGCTATCCACAACATCCTCAGCATCGCGTATGCTCCAGAGTGAGTCCATTCGCAGCTCCAGCGCCGCCATGCGGTCCGCTAGGAGCTGCAGCTGGACACACTTCCTGCACACATAGTTGTCAGGGACAGTGTCCCTGATTTCCCACATGGCACAGGAGAAGCATGACACGGGTCCGAGCTGCCCTTCCATGACTTAACCCTTACAATACCCTTTTATTTACTACGATTTAGCTTAATTATTGAATTCTACTTAGAATAAGTTTGTGAAAGTACTCACCAACCAGTCACCTACCTGTTTTCTGGTGTTGTATTTTCACTGCCGCCTCCTGTCCTGGAACCTTCTCCACCTAGGTTAGGCTCCTGAAATAAAATAAATTGAACCTACCTTTTCAACTTCCCCTAACCCCTAAAAGGTTAGAGGAGGTGGAAGGGTGGGAGACACTACACTGTAGTGTTTCGGGTTTAGCAACAGCTCCACCTATATAAGAATTACTGGCCTCCTGCTCTCCCGACTGCACCAGCTGTGAAAGAAAAAGCCCGCGAAAGGTGAGCTTTTAAACTCACCAGTTACTGGCCTCCTGCTCTCCCGACTGCCCCAGCTGTGGTCTCGGGCCTCGCCTCTCTCCGGTTTTTATACCAGCTCTGAATCACTGCTCCCGACTGGTCTCGGGCCTCGCCTCTCTCCGGTTTTTATACCGGCTCTGAATCACTGCTCCCGACTGGTCTCGGGCCTCGCCTCTCTCCGGTTTTTATACCGGCTCTGAATCACTGCTCCCGACTGGTCTCGGGCCTCGCTGGTCGCCGGGTTTTCTCCCGAGCTCCTCCTCGCTGCTCCCGCTGGTCCCGACTGGTCTCGGGCCTCGCCTCTCTCCGGTTTTTATACCGGCTCTGAATCACTGCTCCCGACTGGTCTCGGGCCTCGCCTCTCTCCGGTTTTTATACCGGCTCTGAATCACTGCTCCCGACTGGTCTCGGGCCTCGCTGGTCGCCGGGTTTTCTCCCGAGCTCCTCCTCGCTGCTCCCGCTGGTCCCGACATGTGAAACTCTAGTTATCACAATTGGTTTCGAACATTTCCACCATGTTGTACTGCCAGTGTCAACATTAAGCACTGCCATCTCTGTGTAGCTGCCTTCATTAAACTTTATTGCTGGGCTTTTGAACTCGATCGACTGCCGTAACTTCGTTGGAAACCCTGGATAGACATTGACGTAAGAAAACTACTAGGCACTTGGTCAGAGTATTAAACAAGGCTTTAATCAATTGTTTCACAACATGGAGGTCTAGTTGTCCTTCACTAGTTCCTGTTTACAAAATGTCCTGAGCAAGCTGGGCCCATGCCCGAGTATTTATACTCTCCCTGGACAGCGCCACCAGCAGGTCGCCCAGTATTATTTCATAAATCATTTCTACATGAATGGCAAGATTCATGTCATTCTTCCCACCTGAAAGATTGGAAGTCCGGCAGCTTCTTTCTACCGAATTAGTCGGACTAAGAATATACGCAGTCATTTGGATCTCCGTCGGTGGCCGGGAGGCACGTCTCCTCGGACCGTGTTTTGGTCCCTGGGTCGCTTAGTTCGTACCAGCGGGCTGGCAGAATCCGTGTCACCTTGATTGACCTGAGGGGGACTGGGGAGATCGTGGCTCCGAGTGCGTTTGGATCTCTGTTGGTGGCCGGAAGGCACGTCTCCTCGGACCATGTTTTGGTCCCTGGGTCGCTTAGTTCATACCGGCGGGCTGGCAGAGTCCGTGTCGCTTTAATCGATCTGAGGGGAACTGGGGAGATCGTGGCTCCGGGTGCAGGCTCCCACAGGCGCAGAGCTGGCTTCAGCCTGCCCAGTAGTCGGTGACTGACCGGCGTCCTGGCTTCGGGTGGCCATGCTGCGGGGAGCGCTGTGTTCCCCGGGTTGATCCGGTGGAATAGCTGGCAGATCCCTTGACGTCCTGGGTAGGGCGTCATCCTCAGAGGAGCGCAGAGTATCGGCGTCATTAATACGGATCCCACCATCGATTGGGTCCATGGGACCGGTTGGGCAGGGAGCCAGATCCCGAAGTGACACTGCGGATTCCCGGCCATCAGGGTACCGCACATATGCGTACATGGGATTGACATCCATTAGTTCCACTTCGTCGACGAGGGGATCACTCTTAGAGGATCGGACGAATCTTCGGAGCAGCACGGGGCCAGGAGCTGCCAATCATGATGGTAGGGACGTCCCATGAGTGGAGCAACGCTGGAACCCGAAGAATCGTTCATGAGGTGTAGCGTTGGTGGATGTAGAAAGAAGAGACCTGATGGAATGCAATGCATCAGGGAGCATAGTTTCCCACTGCTGGTCTGATAGGTTGTGTGACCTCAGTGCAAGACGAACAGCATTCGAAATGATAGCGTTGTATCTTTCAAACTGTCTGTTTCCAATAGGATGATACGGTGTCGTTCTTCTTGTGGCGATTCCCCATTGGGAAAGATAACTTTTGAGTTCGCTTGACATGAAGGAGGGACCCCGATCAGAGTGGATGAAATTGGCAAAGGGAAAAGACCTGATCAAGGCAATTGATCACTGTGGAAGCAAGTATATTGGGACAGGGGAAAGTAAAGGGAAAGCGTGAATATTCGTCCACCATAGTAAACAAGTAGGTGTTTCACGTTGAGGAAGGCAGTGGCCCTTTTAAGTCAATGCTGAGTCGCTGCATTGGCTGTGTAGCGTGTATGAGCGAGCCATCCAACGGATGGAAGAATTGTGGTTTTAATTCCGCGCAAATTCCACAAGTGGAGCATGTTCTTCTCACGTCTTCCATAGAAAATGGGAGATTTTTAGATCACACAAAGTGTAACATACAGGTAACGCCATGGCATAAGTCAGTATGAAGATCAGCAAGAGTCGAAGTTGACATGGAAGAGCAGAATGCACGCGTGAGGGTATCCGGGGCCACATTCTCTTTGCCGGGTCGATAATGTATGGTGTAGCCAAAAGCGGCCAATTTCATCCTCCAGAGCTGTATTTTGTTATTCTTGATCTTAATGCGTTTCCGGTTATCCAGTATAAAGGCCACAGAGTGCTGATCGGTTATAAGTGCGAAATGGCGACGAGTGAGAAAATTACTCCATTTACGTACTGCTTCGATGATAGTTGGAGCCTCCTTCTCGACAGGAGGATAATGGAACTCGCTACCCTGCAAAGTTCTGGACAGAAATGCAACGGGTCGACCACCTTGAGTGAAGGTTGCCGAGATTGCCACCTCCGATGCATCGCACTCGACCACGAAAGGGAGATTTTCATTGATGGAATGAAGCGTGGCTTTTTCCAGTTGTTGCTTGAGGAGGTCAAAAGCTGAAATAGCCGTTGCCTTCAATGGAAATGACTTTGCGTGAAGCAGGGGCTGGGTCTTGTCGGAAAATTGGGGTATCCACTTTGCATAATGGGCGAACATGCCGAGGGCCTGACGAAGAGAGCCGAGATTCGTAGGAGAAGGGAGCTCCTGAAGCGGACGAAGTCGCTCCGGATCCGGTTTGATGACACCATTGCCTGCCCAGTAGCCAAGGATGTTGACTGATGGTACTGATTTCACAGATTTGGACTCATTTAAGGTTAAGTTGCGACGACGGAGAACATCAAGAAATTTCTGGAGGTTGGCATCATGCTCCTTCTGGTCATGACCAGCAACGGTGATACTATCCATATATGGAAAAGTGTCCGTTAAGTTCTCCTGTTTGACTAGGCTACCCATTGCCTGTTGGAAGACAGCCACTCCATTGGTGACCCCAAATGGAAGGCGACAAAACTGGTAAAGCCGACCATTGGCCTCAAAGATCGTATACTTTTTGTCAGAGTCCTTTAACGGTACTTGATGGTATGCGCTCTTTAAGTCAAAAGTTGAAAATACCTTGTAGTTGGCAAGGTTATTGACCATGTCATCGATGCGTGGTAGTGGATAGGCATCCAGGACAGTGTACTGGTTAATAGTTTGCGAGTAATCGATGCAAAGACGTTTCTTGTGTTGCTTCAGAGGATTTTTAACAACGATGACTTAAGCCCGCCAGGAAGATGAACATGGCTTAATGATACCTTCAACTAGAAGGTGAGAGATCTCTGCCTCGATAAAGGATAGATCATCTTGGCTGAAACGTCATGATTTAGTGACTATGGGCTTACTTTGGGGGGAAAGATTGGCAAACAAGGAGGGCTCATCGAGTGAAGCCGCCAAAAGCGCACAAAATGCTGCTTTGGAAATAGTAAGCTCCGGCTTTGACCCTCCAAACTCGAAAGTGAGTCTTTTGTGTTGTTTCTGGAAATCCTGTCCCAGGAGCACATCACTGCATAGGTTTTTGAACAGCCCGAGCCGGGTGGAGAAATAAGTGCGGCCATTGAGAATAAGGTCGACAAGACAAAAGCCGGAAAAGTTGGTGGTCAGTGTCGTCAGAGCCATTGCAACTTCCCTGTCCGAGGGGTAAATACGCAGTTTTAACTTATGGACAGCCCGCTCACTGATGAAGCTGTCAGAGCTGCATGAGTTGATTAGTGCACTCAAAGTGTGTCCATTTACCGAAACCTTCATGGCTGCATGGGACAGGCTTTGGGGGAAAACAGCTGTGATGGGAGGAGGAGCAGTTTTACCCTTGACATTTGTAACCTTAGTAGTGGCTCTTGGGGGATGAGCAGTTTTATAGATAGCAGCTGCAAAACTAACAGGGGCTCTTGACTGGTATACCTTAGAAGTGACCTTTCTTACTAACAGAGGCTCTTGACTGGCATACCTTAGAAAAGTGACCTTTCTTACTGCAATGATTGCAGGTTGCATTACGAGCGGGACAAAATTTCCTATAGTGGAATGTACCTCCCCAGAAGAAACACTTCCTTCCAGATTGCCAAGATGCTGCTAGGGCAGGGTTGTCATCAGTGAGGGCTTCTAGGGTAGGGTCTTCATCGGCTAGGATAGAGTCATTATCAGCGAAGGCTTCCGCCCGAGGCCCATTGGAGGAGTCACCAAAAGTGATAGCAGCAGTCCGTGCATGCGGTAAAAGATAGGCATCTGCATTTTTTTTTGCTAAGTCCAGAGAACATGCTTAGTCATAGGCAGCTTGTAACTTGAGGGTTTTATTCTCCAACAGATGCTGCCATATGAAGGGAGACGCAATCTCATTAATAAAAGAATCACAAATTAACTCCTCCTGGTACTGCTCAGCTGAGACAGCTTTGAGATTACAATCCTTGCTGAGCCTGCTAAGCTTTTGAAGGAATTCGTCAAGTGATACCCTGGGTTGTTGTCGAGTTGTGGCCAGTAGATGCCGAGCAAAAATGTTGTTTAGGGCCTTAATATATAGTTGCTGTAGTATTTGGATAGTGGAGTCATATTCTACACAGTCTTCAATATAGTCAAACACATGAGGGGATACATAATTGGCAAGTATCTCTAACTTATCAGGAACATTCTCACCACACACCCTGAGGAAGTTGCTGAAGGTACGATACCAGTGTTTCCATACCTTAGCAGTTGTAGGTGAATTCGGGTCCAGGTCAAGACAGGCGGGTCGGAGTAGTTTCTCCATGATGGATTGATTACTACCTCTGGTTCCCTTCTACCATTCGAGTTGTAGCCGTCTGTTCCCAAAACCACTCAGAGCATGGAGCAGCAAACTGTTGATTAAATTGACATAAGAAAACTACTAGGCACTTGGTCAGAGTATTAAACAAGGCTTTAATCAACTGTTTCATAACATGGAGGTCTAGTTGTCCTTCACTCATTCCTGTTTACAAAATGTCCTGAGCAAGCTGGGCCCGTGCCCGAGTATTTATACTCCCCCTGGACAGTGCCTCCAGCAGGCCGCCCAGTATTATTTCATAAGTTATTTCTACATGAATGGCAAGATTCATGTCAGACATAATGATAGGAGTTCTGATAGCTCAACCAAAGAGCCGGCACAGGCACAATGGGTTGATTGGGCTCCTTCTGTGCTGTATGATTCTATGATTCCATGGTAATGGTATTAAAACATTCTCTTCAGTCATATTGCACTTACTACAAAACAAAACTGCTAATTCCCCAGTACAAATTGTAGTTGGTGTGTACGTTTCTTCCTTATACTTGTTAAATAAAGATATATTTTGAGGTGTGATTGAAACAGCAATTTTTAATGAAAGAAAGGACTTGCGTTTAGATAGCACCTTTCACAACCTCAGGATGTTCCAAAGCGTTTCACAGTCAATGAAGGACTTTTGAAGTGTAGTCACTGTTGTAATATAGGAAACACGGCAGCCAATTTGTGCACTGCAAGGTCCCGCAAATAGCAAATTAATAATATAATACATTTTTTAAAGTTATGCTGGATGAGGGATAAATGCTAGCCAGACATTGGGAGAACTCCCCATCTCATTTGGATAATGCCATGGGATCGCTTATGTCCACCCGAGAGGACAGACGAGACCTCGGTTTAAAATCGCATCAGAAAGCACTCCTTCAGTAATGCAATGAGGTGTCAAGTCCTGGAGTGGGGCTTGAATCCCCAACCATTCTGACTCATTGAGAGTGCTACCACTGAGTCAAGGCTGACAGCTATAGTATTTATAAGCTGATGCATACCAAATCAGTAAACCACTCATGGTGGATTAGGTTTGACCACGTAAGTGGTTACTAGATTAGACTAATGCACTGCAGTTGGTGTAATGTATGTACCTTTAAGGGGAGAACTACTTTTTACAGCTCCTGTATACTGTAGTACCGGCAGTGACCACACCTGTATATAAACCCTGAGTAGGGATCTGTACAGTTAGTTCTAGAGTAACCCTCATTCAGTAAACACCTGTTGATTGTTCCCTGCAGTCTCTTGTCTAATTATTGAAGGACATAACATCAAGATACACGGATCTAACAGTTGGCCCAAAGAAATAATGGAGCAGATTTTCCTCAGTAGTTATGCCTTCCACCTGGTGCTGGAAGTAATACCAAGCATGCAATACATTTGCCCAAGTATAGGCAGGTACAGTATATTGCAATGGATGCAAATGGTGGTGATACATCATGGTCAAGAATTTTCTGGAAAAATAATGGCGAGTTAAATGTGCACAGCGTTATTAGCGTGAAAAATCCACCAATTTGTGGTGAAGGAGTGCTACACTGTGAGTTACAAATCTCCACAAATTGCTGGACCATTTGCCGTTAGCCTCATGGAAATGGGTTTGCGCCATCAATCTTCCCATGAGTGTCAAGAAATTGCTGGAGTTGCACTATCAATATGAATTAAACTCAACGCAGAAAGTTAGGACTGGTACCTAACAACATGATTCATGTATAATAGCAAAATACTGCGGATGCTGGAAATCTGAAATAACAACAGAAAATGCTGGAAATACTCAGCAGGCCAGGCAGCATCCGTGGAGAGAGAAACAGAGTTAACGTTTCAGGTCTGGGACCCTTCATCAGAACTGGAAAAAGCTGGAGATGTAACAGATATTAAGCAGGTGCAGAGACGGTGGGGGGGGGGGCGGGGAGGTGGTTAGGAGGGGAGGAAGGAATTGAAAGAACATCCTGTACTTTTAGAAGAGGCAGGAAAGATTAAATGTTGCAAATGGGAGCGGCAAAACTCATTCTGCATAAAAAATGGGGGCAGGGATAATTGTCTGAAATTGTTGAACTCAATGTTGAGTCCGGCAGGCTGTAAAGTGCCTAATCGAAAGATGAGGTGCTGTTCCTCGAGCTTACGTTGAGCTTCATTGGAACGATGAATATCTCTGTCTCTGCACCTGCTTAATACCTGTTACATCTCCAGCTTTTTCCACTTCTGATGAAGGGTCCCAGACCTGAAACGTTTCTCTCTCCACGGATGCTGCCTGGCCTGCTGAGTATTTCCAGCATTTTCTGTTGTTAACATGATTCATGTTCCTGCAATGCCACACAACCTCGGAGGCCCAGAAAGGTAACAATTGAAACAGTGGAGTCTCACTCCTGCAAGTAGTAAATTGTTCTTAGAGATTTTTAAAAATTTAATTTTTTTCCTTACTTTTCCTTTCTGTATTTCTCTCTCTCTCTTAATCCAATCTTTCCTTCTCTGTATTTTGCTTTCTTTATCTAATTTACCCTATTTCCATCTTCATTGTTGGCTCTGCTTCTTTCTCTATCTTTAAATTTAATTGGTTAAAGGGATAGACGGTTGGTCCCATCATTTACCAAGGTCCTGGATGCCCTGTTATCAGCTCACACTTCCAGCAATTTGTAGCACTGAAATAATTAGAGCTGAAGGGTGAGGAAAAGAATCCAACTCATGGCGCTCACCGCGAGATGCTCCTCTCCAGCAAATCCTGGGCCCTTATGACATATTTCCTGTCATTTATGCTACAGCAATGCTGCTATGGTGAGAGGAAGGAATTTAAATTTTGAGGGAGTGTAGCTCTGTGCATGCTGGGAGGTGTTGAACCTGGGATCACATTGGCCGGCCCAACCAATAAAAGAAGGGAATCCCCATTTATACTTATGGGAGTTATATACAAACAGAATCCCCATAGGTATGAATAGGGATCACTTTAAAAAATACATGAACACATGAAATATATATTTTTTTAAATTACGTATTTAAAATTACATTTAATTAAATATTTTAAACAAAAATTTAATTTTTTGAAATGTTTTTAATATGTTTCAACGGGGCTAACAATAAACTTACCTTATTGGACAGGGTTTTAAAAGGTATAAATGAATGATAAAATTTTATTTTGCTTTTTTTAAAAAAAAACTCTTGTGCTGGTAAAAGCAGACTTTAAGAATTTCACGGGCATTCAGCGGGCAGAAGTTGGGCAAATAGCGCACCTCTCCGCCTATGGAGGCCCTTTTCCTAGCGATGCGGATGATCTGATCGCAAGTTCCGGGTTTTCACGCTTGCGCTTCACATACCTAAACCTGGCCCTTACGGGCATGTACACACTTCGTATGCACCCATGGGGGTCGCAAATTACGGCCCACTGTGTCTACCATCTGAGATGCCAATTTTCTTCAGTTCCCTGTGCCCACATGATCAGGGGTGTGTAGTGCCCATCCCTCCTTCTACATGCCTGTATTAAGGTGGGATCGAATTTGTAGGCCATGTCGTCATTTGTCCCAGAAAACAGGCATAAATGACCAGGTGGATGTATCTATGCACTGACTGACTGCAGGCCATGTCACCTGTTCCACCCTGAAATCAAAAAATGTTGAGGGCTGTTGTCATTTATATTGGCACCAAAAGAGCTATGGAGACTTGGGACTGTTACCTCAGGTCCTCATCTAGCAGGTGACTGAGCTCTCATACTAAATCTCTGCTAAACTGGAGCCTCTGTAAGCATTGCTCTCTGAGAGGTTCAGAAATGCCCGCCTCGGTCTGTAAAGCCACTCTGCTCAGTGCCTCTGAGTCAGCACGCTCCTCCTCTGGTGTTGTCTCAATATCCTTTCATCCAGCATTGCTTCCTGCTCATCCTCATCCTCATCCTCATCCTTCACCTGCCCCATATGACAAGTGGGACTTCAAAGGGCACCTCATCCTGCATCTGGCACTGGTGTCCTCCCAGCAGCTACATATAGCAGTACAAAAAATCAGAACAAAATATCCCAAAAAGCTCCAAGGTCTAATATGTTGTTTCACCTTACACTTTTTACTATATCAGGCCTCAAAGTATTCTAACAATGTTTCAAAATTGCATTAGTGCCCCCTCTTTCACACATGCAGTTTTCCCAAGACGTTTGACTGTTGGTGGACTTGGAAATTGGGCCATAATGCTAAAACATGATGAGAATAACAAACTTGCATGACACTTGAGACCTAGTGCTACAGAGGCCGTCATGTATCACATCAGGAACTTAGTGGGCTGCACTACTGAAGTGGAGGCCCAGCCAACAGTGCTACCATCAGCTTTCTGACGTGATACATCTTCGCCCATGACTCCAGCTCACTGCCCCGTGCTAAAGGTGCTCCTGGACTACTTGGGCCAGGAAAATAAGCCATTTTATGCAATACCAACGTAAAGCATTACTCTACTAAATTCTTGCTTTTTCTTTTTCTATGCCATTTCTTGTAAATAAATCGATCAGTTTTAGCCCAAACACAACTGTCTGACATTGTGGTATTCACTGCCCTTTAGAATAAATACAACAACATGGTCAAAGCATACTAGAGGTAAGAGGATTCAGGAAAGAGTAAATTTAAAAGCAGCAAGGGAAATGTCAAGGCTCTAGGGCAGAATAGAGTTTTGGGTAAAAATAAGCAGAGTGGGTCAGGAAGGGACAGAGAGAGTAACAAAGGTAATAGGGCATCAGTGACTAAGGTGAAATCAGGGAAAAATAGAAAAAAGTCAAAGCTAAAATCACTATATCTGAATGCGTGAATCATTCGCAACAAAATAGATGAATTAATAGCGCAGATAGAAATGAATAGGTTTGATCTAATAGCCATTACAGAGACATGGTTGCAAATTGACCAAGGTTGGGGACTAAATATTCCAGGATACTTAACTTTTAGAAGAGGTAGGCAAAATGGAAAAGGAGGTGGGGGCGGGGGGGGGGGAGGTGCTAGCCCTGATAATAAAGGATGGGATAAAGACAGTAGAGAGAAAGCATCTTAGCTCCAAAAATCAAGAAGTGGAATCAGTTTGGGTGGAGCTAAGAAACAGCAAGGGGCAGAAAATATTGGTGAGAGTTGTTTATCAGTCCCCAAACAGTAATGTAGAGCAGAGTATAAATCAGGAGATTAGAGGCGCATGTAACAAGGGCAATACAGTAATCATGGGGGACTTTAATAGAAACATAGAAACATAGAAGATAGGAGCTGGAGTAGGCTATTCGGCCCTTCGAGCCTGCTCCGCCATTCAATTAGATCATGGCTGATCATCCAAATTCAGTACCCTGTCCCTGCCTTGTCCCCATATCCCTTGATCCCTTTAGCCTTAAGAAATATATCCAACTCTTTCTTGAATATATTTAATGAACTGGCCTCCACCGCCCTCTGTGGCAGAGAATTCCACAGGTTCACCACTCTCTGGGTGAAGAAATTCCTCCTCATTTCAGTCCTAAAGGGCTTACCCCTTATCCTTAAACTATGACCCCTGGTTCTGGTCTCGCGGCCATCAGAAACATCCTTCCCGCATCTAGTCTGTCCCGGCTGTTATATCCGTGTATCTTAATGTTGTGTCCTTCAATAATCAGACAACAGACTGCAGGGAATGATCAACAGGTGTTTACTGAATGAGGGTTCAAACTGCAACTGACTGTACAGATCACTACTCAGGGTTTATATACAGGTGTGGTCACTGCCGGTACTACAGGATACAGGAGCTGTAAAAAGTAGTTCTCCCCCTTAAAGGTACATACATTACAATTCCTCCCCTTTTAGATTAACAGTACCATAACACTCATTTAACAATTAAATATCAAACTAATTACAATTAACACTTTTAACATGCAACATTAACTGAAAATAGTCTATTTATAAATTCAGTATTTGGGGAGGCTTCCTGATTCTTTCTGGATAACGCCTTTCCCGAGTGTCTCGCTCTTGGTGCGGAGGCGATTCTAACACCCTGTCATCAGTTGATTCATCAGCTTCCAATGCTATTGTTTCTGAGGTAGATGCGACCTGTACGTCGGGTTCCTCACCAGGTACGTATGGCCGAGACATGGGGTTGACTCGTTCCTGTGACTCTAGGATCTGGTCAGCATGGCGTCTCACAATGTTCTCCCCAACATCCACTGTGTACATTAGTGGCCCCTGCCGTGTGCACATCATTCCTGGTTGCCATTTCTCTGTTCGGTAGTCGTGGGCCAAGACTGGTTGCCCTACATTGAAGCTCCTTGTCGGCTTCTCATTGATGTGCTGGAATTGCTTACTCTCAACATCTCTTCATACATTTGGTCTGAGCAAATCCAGACGAGATCTCAACCTTCGGTTAAAGAACATCATGGCCGGGGCCTGGTTGGTGACTGCATGTGTCGCATTTCTGTAGGCTAACAGGAAATTGTCCACCTTATGCTGCAGTGGAATGTCATCATCGCACATGGCCTTTACTGCTTTTTTAAAGGTTTGTACGAACCTCTCAGCCAATCCATTTGTGGCTGGATGATACAGGGCGGATGTGTAATGCCTTACCCCATTCCTTTTCATAAATCTTCGAAACTCTTCGGACACAAACTGTGGTCCGTTATCAGAGCAAATCTGCTCTGGCAAGCCGTTCCTGGCAAAAATGGTCCGTAGGACTGCAATAGTTTTCTCCGTGGTGGTGGAGGACATTTTGATCACCTCAGGCCATTTCGAGTGCGCATCCATGGCTATTAAAAACATTGAGTCCATGAATGGACCAGCAAAATCAATATGCACCCGTTGCCATGGAGATGAGGGCCACTCCCATGGGTGTAGAGGGGCATGTGGTGGTGCATTTTGGATCTTCTGGCATCCTGAGCAGCTCTTTGTCAGGTCCTCGATTTGCTGATCGATCCCCAGCCACCACACATAAGCCCTAGCAAGGCTTTTCATTTTCACCCCTACCAGATGACCTTCGTGAAGCTCATTGAGCACTCTCTCCCTTAACTTGGGTGGAATTACCACTCGGGATTCACACATCAAGGTTCCCTGGCATACTGACAGCTGTTCTCTTCTGGATGAGAATGCTGGCAACAGTGAGTCGCCATGTGCTGGCCATCCCTTCACCGTCAAGTCATATACCCGAGACAGTGTCAGGTCATTTCGGGTCTTCTTCTCTATACCAGCGTTAGTTACTGGCAAGCATTCAATTATAGTCGAATGAAATATTTCGACAGGATCCACTGCTGGTGCTTCCTCTGCAGTAGGCAGTGGCAGGCGTGACAGCCCATCAGCGTTTCCATGCTGTTTCGTGCCCTTATACTCGATTTCATATTGGTGCGCCCCTAGAAAAAGGGACCATCTTTGTAGCCGTTGCGCAGTCATCACCGGAACGCCCTTCTTTGGATTAAAGATGGAGACAAGTGGTTGGTGGTCAGTCAGCAAGGTGAACTTCTGCCCGTGCAGATAGTGATTGAACTTTTTCACTCCCCACACTAGGCTGAGGGCCTCCCTGTCAATCTGGGTGTAGTTACGCTCGGCTGAGGTTAGTGACCGAGACGCAAAGGCTACTGGCCTCTCCGAGCCATCCGGGAATTTGTGCGACAGCACCGCTCCAATGCCATAGGGTGATGCATCACACGCCAACCGAATTGGTAGTGCTGGGTTGAAATGAGCCAACACCTCTTTTGATGTGATCAATGCTTTGCTCTTCTGGAAAGCTCGTTTACATTCGTCATTCCACTTCCATGGTACCCCCGTTTGCAGTAGGGTGTTCAGTGGGTGTAGTACGGTAGACAAATTCGGCAAAAACTTACGGTAGTAGTTCACCAGCCCGAGGAACGACCTCAGTTGTGACACATTTTCTGGTGCTGGAGCCTTGACTACTGCCTCAATCTTTTCAGGGGATTTATGTAACCCCTCTTTATCAATAACGTGGCCACAATACGAGATCTGCTTCTGGAAAAACTCGCATTTGTGGCGATTAGCTCGGAGCCCATATTCCTTCAATCTAGTGAGCACCTGCTCCAGGTTGGCGAGGTGATCACTGTCATTTTCGCCCGTGACCAGGATGTCGTCCAAATAACACTGGGTCCCTGGAATCCCTTGCAGGACTTGTTCCATTGCCCTTTGCCAAATAGCCGGAGCTGATGCTACCCCGAACACCAGCCGGTTGTATTGGTAGAGACCTTTATGAGTGTTGATCGTGAGGTACTGTTTCCAGGCTTCTTCTACCTCCATTTGCAGGTACGCCTGGGCCAGATCAACCTTAGTGAAGCGTTTCCCTCCATATAGCGAGGCGAAAATATCTTCAATCCGCAGAAGCGGATATTGTACAGTGTGAAGGACTGGGTTCACTGTCACCTTAAAGTCCCCACAGATGCGAACCTTCTTTGGTTCCCCAGACGTATTACTCAACGACCTCTTCATTACAGGAACGATGGGTGTAGCCCACCCGCTCCAGTCCACTTTGGACAGTACTCCTGAACGTTCCAAACCTTCCAGCTCTGCTTCGGCGACTGGGCGGATCGCATAAGGTACTGGTCTGGCCTTAAAAAACTTTGGGCTTGCATTTTCCTCTATTTTGATCATCGCTGTTATGTCTTTTAGTGTTCCGAGTCCCTGCTGGAACACTTCTTGTGCATCAGTTAGCATTTTTGACAGTCGTCCAGGTGTGACGTCGTCATCCTTTTTGCCATCTACAGTCATCGCTTGTATGGAATGCCAATCTAGCTGTATCTTCCGGATCCATTCACATCCTAGTAGTGGTGGTCCTCCATCTGGCAATACATATAGGTCCATTCTTGGTGTTTCCTTGCCGTTATATATAACGTTCACCCTTATTTTTCCTTTGGGGTAGACTTTTTGCCCCGTGTACGTCTTCAAGACAATCTTTGTATCTCTCAAGGGTATATGCGAGAATAGCCGCTTGTAGTCCCTTCGGCTTATGACTGTTAGGGCTGATCCTGTGTCCAATTCCATTTTCACTTGGACTCCTGCTATCTTGAACGTGACCCAGATAGTTTGGTGATCCTCCGTTTTGATCACATTATGTAGTTTCAGACAACCCAGCTCCTTGCTTCCGGAGTCTGTATCACTCTTCTGTTCGTCTGAACTACTCTCCGTCACCTTATATACCTTCTTGTACTTCTCCTGTGGAGATTTCTTGCTGTTGGTTTTCTTTCCCGACCTGCAGACTCTTGCTATGTGTCCTACTTTTCCACACTATCTGCACACTTTGTCCTTCAACCAGCAATCATTATGGCCGTGTGTTGTTCTGCCGCAGCGATAGCACTTCACTGTTCCGTATGACATTTCATTTGTGCCATATTCTTGCGGTCTCCGTTGTATCTCTGCAGCGCCCCGTGCTGCTGCTTCGTTTGATACTGCAATGCTGAAAGCCTTGTCCAGCGTAAGATCCTTTTCTGATAGAAGCCGTTTCTGGGTTCCTTCACTTTGAAGCCCACACACAAACTTGTCCCTTAAAGTATCTGCTAGTCCCGTTCCAAACTGGCAGTGTTTCGATAGCTTGCGCAGTTCCGTTAAATACTCAGCATTACTTTCACCTTTATGCTGGTTCCTTTTGTGAAACTTAAATCTTTCTGCTATCAGCAGTAGTGTGGGGTTTAAGTGGTCCTGTAGGATTGACACTATGTTTTCAAAATCCTTTTCTACTGGCTTCTCTGGGGTTACAAGGTTTCGTAGTTAGCCATACGTTTTGGCACCCATTGAATTCAACAATACCAGCGCTTTCTTGTCATCTGGCACTTCATTCGCCTTGCAGTATAATTCTATGCATTCGACATATGTCGTCCAATCTTCGACTTCATTGTCGAACGCTGTGATACTGCCACTCTTCGGCATTTTTGGGTGTGGTCAGACTGGCTTAAAATGGCGTCTCCCGCGCTTTCCTTTCTTCCCCGCTGCGGCTTAAAATGGCGTCTCCTGCGCTTTCCTTTCTTGCCCGCTGCGGCTTAAAATGGCGTCTCCCGTGCTGCTGCCATCGCCGCTCTCTGCGGTCCTCGTGGCAAATGGCGACACCCTGTGGGTTTCGTGCGCTGCTCCTGCACTGCTGCCAATGCCGCTCACTGTGGTCCTCGTGGCAATGGCAGCGCCTCGCGTTTTCCTGCGCGCCTCTCTCGTCCGTTGACGCTGCTCGGCCCTTGAACACCAGCTGCGCTCTGCTCTCTCTCATCTCTCTCCCCGTTGACGCCGCTCGGTCCTGAACACCGGCTGCGCCCTATGCGCTCTGCCCTCTCTCTCTCCCCCGTCGGCGCTGCTCGGCCTTTTTCTGTGCCGCTCGGTCGGCTCTAGTCGCCGCTGTCCGGGAAGGGTCTGCGCAGTACCTGTTGCCAGCCCGTTTTGCTGGCCCACCGTGACTGGAAAGCCAAGCCTGGCTCTCGACAGTCTCCCCTGCGATGCTCAAATCTCCGCTGGATGACTGGGCGGTTGCCCGTGGTCGACGCCCGTGCTTCTGGACTCGACCTCCTTCCACTGTTCTCCAGGAGCGAATCCCTGGGAGGTGATGCAGAGTTGCAGGTAGGTTCGAATCTGCGTCGCCGCCAATGTTATATCCGTGTATCTTAATGTTGTGTCCTTTAATAATCAGACAACAGACTGCAGGGAACGATCAACAGGTGTTTACTGAATGAGGGTTCAAACTGCAACTGACTGTACAGATCACTACTCAGGGTTTATATACAGGTGTGGTCACTGCTGGTACTACAGGATGCAGGAGCTGCAAAAAGTAGTTCTCCCCCTTAAAGGTACATACATTACTGCGGCCAGACAGAATTTTATAGGTTTCGATGAGATCCCCTCTCAATCTTCTAAACTCCAGTGAGTATAAGCCCAATCGACCCAATCTCTCCTCATACGTCATTCCTGCCATCCCAGGTATCAGCCTGGTGAATCTTCGCTGAACTCCTTCCATGGCAAGAACATCCTTCCTCAGGTAAGGCGACCAAAACTGCACACAATACTCAAGGTGCAGTCTCACCAGGGCCCTGTACAACTGTAGCAAGACATCCTAGTTCCTGTACTCAAACCCTCTTGCTACGAAGGCCAACATACCATTTGCCTTCTTAACCGCCTGCTGCACCTGCATGCTTACCTTCAGCGACTGGTGCACAAGAATACCCAGGTCTCTTTGCACTTCCCCTTCTCCCAATCTATTGCCATTCAAATAATAATTTGCCTTCCTGTTTTTGCCACCAAAGTGGATAACCTCACATTTATCCACATTATAGTGCATTTGCCATGTTTCTGCCCAATCACCCAACCTGTCCAAATCGTACTGGAGTTTCACGACATCCTCCTCACAGCATACCCTCCCACCCAGCTTTGTGTCATCTGCAAATTTGGAGATATTACATCCAATTCCCTCGTCCAGATCATCATTAATATATATTGTGAACAGCTGGGGTCCTAGGACCGACCCTTGCGGTACCCCACTAGTCACTGCCTACCACTCGGAAAACGACCCGTTTATTCCAACTCTTTGCTTTCTGTCTGCCAACCAGTTCTCTATCCAAGTCAATACCTTGCCCCCAATCCCATGTGCCTTAATTTTGCACGCTAATCTCTTATGTGGGACCTTATCAAAAACCTTCTGAAAGTCCAAATACACCACATCCACTGGTTCTCCCTTATCTATTTTACCAGTTACATCCTCAAAAAATTCCAGTAGATTAGTCAAGCATGATTTACCTTTTGTAAATCCATGTTGACTTTGTCCAATCCTGTTACTGCTTTCCAAGTGCTCTGCTATTGCATCTTTTATAATGGACTCTAGCATTTTCCCCACTACCGATATCAGGCTTACCGGTCTATAATTCCCCGCTTTTTCTCTACCACCTTTTTTGAATAGTGGGGTAACATTAGCTACCCTCCAATCCATGGGTACTGTTCCAGAGTCTATCGAGTTCTGGAAGATGACCAGCAATGCATCTACTATTTCTAGGGCCACTTCCTTAAGTACCCTGGGATGTAGATTATCAGGCTCTGGGGATTTATCAGCCTTCAGTCCCATCAATTTTCCTAACACCATTTCCCTACAAATACTGATTTCTTTCAGTTCCACCCTTTCATCAGACCCTATGTTCCCCGGCATCTCTGGGAGGTTATTTGTGTCCTCCTTTGTGAAGACAGAACCAGAATATGTATTTAGTTGGTCTGCCATTTCTTTGTTCCCCATTATAAATTCCCCTGATTCTGACTGCAAGGGACCTACGCTTGACTTCACCAATCTTTTTCTCTTCACATATCTATGAAAGCTTTTACAGTCAGTTTTTATGTTCCCTGCCCGCTTACTCTCATTCTATTTTCCCTTTCTTAATTAATCCCTTTGTCCTCCTTTGTTGAATCCTGAACTGCTCCCAATCCTCAGAATTATTGCTTTTTCTGGCCAATTTATATGTCCTCTCCTTGGATCTTATGCTATGCCTAATTTCCCTTGTTAGCCACGGTTGAGTCACCTTTTTTGTTTCATTTTTATGCCAAACTGTGATGAACAAATTCTGTAGCTATCCATTCGTTCTTTGAATGTTTGCCACTGCCTATCCACCATCAACCCTTTGAGTGCCATTCCCCAATCAATCCTACCCAACTCGCTCCTCAGACCATCGTAGTTTCCTTTATTTAAATTGAGGACCCTAGTCTCTGAGTCAACTACTTCATTCTCCATCTTAATGAAGAATTCAATCATATTATGATCGCTCCGACCCAAGGGGCCTCGTACAACAAGATTGCTAATTAATCCTTTCTCGTTACATAATACCCAGTCTAAGATGGCCTGATCTCTGGTTGGTTCCTCGACATATTGGTCCAGGAAACCATCCCGTAAACACTCCAGGAATTCCTCCTCCACAGTATCGTTACTAATTTGGTTGGCCCAATCTATATGTAGATTAAAGTCACCCATGATGACTGCTGTGCCCTTATTGCACGCTTCTTTAATTTCCCTTTTAATGCCATCCCCAACCTCCGCCTTAATGTTTGGAGGTCTATATACCACTCCCACTAATGTTTTTTCCCCCTTAGTATTTCTCAATTCTACCCATACAGATTCCACATCATCAGAGCTAATATCCTTCATTGCAATTGTGTTAATCCCTTCGTTAACCAGTAATGCTACCCCACCTCCCTTTCCTTTTTGCCTATCTTTCCTGAATATCGAATACCCCTGGATGTTGAGTTCCCAGTCTTGGCCATCCTTGAGCCAGGTTTCCGTAATCCCAACCAAATCATATTCGTTTGCCTCTATTTGCGCAGCCAATTCATCCACCTTATTACAAGTGCTTCTCGCATTAAGACACAAAGCCTTCAGGCTTGTTTTTTTAACGCTCTTAGACCTATTAGAATTATTATTTACTGTGGCCATGTTTGATTTAAACCATTGATTTCTCTGACTGCCACTTTTGTTTTTCTCCTTCCTATCTTTTGCTTTTATCCTTGTTTCCCTTTCCTCTGTCTCCCTGCTCAGGTTCCCAACCCCCTGCCATTTTAATTTAAACGCTCCCCCACAGCACTAGCAAACACTCCCCCTAGGACATTGGTTCCAGCCCTGCCCAGGTGCAAACCGTCTGGTTTGAACTGGTCCCACCTCCCCCAGAACTGGTTCCAATGTCCCAGGAACTTGAATCCCTCCCCTTGGCACCATTCCTCTAGCCACTTATTCATCTGAAGTATCCTTCTATTTCTACTCTGACTAGCACGTGGCACTGGTAGCAATCCTGAGATTACTACCTTTGAGGTCCTGTTTTTTAATTAATCTACATATAGACTGGGCAAACCAAATTTGCAGCAATGGTGTGGAGGACATATTCATGGAATGTATACAAGATAGTTTCCGAGATCAGTATGTTGAGGAACCAACTAGGGAACAGGCTATTTTAGATCTAGTATTGTGCAATGAGAATGGGTTAATTAATAACCTTGTAGTAAAGGTGCCTTTAGGGAAGAGTGACCACAATACAATAGAATTTTATATTGACTTTGAAAGTGATTTCGTTAAGTCCAAAACTAGGGTCTTAAATCTAAACAAAACAAACTACGTAGGCATGAGGGGTGAGTTGGCTAAGGTAGATTGGGAACTACATTAAAAGGTATGACGGTAGACAAGCAATGGCTAGCATTTAAAGAATTAATACATAATTTACAACAAATATACATTCCTAAAGGCACAAAAATTTCACAGGAAAAGTGGTCTAACCGTGGCTAACAAGAGAAGTTAAAGATAGTATTAGATCAAAGGAAGAGGCTTATAATGTTGGCAAAAAGAATAGTAAGCCTGAGGAATGGGAGAATTTTAGAATTCAGCAAAGGAGGACCAAGAAATTGATAAGGAAAGAGAAAAAAGAATATGATATTAAATTAGCAAGAGACATAAAACAGATTGTAAATGTTTCTATATGTATATAATTAAGAAGGGATGAATGAAAGTAAATTTGGGCCCATTAGAGACAGAGACAAGAGAAATTATAATGGGCAATAAGGAAAATGCAGAGACATTAAACAAATACTTTGGGCTTGATTTTAATAGCCCTGAGAAGGTGGCTTTGGAGGCGGGTCAGCTGCAAAAATCGGAAAAAATGGCTTCAGACACCCAACCCACCTCCATCCCGGCCCCACCCGATTTTCATGAGTGTCTGTTCAGCTGCTCCCAAACTGACCCGACTCCAGCCGGTGGGACAGGGAGTTAAGGCAGTTGAGAGCCTGTTAACTGCCTTGGTAACCCTATTTTGATAGAGGTTTCCCATTTTCATTCCTCTGGCTCCTGTTTCCTGTCTTGTCAGAAACAGTCCTGCTGCAAGGAGACGAGTTGGTGGCGGACATGATCTGTAGTCATTATTGGTGCAGAACTTTAAAAGTGCTCCTGTAACATGGCTGGCATTCAAATGCAACAACTTTGTTGTTGGAGGTTTGGGATAAGATTTTGCAAATCTACTGACCTTGTGATTGGTCAAGCTGACACATCTGCTGTTTGAACTGATTGGAATAATTTCAGGCCACTTTGAGTGTGCGCTGGCAAGCTTCTTGCCTCAACTGAAATCTATAATAACGGGATGGGATCCATTTACAACCTCTCATCCTGGTCGTCAGATTCAGAGGAAGAGCTTAGTGCTGCCGGATGAACAAGTGGCTCAACACACAACCTCTTTGGAGGAAGATGAAGAGGACAAGGAGGAGGATGATGAGGAGGAGGATGGGGAGGGACGCCTTGCGGGGCCGGGTGTGGCCAATCCAGCAGCAGGGGACCATGTTGCTGGCCGTCAGGCAAGGGATGCACTCATCCACGCCAGATTCGCGTAAGCTTACGCTTCAACCGCAGGTGGCTGGCACATGGAGAAGAATATAAGTCTCAAAACCTCAGGCATCATCTGTCCAATAAACAGTAGTTTGAGCTCAGTGTCACCACCAACATTCTACATGGAAATTGCCCTGTGCCCTCACTCTTGAACTTCCATTTCCCAGAACAGAGAGGCCACACTTTAGGTGATCTCAGCAGATCATTAGACCTTTTCCCACACTGACCCCATGTGCGTCTGCACACAGACCTCGAACTCACCTCCTCAGCAATTTGTAGCCAAGCTGCCTTGGTTTGCTGAGGAGACCTCCTTATTCCGTTTCCAGGGAAGAGGACCTCCTGACGTCCTCTAACTCCCTCAACAAGAGCATGGAGAGAGCCGTCATTGAACCTGGGTGCAGCCTTAGTTATTGGGGCTGCCATTCCTGCAGCAGCCAGCACCTTTAAGAGAAAAGAGCATTAATATTACTAAGCCAATGATTGGAACAAATCTGGCATCTTTTTCATTTCATAATCAGATAATAAATTGATATATAAAAAAATCATAAATATCTTTCTGGATTAATATGACAACTCCCCTTTCTATATAATACAGCACCAATCCATCCCATTGACATTTTTTCAAAAGGGGACATGGCCCCTTTAAATTTTCATTTAAACAATGCATCATCAGAGTCGAGAAACTGACAGCCTCCAAGTAATTGCCTGGAGGGACCCGCACGTCGGCCGTAACGAGGCCAATCAAGCCAAAATAGTAAGTGATGAGAGGCGGTAGCCAGGAACCCGCCTCCATTAATAAAATCGAGCCCATGGTATCTGTCTTCACGGTAGAAGACACAAAAAGCATTCCGGAACTAATGGGGAACCAAGGGTCCAGAGAGAATGAGGAACTTAAAGAAATCAGTATAAGTAAAGACCTAGGGGCTGATATTCAGTATTGCCTCATTTGGGGGCGGTAACTTTTGAAAGCTGGGAAACTTAGCGCCAGGTGCTAATGATTACCATCTTTTAAAAAATTGGGTTTTAGCGCGCCAGGAAGGAAATGAAGTGCTAAATCAAGCACTCCACTTCTGTCCTGGAGTGCTAATGGATGCAGGGCAGGGCAGGGTGGTAGTTGTGCAGTACTGCTGCGTTCCAATGCGCCTTCCCTCCCTGTGAGTAGTTAATAGTGTTGGGAGCGAGCTTGAAACATAATGATCTTTCTGTGAGACAATTCCACAGGCGGAAGTGATGGCTGAAATTTTTCTAGAACTCTATGCAGGATTTTGGGGAAATGGGTAAACAACAGGTGTTCACTGCATTGTAACACTGGTTGCAGTTTCTCTTTTTGTGTGGGTTAGATGGTTGCACTTAGCAAAGTGAAATACTGAAGACAGCTTTGTTTTATGAGTGCAAGAAACAAGTCTGAAGTGTTTGCCAAAAAATGCTCAAGTAGACAATTCTATTTGGCCTTCTCCTGAGGTCCTCATCATCACAGATGCCAGTGCCCAGCCAATTCAATTCACTACATGTGACATTAAGAAGCAACTGATTACACAGTGCAATGTAAAGGCTATGGGCCCTGACAATGACCTGGCTGTATGGCTGAAGACCGTCACTCCCCTACCCAAGCTGCTCCGGTACAGCTATGGTACTGGCATCTAACCAACAAAGTGGAAGATTGCCCTGGTATGTCCTATCCATAAAAACAGGATCGATCTAACTTGATCAATTACTGCCATATCACCCTCCCTCCCCCTCCCCCCAATAACAGTCGAATGCTGGAAGGAGTCAGTCGTGTCATCGAGCAGCACCTACTCACCAGCAACCTACTCAATGAGGCTGGGTATTCTGTGGTGAGTGACATACTGACATTCTGGGCTGTAGATTGGGCACACGTCAGTCATTGCGTATGTACTCCTTAAACCTACAACATTTCAAGACCGCAGGACCGAAAAATGATCTCAGTGAGGAGTGGCATTTGCAGGGAGTATATCGTGGGAACCTGCGGGTGCACAGCCTGCGGTCTTCCATCCCTATGTATTCGAATTTTGTACATTATAACAGTGACTACTCTTCAAAAGTACTTTATTGTCTGGCAAGCACTTTGGGACATCCTGACGACTCTATATAAATGTAAGTTCCACCTAGAAGGACAAGGGTAGCAGGCGCATGGGAACACCACCACCTCCAACTTCCCCTCCAAGTCACACACCATCCTGAGTTGGAAGTATATCGTCATTCCTTCATCGTCGCTGGGTCAAAATCCTGGAACTCACTACCTAACAGCACTGTGGGAGCACCTTCACCACACGGACTGCAATGGTTCAAGAAGGTGGCTCACCACCAGCTTCTCAAGGGCAATTAAGGATGGGCAATGAATGCTGGCCTTGCCAGCGACGCCCACATCCCATAAACGAATAAAAAAAGTTCTTTCTTTGAATTAAGTATGCTATATGTATGCTGAAAGGAAAATTCAGGTGCTTGGAGGGGGATTAATGGAATTATTGCAGTCTGCTCCTTGCACCATGTCACGAATTGTAATTGCCTGTTGTGTAGCACTTTTGCAAAAAGGCCTGCACAGTGACATACTGGAGGAGGAAGGCGAGATGGAAAGTGAAACCCGTGAGGCAGAAGATCAAGGACATGAAGAGGATGCAGCAGCATCACAGTTAGCAGCAGTTGGAGAGGTGTGAAACAAGCTTATTTGTGGCACCTTTGAGATCCAGCTGTTGATTTATCAGTCTTGGCTCAGTGTTAGATTCTTGACCCTGAGTTAGAAAGGTATGGGTTCAAGCACTCCAGGACTTAAGTGTAAGGGCTGATCCTTTAGTGCAGTACTGAGGGAGTATTATATCATCAGAGGTCCTGTCCTTCACATGAGATGTTAAACTGAGGCCCTTTCAGGTGGATGTAAAAGATCTCACAGCCTTATTTGAAGAAGAGCAGGGGATTGACCTGGTCAACATTTAACTCTCAACCAACATTGCTAAAAACATTAATTGGCCATTTATCTCAGTACTGTTGGTGGGACCTTCCTGTGTAAATACGCTGCCACTTTTGCCTACAATACAATAGTGGCTACACTTCAAAAGTAATTAATTGGTTTCAAAGTGTTTTGAGACGTCCTGATGATGTGCAGGATGCTATATAAATGCAAATTCTTTCTGTATTGCATCTTGGCAATCACAAACGTGACTATTATACAACTTTTGATCGCCCTCATAAGTTACACCAATCATACTTACAAGTATTAGTCACTGAAAGAAACTGACCCATAAAGCAATATTGACAATTCCAGTGTCAATTTATCTTGCAATGATTTGAAAAATTCAGGTTAACAATACCCAAAACCTCTATACGTTACCAGTACATAAACAATAGATTCATCACCATGCTCTACCCCGGTGACATTTTGACCTCTCTTTTTGCCTATTCTAACACTTCTTCTAAGTGCCACTTGAAGGCCTGAGGTTTGCGATGTGGACAGCTACTCAACTTGAGAATGAACCTCTTAGGACATTGGCTGCCCTCCTCTTGGGCAGAGTCCAGGGATGGACCAGCAGCAGGCTGCACCTCTGGCCTTGGCTCCTCAGCAGGCTGCATCTCTGGCCTTGGCTCCTCAGCAGGCTGCACCTCTGGCCTTGGCTCCTCAGCAGGCTGCACCTCTGGCCTTGGCTCCTCAGCAGGCTGCATCTCTGGCCTTGGCTCCTCAGCAGGCTGCATCTCTGGCCTTGGCTCCTCAGCAGGCTGCATCTCTGGCCTTGGCTCCTCAGCAGGCTGGGTCTGTATACTTACTCTCACCTGTGAAGACATTTGGAGGGACTGACCAGAGAGCTCTTTTGTGCTGCTATCGTGAGGAAGAGAAGGATCTGCTATCCTGCTGGAAGTGGTAACAGAATATTGGTGACTACTGATCTGCAGGAGAACAGACCTCATGAAAGAAAGAATGACTTGAATTTATACAGTGCCTTTCATGACCTCAGGATGTCCCAAAGCACTTTACAGCCAATTAAGCATTTTTGAAATGTAGTCACTGTTGTAATAATAGAATCACTAAATTACTAAAATCTTGAGAGTGTTTATACTGACGAGCCTCCAAGCTCTCTGAATTGCTGCTCTGCAGGAATTGGAGTCCAGTAACCATCAATGTCTCAATGCAGTCTCCCAAGGACTGAACACCAGTAGTAAATGCTGCCACATTGGAGGCACTGACTGGCTTGGTGGCATCTCTGCTATGGCGATTGTTTGTAGATGATGCAGCAGAGGATGACATTGAACTCCACTGCAATCCTTGCCATGTGCTGCACACCTTGAGACAGTGTACGCAGTGCCTCCAATGTGTTTGATAATCTGTAGCATCCTTCTCTTCATGGCAGGGCCCGAGTTCACTGTCTGTACACTCGAGAGCCAGGGGCTGACAGCTCCAAAGCCTCGCTCCAGAGCATTAGCTTCCTCTTCCACTGCCGCATCTTCTGGCTTCCTTCAGCTTTATGCCTCTGATGGCTGTGAATAAGTCCACAGTCTAGTCTGTTACACTTCTTCAAGGTGGGAAAGAAGAATGGGCCCTTTGACTGAGGATTTGCAGGTGCTGTAAGTGAGCCCTGACACAGAAATCACACACACACACAGAATAAAAGAGAAAACAGGTAAAGAGAGAGAAAAAAACTAGCATTTATATCACACCCGATTAAATTCTCTGGATGTCCCAAAGTACCTCATAGCCAATGGATTACCTCTGATGTGTAGTCACTGTTGTTCTGTGGGCAAATGTAATAAAACAAGAACTGCAGAATAAGAGAGGCAAGGAAAATAAAGGTGATAGAAATTTGGACAGCGGAGAGGCAGAAATAAATAGAAGTGAATAAATGGGAGAACGAACAAGAAAGTTGTTGGCAGAACTCCACCTACACTTTGAACTAAAGATTCACCACACAATGACCTGCTCTAACTCATTCTTTCCCAGGACCTCAGAAGTGTGGAACTCCTACCTTACTTCCTTGGTCTCTCCCTCCTATAATTGTCAGGCTTTTAAAAGCCAAGCTTGGTGTCGCGACGGCCGGACTCATCACCTTCTCTTCTACTCTTTCGACCTTTCGAACCAAGGTACTAAATTGACAGTCTCACTCAGAGAAGGTGTCAGGTGGTGTGGCAAGTGGCAACATTTCATACTAGTGCAGAAGGTGTACTCTCAGGACAAAGTAGAGGGAACTTTACTCTGCAAATGGCTGTGCTATATGTTACCTGAGAGGGCTTCACCCTGACATGGGTGGTGAAATTCAGAAAGTGTTTCATTATCTAGCACTGACATCCTTCACTTTGGTAAGCGCAAAGCACACCAAAAATTGTAAAAATTGTGTAAGATTGAAACAGATTAATCATGGTTGATGAAAGCAAAGCTTTATCCAGTTGCATCATCAAATGACTGACTGTACTCAACACCTTTTCCACCCCACTCATAAACCTTTATTAACCGATGACTTAACACTATCAACATTCAATTTGCTAAAGGAAGTTTCAGTTTGACCCAAGCTGGCACCTTCTAAATATGCCAGAGTCATTTCATTTCTAATTTAAAAAGTTACAGTGGCAAGGGAAATTTTATCAACTGATCGTAAGTCTCCGACGGCAGAAGTAACAAGGGGTTGTGGTTCAAGATTTAACTAGAGGCAGTTTAATGGGTGAAGATAAGAAGCTCTGGAAGGGGATCGTCAAAACAAATGCCTGTCTGCCAAGGGAATAGGCTTAAGGTGACTATCAGGGATAGTGACTAGACAGAGGTACATGAGAAATACTGTTCATGAAGGCGAGAGGCTTCTTTTGCTTTTCCCTCCTAAGTCTATGTAGTAGGAGTCTTTTCACTGTCAGTGGGTCATTACATTACCTTTGTATGGACTAGGATAAGACTGCTGCTGACGTGTGGTGCAGTATTTCCAGATGATGGTAGTATACTGCTCACCTGTTTAAAGGCTCTGGGCTAGAAATTCGTTACAGCCCAGGATTGGGCGGTGTCATTAGAAAAGGTGGAGAATTAGCGCTAGGCACTAATGCTTTAGACTGCATGCAAAATTTGTGCTCACTGCTCAAAAAAATGATTGGAGTCCTGAATCAAGTCTTAAAGCCTGAGCTCATTGACGTTACAATCAAAGGGTGGGCCAATATCAGATGCAGCCTAATCGCAAATCATGATTGCCACAGGTTTTTTTCACTACTTAAAGGGGAGGTTCATTGATGCTGCAGAACTTCATTCTCAGCATTGCTGGCCGTGCAGCTGCCTCAGCAAGCAGCAACAGGACAAGGAGGACTGATGTAGCTGTACTCATGGCAGATCCACGTCCCAGGGAGAGAGAGCCTGCAGATTCTGCAGTCAAGCATTGGAGGGGTTGGTGTTCTGGAGTGATGGAGGGCAGTGCTCTATTTGACAATTGGCAGCAGGCCCTTGTCGCAAGTCTTCCGTACCATGTGGAGGGAGGTAGCGCAGCACACCTTGGGCAGCACTGTGGTCCCCAGGACCCACACAGTGCAGGAGGAAATTTAATGACCTCAGTCGGGTGGTCAGGGTGAATGAATGCTTCAACAAATGCTACATACCACCATCTGAACCACAGTCTTCACACACTGCCCAAAGCACCACACCCCAGCAATCACCACCAACAATCTCTACCTACCAACACTCACACCCACCTTGCACACAATGGCAGCTATTCAACTATGGCAGGCACATCACCCAAACACATTGCTTCACATTCAATCACATACTTTTCTTTCTCTTGCAGGCCAAAGTGGCTCACAACAGGAGGGAGCAGGGGCGCACAGGCGGGGGGCAAGCTGACATCCAACCACTGTCTGCACTGGAAAATAGAATGCTGCAGATTATTGGGTGCCAGGTGGTGGGTGCCGTGGCCACCAGCGATGTTGACCCTCTTGGGGACAACAACAATATGTTCATCCCTACTCCTCCTTCTCACATCCCATTTCCCCTTCACCCCACAAGCATTTTTCAGTTTCCAGCTAATCATGCTGTATGCATGCATTTCTCCCTTCCTGCCCCCCTCCCCTCACCTTAACCCGACTCTTGTGCCTTCATGCTTTCAGATAGTGATCAAGCACCTGAGCAGCCTGTCCCCGAGGGCACCGTTGAAAGCGAGACGGGAGAAGAAGAGGAGGAAGAACACACCATGTCACTGCATCTCTCACCCGCAGACACCAGCTCAGATACTGGCACTACACATTCTTTAGAGGCTAGTATAGTAGCGGGATCTGTACAGGGTGAGGCACCAGGGACAAGTGGGCTGCAGCAAGGCCAGGGGGAAAGGGTAGCTCGGGGGTCAGCTCCCCAGAGGGCAAGTTCTGCTGCACAGGACTCAGATGAGGACCTCGATGGGGAGGCCTTTAGAAGAAGGGTGATGGGCATGCACATGGAGATGATAGTTGCAATGGCAAGGGTGCCTGAGAGACTCTCGGCAATGGTAAAGATTGTGGAGGAGTCTGCCTCCAACATTGCACAAGGCTCTGCCACACCATGGAGCCCATCATTTCCAGTCTGCAATGGATGGTAGACTCCCAGAGAGACTGTGGAAACCCAGACCTGATGCCGCATGTGATGGGCGATCTGGCAGCTTCTATTGCAGCACAGGCGGAAGCGACGCAATGTCTTAGTGCTGTAATGCAGTCTATGCTTGGTGGCATCCACTCTCAGACTGGACTCATGCAGTCTCAGCTTGATGCCACACAAGCTCTGACTGCTGCCATCATGGCTGGGTCTACCACCGTTGACCGGGGCTTTCACGGCGTCGCAGTAGGCCAGCAATCTGTGCTGCAATGGATTGCTAGGGATGCTGAAGTGCAGCCCCGGGGGAGTGACAGTGGGTCAGTGAAGCAGGAACCTGCTCTCTCTCAGGATGACAGCATTCCTGCTCCCACCACTGCCACTCCGCCATTGCCCTTGTCGCTGCCTGTCATCCAGCCAGCCCAGACTGCTGCCACCCATGCTGAAGTGGTACAGTCTACAGCCAGCCCTTCCAGGCCCAGAGCTGGTCGAGGGCTTCCTACAAGGCCATCTGAAGTCTCCCGCACGGACACTCAGCAGCCTTCCACCAGACCTGCTGCAGCCACTGGGCCAACACTTCGTAGGAGCACTAGAGTAGGCAAAGGCACAGTAACGAGAGGCACTAAGGGATTGCACAAGGGTGAATAGTTAATATTTCTGGTGTAAATATGTGTTCACTGATTATTGATAAATGTATTAATTCAGTTTGGATTAATTTGCGGTGTGTCTCATTTCAGCTTTGCGCTGTGATATGGTCTGCAACAGGGATGGAATGATGGGGATGTGGTGAGCAACGGGGATCTGAGGTTTAATTCATTCGAACCGCAGTCTGATGAGGCGATCACGGACCGTCCTTCCGGAAGGCCGATTGAGTGGCTGCCTCCTCCCTCGTTCCTGTTCCTCCTCCTCCTTGTCCGCCTCTTCTCCCTTTTCCTCCTCCTGAGGTGGTCCCACAATCCCTACTGGCAAGAGCTGGGCTCTCATGATGGGCAAGTTGTGGAGCATGCAGCAGACCATGAGGGAATGGGACACCCGCTCAGCCGAGTACTGGAGGGCTCCTCCCGAGCAGTCAAGGCAGTGGAAGCGTTGCTTCAGCAGGCCGATGGTCTGCTCGATGATGTTCCTGGTGGCAGCATGGCTCTCATTATATGAGTGCTGGGCTGGAGTGTTGGGGTTACGGAGGGGAGTCATGAGTCAGGTGGAGAGCGGATAGCCCTTGTCTCCGACCAGCCAGCCACGAGCTTGACGTGGTGGCTGGAAGTTTGCTGGCACACCGGTCTGGCGCAGGATGAAGGCATCTTGGCTACTACCTGGATAGCGGGCACTGACGGTCAGGATTCGCTGTCTGTAGTTACACACAAACTGGACATTAAGTGAGTGGTAGCCTCTGCGGTTACAGAAGACCTCAGGATTGTTATACGGTGCCCACAAAGCCACATGAGTGCAGTCAATGGCACTTGCACCATGGGGAATCCCGCTATCCTGTCAAAGCCACATGCACACTAGTTCTGCTTCTCTCTGGTGATGGGGAAGGAAATGTAATCCCTTCTCCTACTGTAGAGAGCCTCTGTGACTTCCCGGATGCAGCGATGGATGGCAAACTGCGAGATGTTAGCTATGTCTCCTGTTGCAGACTGGAAGGATCCTATGGCGAAGAAATTGAGGGCGATGGTGACCTTGACTGCCACTGGGAGAGCCGTCGTCATCCTGATCTGAGGCTGGAGGTCTGGTTGCAGGTTTCTGTGACCATCTCCTTGCTGAAGCGGAGCCTTCTAATACACTGCTTCTCGCTTAACTGGAGGTAGGGGAAGTGCTCTCGGAATGCCCTCGGAGGGCAAGGCCTCTGTTGAGAGCCCTGATGGCCCTCCTCCTCCCTCTGGCCACATGTTCCAGTCTTCCTCACTGCCTCTGCTCCCTCCGCCGTAGATCCTGGAGGACAATGTTGACTGCCAGTACAGCCCCCCAAAAATGTAACCAAGTGTAGCAGTTTGATTTTTTTTAAGAATAAATGTAACTACTTTTTAGTTGCCACAACACTCCTGATACAAAATAACCTTGAAATTACAGAATGAAACTGTTGGACTATGTGAAACTGACAAGAAACCACTGAAACTCCACTAAGCTGACAGCTGCGACTCACTACTGATGATTCCCTTAAATAACATCCCTGGAGCTGGCTTCCTGGTGCTTCACACCAGCTCTCGTTGCTGCTGTTTACTCCAAGCGCTAAGGTCGGTGTCGACAATCAATTTTGCAGATCGGGCGTTGCATTTTCACTGACATCATGATCCACCTGGTGTTGAGGCTCCTGGCGATAAATGTTACCGGCGGGATTTGGCGTGCGGTGTTGGATTCGCCTCGCCCCGGTGATAATGCTCTAGCACCCTGTTAGCACCATCTGCTGGCACTAACGGGAGTCGCTAAGGCACCGAATTTTTCCCCCTCTGACTCTACATCTGACCAAGTTGGCAATTATGCTCAATAGTGATTGCCTTTAACTTTACCATCACGTCGGACATTTGGCCACACTTCATGGACATTAGATTATGAACTGAAGCCAAAGAGAGTATTTATATTGGGGCAGCAGTTCTTTACTTCAAGACACATGATTCATGAATAAATTTAGAAAGCGTTTACCAGTTGACCAGCCCCTTTTTTGGGGGATCCTACAATAACACTTAGCAAAGTGAGGAACCTCAAGGACTAAACAACTGTTGATTGGTGCAGCCTTCAAGAGGGTCACCACAAGGACAAAGACCACAAGGGCAAGCCCCCGAAAATCCACTGAGTGTGAAAGATCGGCAACACAGATCTGCAATGGGAATTCCCTGCAACATCAAACTAGCCAAAATCTATAACCAGAACAGAATGCTTGCAATGTTATTACATTTGTCTTTAACAAATGAGCCATTGAAAAATCAGCTACATAGAACAATCGTTTATTTTTTGTTTGTATTTCTGTTGATATTAAAAATATATTTGCTTTTACTGAATGCTGATGGCATCAGGGGAACTGGTGTGTAGCAGTTTCTGAGCTGGATATCGGAAAGGAACTCACATCAGAGAATATAGTCATCATTTGTTATTTCTAAAGCTATGTTATTAATTATCCTCCATCCCTCTTCCAATGTCTTGGACAAGATAACATCGCTTCAGCATGGAAAGCTTACTTTGGTGCTCAACAAGTTATTTCATGCAGCAGTTTTGGCTATACAAAAATCCCACAAGAAGTTTGACCTGTTGCTATAACGACAGAAACACAGCAAATGTTGATAAAGCAGCCATGGTGTGGAGATGCCGGTGTTGGACTGGGGTGGACAAATGTAAGAAGTCACACAACACCAGGTTATAGTCCAACAGTTTTATTTGAAATCACAAGCTCCAAATAAAACTGTTGGACTATAACCTGGTGTTGTGTGACTTCTTACAGTTGATAAAGTAGCATCTGATTGGCTGACAATCGAATTTCAAACAGTTTTTCAATGAATCAAAAATTATTTTCATTGAGATGGTCCTAATTTTTAAAATGGTGGGAACATCTAGAGGCAAACAAAAGCAGGTAAGTTGGTAAACATAGATACAAAACAATTTGAAAATAAATGACAGACTTGTATCAGCAGAATGGTGCATCATGTTAGTCATGTAATGCAATGATTTACACCACTGCGTGGAATTTTCAAACAAATGCTGGCCAACCGCTTCTCCAGAGTGATGGTTGCTCTTTAAGGAAATATAGCCTTATATGTGGAGGTAAGTTTGTGGATTTTTAAAGAAACTGATATCAAGACCACATGGGTTCCATTCCTCAGCACAGGGACTCTCTAATCAAAATGGGGGCTCTTGCACACTTTTTAATGGGAAAAAAAGTATCATAAATGCATAGCACAAATGGGGTTTCTGTGGGGTTTTGTCAATGCCCACTCCAGAGACTTGAGCACATAATCTAGGCTGACACTTTAGTGCAATACTGAAGGAGAGCTGTACTGACGGAGGTGCTATCTTTTGCGTGGAAGTTAAAGACCCCATGGCACTATTCGAAGAGCAACGGAGATCTCCCGGAGTCCTGGCCAACATTTATTCTTCAACCAGCATCACTAAAGCAGATCAGTCATTTATCTCATTGCTGCTTGTGGAACCCAGAGCTGGTGTAAGATTCTCCTTTTTGGGATCTTTAATTCCAAAAGATTCGATGTTGACCCAAATTGGTAGCAGAGATTAAGGGCTAAAAAGTGGGCTGCTTTGCACCTCTCGTTAGCGCCCCCGGGGGCAAATGCCCTAGTGCCCGGGTGCGGTGCTGCTAACGCCTCATGTAGAATTCAGCGGGAGGTTAGCGATGGCGGTTGCCAGTAGCGACCCGCTCCGCTGCACTGGCGATGATGTCAAACTTCCCTTGTGCCCCCTGGCCTATTGCTGGGCGAAATGTGCGACAGCATCAGGGAGCGGTTTTGTAGCGGCGGTAGCGGGCGGCAGCGCAATTTAAAGGGCAGTTGTCGGGCGGCCATTTTTATTTTGGCCGACTGTCAGCACCTGTCCCCTTTCACATTTGTATACAGGGTGCTGGCCATGATCGCTCAGCCCGACACTCCTTGAGTGCCAGGCCGTTTCCACAGCACCCTGCTCCCCGGTGGTCCAGCAGGTCCCCAGTGTGCGCAGCACTAGGCCCCTCCACTTTAATCAGGGGAGGGGGGCTTGCAATGATGCAGTGCTACGTGGTGCTGCTGCACGTCTTGCCATGATATTGAGTAGTAGTGCCCCAAGAAAGAGGTAGAGTTCTTCCAGTAGTGCCCCGCCTCCTTGGGGCACTACTACTGAATTTACGGGGTAGGGGCGCTAACGTTTTCGGGGCGCTAAAATTAGCGAGGTTAGCGTCCTAAAATGGGCTATTCCCAATTTTTCCCCCTAAAACTTTATTTCTTGATTTATTCAGTACAATCAAGGATCAACAACCCTTACTGTGTCTTAAGCAGCAGTAACAAAGCATACATAGATACATACATAGAAGATAGGAGCAGGAGTAGGCCATTCGGCCCTTCGAGCCTGCTCCGCCATTCAATGAGATCATGGTGGATCATCCAAATTCAGTACCCGGTCCCTGCCTTCTCCCCATATCCCTTGATCCCTTTAGTCTTAAGAAATATATCCAACTCTTTCTTGAATATATTTAATGAACTGGCCTCCACTGCCCCCTGTGGCAGAGAATTCCACAGGTTCACCACTCTCTGGGTGAAGAAATTCTTCCACATTTCAGTCCTAAATGGCTTACCCCTTATCCTTAGACTATGACCCCTGGTTCTGGACTCCACGGCCATCAGAAACATTCTTCCTGCATCTAGTCTGTCCAGGCCTGACAGAATTTTATAGGTTTTGATGAGATCCCCTCTCAATCTTCTAAACTCCAGTGAGTATAAGCCCAATCGACACAATCTCTCCTCATACATCATTCCTGCCATCCCAGGTATCAGCCTGGTGAATCTTCGCTGCACTCCTTCCATGGCAAGAACGTCCTTCCTCAGGTAAGGCGACCAAAACTGCACACAATACTCAAGGTGTGGTCTCACCAAGGCCCTGTACAACTGCAGCAAGACATCCTTGTTCTTGTACTCGAACCCTCTTGCTACGAAGGCCAACATACCATTTGCCTTCTTAACCACCTGCTGCACCTGCATGCTTACCTTCAGCGACTGGTGTACAAGAACACCCAGGTCTCTTTGCACTTCCCCTTCTCCCAATCTATTACCATTCAAATAATAATCTGCCTTCCTGTTTTTGCCACCAAAGTGGATAACCTCACATTTATCCACATTATAGTGCATTTGCCATGTTTCTGCCCAATCACCCAACCTGTCCAAATCGTGCTGGAGTTTCACGACATCCTCCTCACAGCATATCCTCCCCCCCAGCTTTGTGTCGTCTGCAAATTTGGAGATATTACATCCAATTCCCTCGTCCAGATCATTAATATATATTGTGAACAGCTGGGGTCCTAGGACCGATCCTTGCGGTACCCCACTAGTCACTGCCTGCCACTCAGAAAATGACCCGTTTATTCCAACTCTTTGCTTTCTGTCCGCCAACCAGTTCTCTATCCAAGTCAATACCTTGCCCCAATCCCATGTGCCTTAATTTTGCACGCTAATCTCTTATGCGGGACCTTATCGAAAACCTTCTGAAAGTCCAAATACACCACATCCACTGGTTCTCCCTTATCTATTTTACCAGTTACATCCTCAAAAAATTCCAGTAGATTAGTCAAGCATGATTTACCTTTTGTAAATCCATGTTGACTTTGTCCGATCCATTCACTGCTTTCCAAGTGCTCTGCTATTACATCTTTTATAATGGACTCTAGCATTTTCCCCACTACCGATGTCAAGCTTACCGGTCTATAATTCCCTGCCTTTTCTCTACCACCTTTTTTGAATAGTGGGGTAACATTAGCTACCCGCCAATCCATGGGTACCGTTCCAGAGTCTATCGAGTTCTGGAAGATGACCAGCAATGCATCTACTATTTCTAGGGCCACTTCCTTAAGCACCCTGGGATGTAGATTATCAGGCCCTGGGGATTTATCAGCCTTCAGTCCCATCAATTTTCCTAACACCATTTCCCTACAAATGCTGATTTCTTTCAGTTCCACCCTTTCATCAGACCCTATGTTCCCTGGCATCTCTGGGAGGTTATTTGTGTCCTCCTTTGTGAAGACAGAACCAAAATATGTATTTAGTTGGTCTGCCATTTCTTTGTTCCCCATTATAAATTCCCCCGATTCTGACTGCAAAGGACCTACGCTTGACTTCACCAATCATTTTCTCTTCACATATCTATAAAAGCTTTTACAGTCAGTTTTTATGTTCTCTGCAAGCTTACTCTCATATTCTATTTTCCCTTTCTTAATTAATCCCTTTGTCCTCCTTTGTTGAATCCTAAACTGCTCCCAATCCTCAGGATTATTGCTTTTTCTGGCCAATTTATATGCCCTCTCCTTGGACCTTATGCTATCCCTAATTTCCCTTGTTAGCCACGGTTGGGTCACCTTTTTTGTTTTATTTTTATACCAAACTGGGATGAACAAATTCTGTAGTTCATCCATTCGGTCTTTGAATGTTTGCCATTGCCTATCCAGCGTCAACCCTTTGAGTGCCATTCCCCAATCAATCGTACCCAACTTGCTCCTCAGACCATCATAGTTTCCTTTTTTTAAATTGAGGACCCTAGTCTCCGAGTCAACTACTTCATTCTCCATCTTAATGAAGAATTCGATCATATTATGATCGCTCCGACCCAAGGGGCCTCTTACAACAAGATTGCTAATTAATCCGTTCTCGTTACATAATACCCAGTTTAAGATGGCCTGATCTCTGGTTGGTTCCTCGACATATTGGTCCAGGAAACCATCCCGTAAACACTCCAGGAATTCCTCCTCCACAGTATTGTTACTCATTTGGTTGGCCCAATCTATATGTAGATTAAAGTCACCCATGATGACTGCTGTGCCCTTATTGCACGCTTCTTTAATTTCTCTTTTAATGCCATCCCCAACCTCTGCCTTACTGTTTGGAGGTCTATAAACCACTCCCACTAACGTTTTTTTCCCCTTAGTATTTCTCAATTCTACCCATACAGATTCCACCTCATCAGAGCTAATATCCTTCATTACAATTGTGTTAATCCCTTCTTTAAACAGTAATGCTACCCCACCTCCCTTTCCTTTTTGCCTATCTTTCCTGAATATCGAATACCCCTGGATGTTGAGTTCCCAGTCCTGGCCTTCCTTGAGCCACGTTTCCGTAATCCCAACCAAATCGTTTTTGTTTACTTCTATTTGCGCAGCCAATTGATCCACCTTATTACAAATGCTCCTCGCATTAAGACACAAAGCCTTCAGGCTTGTTTTTTTAACGCTCTTAGACCTATTAGAATTATTATTTACTGTGGCCGTGTTTGATTTAAACCGCTGATTTCTCTGACTGCCACTTTTGTTTTTCTCCTTCCTATCTTTTGCTTTTATCCTTGTTTCCCTTTCCTCTGTCTCCCTGCTCAGGTTCCCAACCCCCTGCCATTTTAGTTTAAACCCTCCCCCACAGCACTAGCAAACACTCCCCCTAGGACATTGGTTCCAGCCCTGCCCAGGTGCAAACCGTCCGGTTTGAACTGGTCCCACCTCCCCCAGAACTGGTTCCAATGTCCCAGGAACATAAAGCATAGTCATACTACGCCATTATGCCTTGGGTAAAACCCACAGTAGGAGTTGTCTGGCCCCTCCGGCACGGTCCTCTGAGTTCACTATTCTTGCCCCCTGGTGTCCCACACCTTCCGATACGATCCCCTCGAGTCCACTATCCTCGCTCCCTGGTGTCCCACACCTTCCGGTACGATCCTCCCGAGTCCACTATCCTTGCCCCCTGGTGTCAGGCTCCAATTTTTTACAATTAACCCTTACTGGGATCTCCTTTTAATACCTTTTCTTTCCATTCAAATGTATGGGAGGAAAAATTGGGTATCGCCCATTTTGGGGCACTAATATCAGCCGGGCGCTAAGTTTAGCGCCCGGCACTAATTAATTTGCCCCTATCACCCCTGGAGGTGATTTGAGCACTAAATCAAGCACTACACACCTCTCTTAAGGCGCTAACGTCGGGGAGCGTGGCGCTACCTCAGAACGCTACCGAAGCTCAGGTGGTCAGTTACCATGGAAGCCAGAGAGACTGGCGCCATCAACTTAAAGGGGAGGGGCCAGCTTGCTGGCCAGCCACTCACTGCTCATTGCAGCCTTGAATCTTGGCCTGGAGAGACCTCAAAAGCAATTGTGTTGGAAGCACTAATGGATAGGCCAGGGAAAGAGCTCGGCGCTTAGGAACCTCAAAAGTGGTGCTGAGGACCTAAACTCCTTAGGACAGCATTAAATATCTCCAGACGTCTCTTTCCCTCTCAACATGTGTGTACCAAAAATTTTACCGACAAGAAAAAGCAGGAAAAGCACGCCTTTAAATAGCACTCCCCCTGCCCCTTCCCGACTTGAAAATGTTCCCCTCTAGTTGCTAGTGGCAGGCGCTAAAGCAGGGGCATGAATCAATTTCCGGTCTGGGGCGCTACCGGGGCGTTGCATGCTTGACTGACGTCACAATTTGCGGGTGCAGGAGATCGTGGCGGTATTATTTAGCGTCAGCGCAAAATGACGGGTCAATTTCGCGAAGGTGCTAAAATCGCCGCGCTCGGGCGCTAAGTTGCTAGCGCCCTGTTAGCGCCCCCAGAGGCGCTAACGGGAAGCGCTAACCAACTGAAATTTTCCCCCATGGAGTCTTTCTGAATCAATTAGTGACTTTATTTCTATAGGGTCTCCTGTGTCACCTGACCTTAACCAGGTTCATTCTTGTTTGTTTTCCTACAGTAATTAGTTATTTTTAAAAGAAACAAAGCATAAAACATTCATTTTTTAAGTCTTACACAGACCCCTTCCTTATCTGTTTTGCTACCTTATCAGTCTAGTTTCTGTGGTTGCAAAGATTCCAGCCCCAGCTGTTGTCTTGTTTTTCTCGAGTTATTACAAGTCCTATCTTTTCAAGGTCTGTGACTTCACGGCCCCCGGTGGGACATTGCTGTGCGCAAATCGGTTGCAGCATTTCCTCATGCTACAACAGTGACTATGCTTTAAAAGTACTTCATTGGCTGTGAATCATCTTGGAATGTCATGAAAGGCACTATATAAATGAAAGTTATTTCATATATATTATGAGAGAGTGGGCAGCGAACTGACTCTTAGCCTCTTCCTAATCGGTAGCTCTGTGGCTAGTCTGCTCAACACCTCCCTGCCCGAGATCAATAACTTCTTTTGTGTGAGGAACTGCAGACTAGAACTCACACCCTGCCTCAGTGTGTTGGAGCCCTCAGCATCATGCTGTACTTCAGCACTGTCCAACCAACAGCTACTTCATCGTAGTGTAGCTTAAGGGTAATGTACCATGTAAAACACCCCTATGAACACCTCAAACCACAAGTTTCAACCACAGCAAGCATGATCCTGTACAAGGAGAAATCACTGGCATTGTCTGGAAAGGAAATTTGGAGTGCCCTCAGTGTGGTTACTTTCTCACATATGTTTATGAGGTCACTATACAAGAACTCATGGACCTTACCCACAAACCATCAGATCAGAACCACAAGCAGAACCAAAGGCCTGGGTCCTTAACCTTCCACAACACTTTGGGTGAACCATAACCACCTGCCTTTGACACAGAGCTTCCTTTTTACAGGGAATGAGCAATAATTTCTTGTTCATGTGTGGCTAAACCAACCTTCCCTAAACCATATGAGCAACACACAATGAGGTCAATTATTCCCAACTAGGCATCTAATAAGACAGAAAGACATTAAAACAAGAAGTCCCTAATGGCAGCTAAATTCAATGCATAACTACCTCTCATCTTTTTGTGCTTTCCGTCAAAAGGAATGATACTATTACAGTTGTGCAGGCTGTAAATATTTATTAACAGAATGTCTTATAAAATTACTCCTCAGTGCACGAAGGTTTTCTATTCTCTACATTGTTACTGTAAATAACAATTATCTTTTCTCTTCTGTTTCCAGTTTGCTGTGAATATCTCAGTATTTCTCCATTTTCCTATTGACAGTCACATTTAGCAATACATCATCTCCCTGCTCTTTTGCCATTAAATGGTTTTGTTATTTTTCTTCATTCGTATAATGATTTTAGCTGTGGTACAGTATCTGTTTAAATACACTGCTGGCACCTCTGCCTGTAGTGAAAGATTTCACCTAATCCATCTGTTGCAGTGACTCTTGGGTATCATTGTGGAATCTACAATTTGTACTGTGAAAGAAACAATATGAGTTGCAGTGCTATTGTTGAGTTTTATGCTGTGAATATATCTCTGGAATTGATGATTTACTTTAGAGTTTAAGGGACAAAACAAATGTCCTTGCAGAACTAGTAGTCCCACAAACATGAAATCCTATGGTAATGGTACTATAAAATTCTCTTCAGTCATATTACAAAACCAGACTGCTCATTCCCCAGTACAAATTGCTTTTGGTGTGTACATTTCTCCTTTGTATTTGTCAAATAAAGATATATTTTGAGGTGTGATTAAACACCAGTTTTTAATTAAAGAAAGAACTTGCATTTATATAGCACCTTTCACATCCTCAGGATGTTCCAAAGCATTTCATAGAATCATAGAAAGTTAAAGCACGGAAGGAGGCCATTTCGGCCCATTGTGTCCGCCCGGCCAACAAAGAGCTATCCAGCCTATTCTCACTTCCCAGCTCTTGGTCCATAGCCCTGCAGGTTAGAGCATCCCAATTGCACATCCAAGTACTTTTTAAATGTGGTTAGGGTTCCTGCCTCTACCACCCTTTCAGGCAGTGAGTTCCAGACCCCCACAACCCTTTGGGTGAAGAAATTTCTCCTCAAATCCCCTCTAAACCTTCCACCAATTACTTTAAATCTGTGCCCCCTGGTTTTTGACCTCTCTGCTAAGGGAAATAGGTCCTTTCTATCCACTTTATCTATGCCCCTCATAATTTTATACACCTCAATAAGGTCTCCTCTCAGCCTCCTCTGTTCCAAGGAAAACAGACCCAGCCTATCCAGTCTTTCCTCATAGCTAAGATTCTCTACTCCTGGCAACATCCTTGTAAATCTCCTCTGTACCCTCTCTAGTGCAATCACATCTTTCCTGTAATGTGGTGAATTGTAAATTGATTTCTCAGTCAATGAAGGATTTTTGCAGTGTCGCCACTGCTGTAATGTAGGGAAATGCAGCAGCCAATTTGTGCACTGCAAGGTCCCATAAATAGCAAAGAGATACATGACAATATAATCATTCTTTTAAAGTTATGTTGGATGAGGGATAAATGTTGGCTAGACATTGGGAGAACTCCCCTGTTCATTTGGACAATGCCATAGGATCGTTTATGCCCGCCTGAGAAGACAGACAAGGCCTCGGTTTAAAATCGCATCAGAAAGCACTCCTTCAGTAATGCACTGAAGTGTCAAGTCCTGGAGTGGGGCTTGAATCCCCAACCATTCTGACTCATTGAGAGTGCTACCACTGAGTCAAGGCTGACAGCTATAGTATTTATAAGCTGATGCATACCAAACCAGTAAACCACTCATGCTGGATTAGGTTTGACCACAAGTGATTACTAGATTAGACTAATGCACTGCAGTTGGCCCAAAGAAATAACGGAGCAGATTTTCCTCAGTAGTTATGCCTTCCACCTGGTGCTGGAAGTAATACCAAGCATGCAATTTGCCCAGTATAAGCAGGTATATTGCAATGGGTGCAAATGGTGGTGTCCATGGAGGTGTTGAATCTTCTGGATCTGACACTCTGAGCCACAGCCCAGCAGTTTGAAAAGCTACTGCTGGCTAAAAATTGATACTGTAGCTATCGTCTGAGATGAAAGATTGGTAGAAACAATATAATTGCACCCTTAAAGTGCCAAATTTCTTCAGTTTACAAAATAGCTCCTCCACACATTCTTCCAAATTGAATTCTTAGCATATTTAGTTGTACACCCAAACTGTACGCAGGTATTATAGTATAATATTCCATAAATAATATCACAAAAACCTCATCTTGATGCAAGTAATCCTATGCACCTATTATTGGTTAAGCCTGACATAAGAATATAAGAATTAGGAGCAGGAGTTGGCCATACAGCCCTTCGAGCCTGCTCCGCCATTTAATGCCTGATCTTCAACCTCAACTCCACTTTCCCGCAAAATCCCCATATCCCTTGATTCCCTTAGAGTCTAAAAATCTATTGATCTCAGCCTTGAATATACCCAACGACTGAGCATCCGCAACCTTCTGGGGTAGAGAATTCTAAAGATTCACAACCCTCTGAGTGAAGAAATTTCTCCTCATCTCAGTCCCCTTATCCTGAGATAATGCCACCAAGTTTTTAAAAATTTGTTCCAGGGATGTGGGCATCGCTGGCAAGACCGGAATTTATTGCCCATCCCTAATTGCCCTTGAGGAAGTGACAGTGAGGCGCCTCTTGAACTGCTGCAGTCCGTGTGGTGAAGGTACTCCCACAGTGCTATTAGGGAGGGAGTTCCATGATTTTGACCCAGCGACGATGAAGTCAGGATGGTGTGTAACTTGGAGGGGTACTTGCAGGTGATGTAATTCCCCGCCTGCTACCCATGTCATTCTAGGTGGTAGAGGTTGCGGGTTTGGGAGGTGCTGCCGAAGAAGTTGTCCAGGTCTTGGACTGCTTCATTATCTGGGGAGCTGTGAATGGAACTGAACAGTGTGCAATCATTAGTGAACATCCTCACTTCTGACCTAACGATGGAGGGAAGGTCATTGATAAAGCAGCTGAAGATGGTTGGGCCTAGGACACTGCCCTGAGGAACTCCTGCAGCGATGTCCTGCTGCTGTTGTCCTTCTAGGTGAAAGAGGTTGCGGGTATGGGAGGTGCTGCCGAAGAAGCCTTGGTGAGTTGCTGCAGTGCATCTTGTAGATGGTACACAATGCAGCCACAGTATGGTGGTAGAGGGAGTGAATGTTTAAGGTGGTGGAAGGGGTGCCGATCAAATGGGCTGCTTTGTCCTGGATGGTGTCGAGCAACTTGAGTGTTGTTGGAGCTGCACTCATCCAGGCAAGTGGGGAGTATTCCATTACATGTGCCTTGTACCTTGTAGATGGTGGAAAGGCTTTGGGGAGTCAGGAGGTGAGACACTCACTACAGAATATCTAGTCTCTGACCTGCTCTTGTTGCCACTGGCTGGTCCAGTTAAGTTTCTGGTCAATGGTAACCCCCAGGATGTGGCAAGTTTAATGGGTAATTAATGGCCAATCCGGTAAGTTTGTAATAAAAACAAGGCGGCTAAGGGCGCGATGCCGTTTTCATGAAGCTAACACAGGAACGCTGCAACTCGGCCAGAAACTTTTGGATATTCACATTTAACCGTGCATCTACCCCTAACCCATTTACCCAGAAATAACAGTGAGCTCCATTAGCCTTGTCATTATTTAGACAGCAAATTCTGGCACTCGATATTTCTGACGAAGAATGGATTCCTTTTCTTGACTCTGGAATAATGTTACTTTTTTGTTCCTAAGGAATAACAGTCACAGCCTCTAATTGTGTCTGGTGATTCACAACGTGAAAACTCCTCCTCTATCCTACCTTCTAAAGTATGTGTGGTGCCATTCTCTGAGCTAGTGCTTGCTAGAGCCAGGTCAAGCACCGTTGCATCTTAAGGAAGGCTCTCTTCCTCTTCTTGCACTGGCACAGGGGCGTCCACATTTTCAACACCTGGAATGAAAGAGAGTGCCAAGGGTTAACTTGTACTGTTAAGGAGGAACAGAGAGAGATGCGTGGTTGTAGAAAAGAACATAAGAATTAGGAGGAGGAGTAGGCCATACCGTCCCTCAAACCTGCCCCGCCATCCAATAAGATCATGGCTGATCTTCAACCTCAACTCCACCTTCCTGCCCAATCCCCATATTTCTTGATTCCCCTGGAGTCCTAGAGTTAGCCTGACATCAGAAAGTAGCTGCAGTTTGTCAAGCAGAATATGGAGGGTGAGATAGAAGTGAGAAAGGAAAAAGAGGGTAAGTTGTGAAGAGACACGGCACATCATTTCCTCCAGCGTTGCCACTCACCACAGCCATGATTCTCCCCCTGCCCATGACTGCCAGTATGCCCTCCTCCAGAGAGGGAAGGGTTTGTGGGTGGACACAGCCTCTTTCGCTTGCTGTGTCTTGCCTCATGGTGTACGTAACCTTCTCCTGCAAGAATGAAAGGAAGTTGTGAGCGATAGCCTTGTGAGCTGTTTTGAGAATGTGTTTGTTATGGTGGAATAGTACAGATATTGTGTGCAAGGTGTGAGGTGTGGGGAAGTAAGGGCTGCAATAGTGGTGAGAGTAGGAAGGTAGAAGTGTGAGAAGGAGGTAGATTGAAGTGTGGTGCAGAGATTGCATAAGAGTGAAGGGAAGCAAGGGAGGGGAGTTGTTGTGAATAGTAAGGCTGCAGGTGATGCCGGTGTAAAAAGAGAATAATGGATGTTACCTTACCTTGACAAATCTGGTGAGATCATTGAACTTTTTCCGGCATTGCAGCCATTGACCTGCTCTGCAACCTCTTCCCACTTGCAGTGGAGGTGCTGCCTGGATGGCTTTCTGCCCCCTGGGGGCAAACAGCATATTCCTCCTCCTGTCTGCCTGGACCAGGGCTTCCAACGTGACATTGAAGAACCTGGGGGCCAGTTCTGTTACGTCCGTGTAATAATAAGAAAAGGACTGCAGAGAATGGTACAACAGGTGTTTACTCAACGTGGTTCAAACTGCAACTGAAACAACAGATTACTACTCAGCGTTATATACAGGTGTGGTCACTGCCGGTACTACAGTATACATGAGCTGTAGAAAGTAGTTCCCCCCTTAAAGGTACATACATTACAATTCCTCCCCTTTTAGATTAACAGTACCATAACACTCATTTAACAATTAAATATCAAACTAATTACAATTAACACTTTTAACATGCAACATTAGCTGAAAATAGTCTATTTATAAATTCAGTCTTTGGGGAGGCTTCCTGATCCTTTCTGGATAGCGCCTTTCCCGAGTGTCTTGCTCTTGGTGCGGAGGCGATTCTGGCCCCCTGTCGTCGGTTGGTTCATCAGCTTCCGATGCTACTGTTTCTGGGGTCGATGCTACCTGTACGTCGGGTTCATCACCAGGTACGTATGGGCGAGGCATGGGGTTGACTTGTTCCTGTGACTCTAGGATCTGGTCAGCATGGCATCTCACGATGCTCTCCCCAACGTCCACTGTGTACATTAGTGGGCCCTGCCGTGTGCATATTGTTCCTGGCTGCCATTTTTCTGTTCGGTAGTCGCGGGCCAAGACTGGTTGCCCTACATTGAAGCTCCTTGTTGGCTTCTCATGGATGTGCTGGAATTGCTTACTCTCAACATCTCTTCGTACGTTTGGTCTGAGCAAATCCAGGCGAGATCTTAACCTTCGGCTAAAGAACATCATGGCTGGGGCCTGGTTGGTGACTGCATGTGTCGCATTCCGGTAGGCGAACAGGAAATTGTCCACCTTGTGCTGCAGCGGAATGTTGTCATTGTACATAGCCTTTATTGCCTTCTTAAAGTTTTGTACGAACCTCTCAGCCAATCCATTTGTGGCTGGATGATACGGGGCGGATGTGTAATGCCTTACCCCATTCTTTTTCAAGAACCTCCGGAACTCTTCGGACACAAACTGTGGTCCATTGTCGGAGCAAATCTGTTCTGGCAAGCCATTCCTGGCAAAAATGGTCTGTAGGACTGCAACAGTTTTCTCCGTGGTGGTGGAGGACATTTTGATGACCTCAGGCCATTTTGAGTGTGCATCCACAGCTATTAAAAACATTGAGTCCATGAATGGACCAGCAAAATCAATATGCACCCGTTGCCATGGAGATGAGGGCCACTCCCATGGGTGTAGAGGGGCCTGTGGTGGTGCATTTTGGACTTTCTGGCATCCTGAGCAGCTCTTGGTCAGGTCCTCGATTTGTTTATCGATTCCCGGCCACCACACATAAGCCCTGGCTAGGCTTTTCATTTTTACCCCTCCCAGATGACCCTCATGAAGCTCATTGAGCACTCTCTCCCTTAACTTAGGTGGAATTACCACTCAGGATCCACACATCAAGGTCCCCCGGCACACTGACAGCTGTTCTCTCCTTGTCGAGAATGCTGGCAACAGTGAGTCGCCATATGCTGGCCATCCCTTCACCGTCAAATCATACACGCGAGACAGTGTCGGGTCATTTCGGGTTTCCTTTTCGATACAAGCGTTAGTTACCGGTAGGTATTCAACTATAGTCGAATGGAATATTTCGACAGGATCCACTGCTGGTGCTTCCTCCTCAGTAGGCAGTGGCAGGCATGATAGCCCATCAGCATTTCCATGCTGTTTCGTGCCCTTATATTCAATCTCATAGTCGTGCGCCCCTAGAAAAAGTGACCATCTTTGTAGTCGTTGCGCAGTCATCACCGGAACGCCCTTCTTCAGATTAAAAATGGAGACAAGAGGCTGGTGATCAGTCAGCAAGGTGAATTTCTGCCCGTGCAGATAGTGATTGAACTTTTTCACTCCCCACACTAGACTGAGTGCCTCCCTGTCAATCTGGGCGTAGTTACGCTCGGCTGAGGTTAGTGATCGTGACGCAAAGGCTATTGGCCTCTCTGAGCCGTCCGAGAATTTGTGCGACAGCCCCGCTCCAATGCCGTAGGGTGACGCATCACAAGCCAACCGAATTGGTAATGCTGGGTTGTAATGGGCCAATACCTCTTTCGATGTGATTAGTGTTTTGCTCTACTGGAAAGCTCGTCTGCATTCGTCATTCCACTTCCATGGCACCCCAGTTTGCAGTAGGGTGTTCAGTGGGTGTAGTATTGTAGACAAATTTGGCAAGAACTTATGGTAGTAGTTTACCAGCCCGAGGAACGACCTCAGTTGTGACACGTTTTCCGGTGCTGGAGCCTTGACTACTGCCTCAATCTTCTCTGGGGACTTATGTAACCCCTCATTATCGATAACGTGGCCACAATATGAGATCTGTTTTCTAAAAAACTCGCATTTGGGGCGGTTAGCTCGGAGCCCATATTCCTGCAATCTAGTGAGCACCTGCTCCAGGTTGGCAAGGTGATCACTGTCATTTTCGCCCGTGACCAGGATGTCGTCCAAATAACACTGGGTCCCTGGGATCCCTTGCAGGACTTGTTCCATTGCCCTCTGCCAAATAGTCGGAGCTGATGCTACCCCGAATACCAGCTGGTTGTATTGGTAGAGACCTTTATGGGTGTTGATTGTGAGGTATTTTTTTGATCCTTCTTCTACCTCCATTTGCAGATACGCCTGGGCCAGATCAATCTTAGTGAAGCGTTTCCCTCCAGATAGCGAGGCGAAAATATCTTTAATCCGCAGAAGTGGATATTGTACGGTGTGAAGGACCGGGTTCACTGTTACCTTAAAGTCCCCACAGATGCGAACCTTCCTTGGTTCCCCAGGCGTGCTGCTCAACGACTTTTTCATCACAGGGATGATGGGTGTAGCCCACTCGCTCCAGTCTACCTTGGACAGTACACCTGAACGTTCCAGACTCTCCAGCTCTGCTTCGACGGCTGGGCGGATTGCATAAGGTACCGGTCTGGCCGTAAAAAATTTTGGGCTTGCGTTTTCTTCAATTTTAGTCGTCGCTGTCATGCCTTTTAGTGTTCCGAGTCCTTGCTAGAACACTTCTTTCGCGTCAGTTAGGATCTTTGACAGTCGCCCAGGTGTGACGTCGTCATCCTTTTTGTCAGCCACAGTCAGTGCCTGTATGGAATACCAATCCAGTTGTATTTTCCGGATCCATTCACGTCCCAGTAATGGTGGTCCTCCATCTTGCAATACATACAGGTCTAGTTTTGGTGTTTCCTTACCGTTATATAAAACGGTCACCCTTATTTTTCCTTTCGGTAGACTTTTTGCCCCATGTACGTCTTCAAAATAATTTTTGTGTCTCTCAAGGGTATGTGTGAGAATAGCCGCTCGTAGTCCCGTCGGTTTATGACTGTTAGAGCTGATCCTGTGTCCAATTCCATCTTTACCTGGACTCCTGCTATCTTGAGAGTGACCCAAATGGTTCGGTGATCCTCCGTTGTGATCACATTATGTAGTTTCAGACAACTCAGTTCCCTGCTTTCGGAGTCGTTATCACTCTTTTGTTCGTCTGAACTATTCTCCGTTATCTTATGTACCTTCTTGTACTTCCCTTTGGTCGGTTTCTTATTGCTGGTTTTCTTTCCCGACCTGCAGACTCGTGCTATGTGTCCTACTTTTCCACACTGTCTGCACACTTTGTCTTTGAACCAGCAATCATTCTGGTCGTGTGTTGTTCTGCCGCAGCGATAACACTTCTCTGTTCCATATGACATTTCATTTGTGCCATATTCTTGTGGTCTCTGTTGTATCTCTGCAGCGCCCCGTGCTGCTGCTTCATATGATACCGCAATGCTGAAAGCCTTTTCCAGCGTAAGGTCCTTTTCAGATAAAAGCCGTTTCTGGGTTCATTCACTTTGAAGCCCACACACAAACTTGTCCCTTAAGGTATCTGCCAGTCCCGCTCCAAACTGGCAGTGTTTTGATAGTTTGCGCAGTTCTGTTAAATAATCAGCATTGCTTTCATCCTTATGCTGGTTCCGTTTGTGAAACTTGAATCTTTCTGCTATCAGCAGCGGTGTGGGGTTTAAGTGGTCCTGTAGGATTGACACTATGTTTTCAAAATCCTTTTCTGCTGGCTTCTCTGGGGTTACTAGGTTTCATAGTAAGCCATACGTTTTTGCACCCATTGAATTCAACAATACCAGCGCTTTCTTGTCATCTGGCACTTTATTCGCCTTGCAGTATACTTCTATGTGTTCGACATATGTCGCCCAATCTTCGACTTCATTGTCGAACGCTGTGATACTGCCACTCTTCGGCATCTTTGGGTGTGGTTAGACTGGCTTAAAATGGCGTCTCCCGCGCTTTCCTTTCTTCCCCGCTGCGGCTTAAAATGGCATCTCCCGCGCTGCTGCCAACGCCGCTCTCGGCGGTCCTCATGGCAAATGGCGACGCCCTGTGGGTTTCGTGCGCTGCTCCTGCGCTGCTGCCAACGTCGCTCTCTGCGGTCCTCGTGGCAATGGCAGTGCCTCACGTTTTCCTGTGTGCCTCTCTCCCCCGTTGACGCTGCTCGGCCCTTGAACACCGGCTGCGCTCTGCTCTCTCTCGCCTCTCTCCCCCGTTGACGCCGCTCGGTCCTGAACACCGGCTGCGCCCTGTGCGCTCTGACCTCTCTCCCCCGTCAACGCTGCTCGGCCTTTTTCTGTGCCGCTCGGTCGGGCTCTAGCCCGTCACTGTCCGGGAAGTGTCTGCGCAGTACCTGTTGCCAGCCTGTTTTGCTGGACCACCATGACTGGAAAGCCAAGCCTGGCTCTCGACAGCCTCCCCCTGTGATGCTCAAATCTCCGCTGGATGACTGGGCGGTTGCCCGTGGTCGACACCCGTGCTTCTGGACTCGACCTTCTTCCACTGTTCTCCAGGAGCGAATCCCTGGGAGGTGATGCAGAGCTGCAGGTAGGTTCGAACTTGCTCGTCGCCACTGTTACGTCCGTGTAATAATAAGAAAAGGACTGCAGAGAACGGTACAACAGGTGTTTACTCAACGTGGTTCAAACTGCAACTGAAACAACAGATTACTGCTCAGCGTTATATACAGGTGTGGTCACTGCCGGTACTACAGTATACATGAGCTGTAGAAAGTAGTTCCCCCCTTAAAGGTACATACATTACAAGTTCTATAAGTCTTGCAGCCATTCTTGTGTTCACAAAAGTTCCCTGCTGTCTGCAGCCACAGTGCACCTCCCCTTTAAGAGGTGTAGGCTGCCTTTCAGTGGCATCAGAGATACCTGATTTCATGCCCCCCAAACAGGCAGCCCATAAGCAGCATGGGTAGCGCTGGCTGCATGCTTGACCTATGATAATGAAGTCCCAGCACAAATTTCACATGTTCCTTGCGCCCACATGAACAGGGGTGTGTAGCACCCATCCTTCCTCCTACGTGCACATATTCAGGTGCGATCGAATTTGTAGGCCATGTCGCCATTTGTCACAGCAAACGCATAAATGACCGGGTGGGTGCACCTATGCTCCGACTGACTGCAGGGAATTCCACAGGTGGAAGTGATGGCTGAAATTTTTCTAGAACTCTATGCAGGATTTTGGGGAAATGGGTAAACAACAAGCACTGGTTGCAGTTTCTCTTTTTGTGTGGGTTAGATGGTTGCACTTAGCAAAGTGAAATACTGAAGACAGCTTTGTTTTTTGAGCGCAAAAAACAGGTTTGAAGTGTTTGCAAAAAAATGCTCAAGTAGACAATCCTATTTGGCCTCCTCCTGAGGTCCTCATCGTCACAGATGCCAGTGCCCAGCCAATTCAATTCACTACATGTGACATTAAGAAGTGACTGATTACACAGTGCAATGTAAAGGCTACGGGCCCTGACAATGACCCGGCTGTACGGCTGAAGACCGTCACTCCACTACCCAAGCTGCTCCGGTACAGCTATGGCACTGGCATCTAACCAACAAAGTGCAAGATTGCCCTGGTATGTCCTATCCAAAAAAACACAGGATAGATCTAACCTGATCAATTACTGCCATATCACCCTCCCCCACCAATAACAGTCGAATGCTAGAAGGAGTCATCAATAGTGTCATCGAGCAGCACCTACTCACCAGCAACCTACTCACTGAGGCTAGGTATTCTGTGGTGAGTGACATACTGACATTCTAGGCTGTAGGTTGGGCACACGTCAGTCATTGCATATGTACTCCTTAAACCTACAACATTTCAAGACCGAAAAATGATCTCAGTGAGGAGTGACATTTGCAGGGAGTACATCGTGGGAACCTGTGAGTGCACAGCTTGCGGTTTTCCATCCACATGTATTCAAATTTTGTACATTACAATAGTGACTACTCTTCATAAGCAGGTTAAGTGAGTGGGAAATAACGTGGCAGATGGAGTATAATGTGAATGTGAGGTTATTCACTTTGATAGGAAGAATAGAAAAACAGAATATTTTTTAAATGGTGAGAAACTATTAAATGTTAGTGTTCAGAGAGATTTAGGTGTCCTCGTACAGGAAACACAGCATGCAGGTACAGCAAGCAATTAGGAAGGCAAATGGCATGTTGGCCTTTATTGGAAGAGGGTTGGTGTACAAGAGTAAAGGATGTCTTACTACAATTGTAGAGGGCTTTGGTGAGACCACACCTGAAGTACTGTGCACAGTTTTGGTCTCCTTATCTGAGAATGACATACATGCCTTCGAGGTGGTGCAATGAAGGTTCACTAGATTGATCCCTGGGTTGAGAGGGTTGTCCTGTGAGGAGAGATTGAATAGGTTGGGCCTATACTCTCTGGAGTTTAGAAGAATGAGAGGTGATCTCATTGAAACATATAAGATTCTGAGGTAGATTGACAGGGTAGATGCTGAGAGGTTGTTTCCCCAGACTGGAGAGTCTAGAACTACGGGGCAAAGTCACAGGATAAGGGGTCTGTGGTGTATGTAACCTGTTCCACCTTAAGAGAACTTAAGCCTGTTCCACCTTAAGAGATGTACTACTTTCTCTGGCTGCTGTATACGTAATACCGGTGGTGACCACCGGTATATAAGCACTGTGTAGTAAGATTGTATTTCATATAGTCCTGACCTCCAACCAGTAAAGACCTGTTGAACTTTAACCTTGTAGTCTGTGTGTTATTAATTACAACTCGAACACACAGACGTTACAGGGTCGGCCATTAAAGACCGAGATGAGGAGGAATTTCTTCACGCAGAGGGTAGTGAATCTTTGGAATTCTCTACCCCTAAGGGCTGTGGATGCTGAGTCGTTGAGTGTATTCAAGGCTGAGATAGATAGATTTTTGGACTCTTGGGGAATCAAGGGATATGGAGATTGGGCGCGAAATTGGAGTTGAGGTCGAAGATCAGCCATGATCTTATTGAATGGCGGAGCAGGCTCGTTGGGTCGTATGGCCTACTCCTGCTCCTAATTCTTATATTCTTACGTTCTTATAAAAGTACTTCATTGTCTGCAAAGCACTTTGGGACATCCTGAGGTCTTGAATGACTCTATATAAATGTAAGTTCTTTCTTTGAATTAAGTATGCTACATGTATGCTGAAAGGAAAATTCAGGTGCTTGGAGGGGGTTAATGGAATTATTGCAGTATGCTCCTTGCACCATGTCACGAATTGTAATTGCCTGTTTTGAATTTTTGCAAAAAGGCCTGCACAGTGACATACTGGAGGAGGAAGGCGAGACGGAAAGTGAAACCCGTGAGGCAAAAGATCAAGAACATGAAGCGGATGCAGCAGCATCACAGTTAGCAGCAGTTGGAGAGGTGTGAAACAAACTTATTTGTGGCACCTTTGAAATCCAGCTGTTGATTTATCAGTCTTGGCTTAATGTTAGATTCTTGATCCTGAGTTAGAAAATTGTGTGTTGAAGCCCCACTCCAGGACTTAAGTGTAAGGGCTGATCCTTTAGTGCAGTACCGAGGGAGTATTATATCATCAGAGGTCCTGTCCTTCACATGAGATGTTAAACTGAGGCCCTCTCAGGTCGACGTAAAAGATCTCACAGCCTTATTTGAAGAAGAGCAGGGGATTGACCTGGTCAACATTTATCTCATAACCAACATCACTAAAAACACATTAATTGGCTATTTATCTGTGGCAACACGAGCAGGTCAGAGGCTTGGTATTCTGCAGCAAGTGTCTCACCTCCTGACTCCCCAAAGCCTTTCCACCATTAGCCTTTTTGATTATTTTCTGTACCTGTTCATGACATTTTAATGATCTATGTACCTGAAACCCTAAGTCTCTTTGGACATCCACTGTTTTTAGCATTTTACCATTTAGAAAGTATCCTGTTCTATCCTTTTTAGGTCCAAAGTGGATGACCTCACATTTGCTTACATTGAAATCCATTTGCCACAGTTTTGCCCATTCACTTAATCTATCAATATCCCTTTGTAATTTTATGCTTTCATCGACACTGCCTTCCAATGCCGCCTCTCTTTGTGTCATTGGAAAATTTGGATATATGACTTTCTATGCTATTATCTAAGTCAATGGCCCAGAAATTCAGGGTCTCCACGGGTGAGTACGCACGGGGTACTCACCCGTAAGCCCAATGGAAGTGCCGGTTTCGTGCATGCACTGTGCATGCACGGGAAACCGGAACTTCCGTTCCCTTGAAAGAAAGGATTCAGAGGTGGAACGCGTGCGCCGGAGTGGCAGCGCGTGTGCATTGAACTTACATTTTTTTTCCAGGTTTTTCCGTGAGGGTAAGTCTCCAGGAGTTACACATATAAAAAGCAGGCACAAGGCCTGCTTTTAACAAGATAAGTGGTGAATTAATTAAAATTGAAAAAAAATTTCCACAGGTTTATTATTTTTAAATACTTTAAAGAAAGGTAAGTTTATTTTTTAGCCCCGTTAGAAAATGTAATTAAATTTTCAAAAATTTAAATTATTGTTTAAAATAGTTATTTTATATAATTTATAGTTATTTTAAAAATGTGATTTAAAAAAAAATGTATTTGAAGTTTTAGTGATGTTTTGGGGCTTATACTGTCAAACTTATGAATGAAGCATTCCCTGCTACAATTTGCTCTCCATGGCCCATGTGATCCCAGGGGACGCATCGAACTAACTGCGCTCCTGGGATACGCAAGCACTGCGCGCTGGCAGTTGGAGCAGGCCCAGGATCGGAATCCCACACGGGCCCACAGCTCAACGGCCGGCGCGCTAGCTAAGTGCAGGTCGGAGGCTTGCACCCGCTGAAAGCCTCCGACCTGAATTTCTGGGCCATTAATAAATATTGTGAATAGTTGAGGCCCCAACACAGATCCCTGCAGGACACCACTAGTCACATCCTGCCAATTAGAGTACCTGCCCATTATCCCTACTCTCTGTCTCCTGCCGCTCAGCCAATTTCCTCACCAGGTCAATAATTTGCACTCAACTCCATGGACTTCTGCCTTAGGTAACAATCTCATATATGGGACTTTATCAAATGCCTTCTGGAAGTCCATATAAATAACATCCATAGACATTCCTCTGTCCACTACTTTAGTCACCTCTTCAAAAAATTCAATCAGGTTTGTCAGGCATGAACTACCTTTTACAAATCCATGTTGGCTCTCTCTGATCAACCGAAAATTTTCACGGTGTTCAGTCACCCTATCCTTAATTATAGACTGTAGTAATTTCCCAACAACAGATGTTAGGCTAACTGGTCTATAATTCCCCGGTTTCCCTCTCTCACCATTCTTAAAAAGCAGAGTGACATGCGCAATTTTCCAATCTAAAGGAATGGTTCCTGAATTTAGAGAACTTTGGAAGATTATAGTTCGGGCATCTGCAATGTGCTCACCTACTTCCTTTAAAACCCTGGGATGGAAACCATCTGGCCCTGGGGAAAATCCGGGCTATTGTTCCAGTTCTGATGAAGGGCCCATACCTGAAATAGTATCTTGTCCATTCTCTCCATAGATCCTGACTCACCCAGCGAGTGTATCCAGCAATTTCTATTTGTGTTTTTGGTAAAAGAGCAGACAGCAGCTAGAAGCCTTGTGCAATTTAGTCATAGAAGGACTGATAGTTATCTTTCATTTCAGTTGGCGTTTCAGAATAATAGTGGCAGTGGGTGTTTTGTGCAGGAGAAGATGTAGGATTAGATTATGAGGAGAGATTACATAAACGAGGCTTGTATTCCCTGGAATATAGAAGGTAAAGTGGTGACTTTATTGAGGTTTAGGAGAAGGTGGTAGAAGTGCAAAACTCTCTTGCACAACAAGCAGTCGACGCTAGCTCAATTCATCATTTAAAATCTGACATTGATAGATTTTTGCTGGCCAAGGATATGGCGCCAAGGCGGGTAGATGAAGTTATGCTACAGATCAATTATCTCATTGCATGGCGGAACAGGCTCGAGGGGCTGAATGGCCTACTGCTGTTCCTATGTTAATGTTTCATGTGCGGACTCTTCTAGAACACCCGTAGGTTTGGCAAGTGCGGATTTACACAAAGCGTTCAAAAGGGAGCTGGACAAGTTCCTGCGAGTGGAAAACATCTCCAGTTATGGGAGGTAAGTGGGTTGATGGGTTAGTGGTACTGGCCACCCTGGAGCTTGCTTGCTTGCCTGTGGGAGCTCGGATAGTAATTTCCCAGAGTTGTTTTTACCCTGTTTTTTGCTTCTCCCAGAAGGAGATGGGGTGGAGTGGGGGGTGGAGTGGTGGGTTGGTGGGAGGGTAGATGGCTTTGATGATGGACAGGTCAGACTCGATGGAGTAGCTGGTCTTTTCCTGTTTGTTTGTATGTTTTGTGGGACAGTCAAAATTTGACTGGCCCTGAGGTTCTTCCAAGAAGGTAAGTGACTATTTTGACTGCTCCTGATGGTTTTAAGTTCTTTTAAAAAGCAATTGAAGTGCGCTGAAAGTTTAGTCTAAAATCTTTGGGAAGTATTTCAGTGACTAGAGTCTTCCCTGGAATGTACATACTGTTGGATGATCTTAAAATTCCATTCCTTGATAATTTTCTGCTCCTCTGGCATGGTAGGATGGCAGCAGCAAGAGGAAAAAGGCAAAGGGCTCCACGGTTTGATGAGGCATTGCATGGAAGTGCTGCTGGAGCCTGCGGAGAGGCAGAAGGCAGTGCTGTACCCTGCAGCGAGCAAAGAAAAGTATCCAAAACCGCTGGAAGCAATGTGTGGCAGCAAACAGTGGAGGAACTGAACTCCAACGTACTGACCAATACGCACGGATACAGTGCTGGAAAAAGTTCACTGAGCTGGTCAGAAGAGGCAAGGTCGGGTGCTGGATGACTATGCTTCTCACTCGGGTAGCGATTGCCGTGCGTACCTCAATACCTCTGCCCTCCTGGGTGCTGAACCCAGGAAAAGCACCTCTATTACATTACATTATGCACCTAGGACAATAAAAGACCAACAGACCCGTCCACTTGCCCCATTTTCTGGTCAGATCTCATCCCCAGGTACCGGACCTCCTCCCCCCCAACCTCCTGAGAGAGGCAAAAATTAAAGCAGAAACCTGTAGCCAATTCAAGAGTTCTCTGTCAAAGATTCCTCTCCAATCCCTCACATGCAAGTCCCAGGAAGCTCCAAACCCATTAGTTATTTTCTGGAATAGTTAGTCCTACCTACCTTAGATATTATCTCATTTTCCGCCAGGTGGCAGGAGTTAAAATTCCCCCCATTGAATCTACCATAATATGGTTTTACACGACAGCTACAGAACACAGGTCAGGCACTGTGATCTCATCCTTGTTCAAATAATTGATGAAAGTGAAGTAATGGCGAGCCCTAGTGGTGAAAACGCATTCTGTTACAATTTGCAAAGCTCCAAACACAACAGCACATGCTTCGGAGTAGTTGGCAATGAATTTTGTTTGTAAGCAGTCTACTTGCTAATGAAACATATTGGCCCGGATTTTGCGGGGCCAATTGTAGTGTATGTGCCTTTAAGTCAGAACTACTTTTACAGCTCCTGTATACTATAGTACCGGCAGTGACCACACCGGTATATAAGCTTTGTGCATGCCTCTGTACCCCCAGTCTAGAGACTACCCTCCTCCAGTAAAGACCTGTTATTTGTTAATGTACAGCACCCGTGTGATTATTTAATAATAGCATATCCACTGAACCACGATCCAAAAGTGGCGACGAGTGTCGATTTGAATCTACCTGCAACATAAAAAAATTAAAAAAATAGTCGATGCCAGGAACACGGGCGTCGACCACGAGCAACCGCCCAGCAGTCAGGCAGAGATCCAACTTCGCAGGGGAGGCTGTGGAGAGCCGGGCTTGGTTCCCCAGCCACAACAAGCAGTAAGAGACCAACGACAGGTCCAGCACAGACCCTTCCCAAATAGCGGTGGCTGGAGCCGACCGACGGCGGAGAGAGAGCCAAGCAGCGTCGACGGGGTAAGACAGAGGGTGAAGAGCGCAGGGCGCAGCCGGGGGTTGAACACCGAGCGGCGTCGAGGAAAATAAAACAAACCAGAGAGAGAGAGGGTAAGAAACAGCCGGGTTCTAGACTGAGCGGCGTCGGAAAATATAAAAAGAAGAATGCGCAGAGCACAGCCAGTGCTCACGGGCTAAACAGGAGCCGCGGAGAAGAAGGGAGAGCGCGGGAGACGCCATTGAGCCACGGAGAAGAAGGAAGAGTGCGGGAGACGCCATTTTTAGACGCCGCAGTGGAGAAGAAGGGCGAGCGCAGGAAGGAAGGAAAGCGCGGGAGATGCCATTTTGTGCCAGCGGAGAAGAAGGGGAAGCGCGGGAGGCGCCATTTGTGATAGTTAACGCACACCCAAGGATGCCGAAGAGTGGCAGTATCTCTACGTTCGACAATGAAGTCGAAGATTGGGTGACATATGTAGAACGTATTGAGGTGTACTGCAGGGCGAATGAAGTGCCAGATGCTAATAAAGCACTGGTTTTGTTAAATTCCATGGGTGCAAAAACTTACGGGTTACTGCGAAATCTAATAACCCCAGAGAAGCCGGTAAACAAGAATTTTGAAAGCATAGTAGAAATCCTACAGGACCACTTAAACCCCACACCGCTGCTGATAGCAGAACGATTTAAGTTCCATAAAAGGAACCAACACAAAGACGAAAGCAATGCTGAGTACCTAACGGAACTGCGCAAGCTATCGAAACACTGCCAGTTTGGAGCGGGACTAGTTGACACGTTAAGGGACAAGTTTGTGTGTGGGCTACAAAGTGAAGGAACCCATAAATGGCTTCTATCAGAAAAGGACCTTACGCTGGACAAAGCTTTCAGTATGGCAGTATCACACGAAGCAGCCGCAAGGGGCGCTGCAGAGATACAACGGAGACCGCAAAAATATGGCACCAATGAAATGTCCTATGGAGCAGGGAAGTGCTATCGCTGCGGCAGAACAACACATGACCAGAAAGATTGTTGGTTCAAGGACCAAGTGTGCAGACAGTGTGGGAAAGCAGGACACATAGCAAGAGTCTGCAGGTCTGGGAAGAAAACCAACAGTAAGAAATCTCCACAGGAGAAGTACAAAAAGGTACACCAGGTGATGGACAGTGGTTCAGACGAACAGAAAAGTGACACAGACTCCGGAAGCAAGGAGCTGGGTTGTCTGAAACTACATAAGGTAACCGAAATGGAGGATCACCAGGCTATCTGGGTTACACTCAAGATAGACGGAGTCCAAGTGGAAATGGAATTGGACACAGGGTCAGCTCTAACAGTCATAAATCAAAGAGACTACAAGCGGCTATTTTCACACATACCCTTGAAAGCTACAGAGATTGTCTTGAAGACGTATACGGGGCAAAAAGTCTACCCCAAAGGAAAAATAAGGGTGAAAGTGACATATAAAGGCCAGCAAATACCTAAAATGGATATATATGTATTGCCAAATGGAGGACTGTAGTGTATGTACCTTTAAGAGGAACTGTGTTTTTGAAGCCACTGTGTGCTGTAGTACCGGTAGTGACCACTCGGGTATATAAGCCTGTGTAGCCTCTTGTGTTGTTAGTTCACCTCCAGACTTTGTTCAGTAAACACTTGTTAAATCAACTCCTGCATTCCGTGTCTCCCTTAACACACGGATCTAACAGTGGCGACGAGTTAGAAACGAACTTACCTGCAATTCAGCAGCACCTCAAGGGGATCGATTCCTCAGACAAAGGTCGAAGCCAGAAGCAAGAAGAAAAAAAATAATAACTCGAAGAAACTCGAAAACGAGGGCCAGGCTTGGTCTCCAGTCTGTGGTTTCCCCAGCTAAACGTGCTGGTGGCAGGTAGTGCACTGATCCTTCCTGGGCTGCGGCGGGCTAGAGCTCGATCGGGTGGCTCTGCAATGGGGCCGGGCAGCGAGTCGGGAAGCAGAAGCAAAGAAAGAGAGAGGGTGGAGCACTCAGGGCGTGGCCGGTGCTGTGAAGCAGGTCGGCGTTCGGATCGAGCAGAGGGAGGGGAAAGTCCCAGAGGGTCCGCTCCACGATGGGAACGGTTCTCCAAGTAACAGAGAAACTATTGAAGCGCTATATAAAAAAAAAAATAGAAATACCGCGAAAAGCTGCAGGTCGCAATGGGAACCGCGGAGAACAGCGTTGGCAGCAGCGGCAGCGGTGGGAAAGCGCGGGAGGCGCCATCTTAACTCGGCGGGGAAGAAAGAAAAGCGCGGGAAGCGCCATTTTAGATTTTCCATATGCCGAAGACTGGCAATATTACTGCTTTCGATAGTGATATAGAAGATTGGACCACATGTGGAAAGAGTGGAGGTATATTGCAAGGCGAATGAAGTAGCGGATGATAAAAAGGCATCGGTACTTCTAAATCTGAAGGGCGCAAGGACATACGGGCTGTTACGAAACTTGATCACTCCAGTCAAACCGATGGACAAGAATTTTAATGAGATTGTTGATACCTTACAGGAGCACTTAAACCCAACACCGCTGCTGATAGCGGAACGATTCAAATTCTTCAGGAGGAATCAGCACAAGAATGAAAGTAACGCTGATTACCTCACTGAATTACGAAAGCTGTCAAAGCACTGCCAATTCGGGGCAGGACTGGCAGATTCTCTATGAGGCAAATTCGTCTGCGGTCTCCTCAGCGAAGGAACACAGAAAAGACTACTTTCTGAGAAAGATTTGACACTGGACAAGGCTTTCAGTGTGGCTGTATCATACGAAGCAGCAGCAAGAGGAGCTGCAGATATACAGCAAAAGCCACAGGGCTTCGGCACCCATGAAATGACACAGGATTTCGAGAGATGTTATTGCTGCGGCAGATCCACCCATGACCAGAAGGACTGCTGGTTCAAGGACGAAGCATGCAGGCAATGCGGAAAGATGGGACACATTGCACGTGTATGCAGATCTGGAAAGAAATCCGCTGACAGTAAAAAGGTCAATAAGGAAAAGTACAGAAAGGTACAAATGATGACGGACAGTAGCTCCGAAGACCAGAAGAGCGATAGCGACTCCGGAAACAAGAGACTAAGCTGTCTCAAATTACATAATGTAATTGCCAAAGAAGATTACCAGACCATTTGGGTTACCCTCACGATAGCGGGGTCCCCAGTCAAAATGGAGCTAGATACAGGATCAGCTCTGACCGTCATAAGTCGACGGGGTTACGAGCGGCTATTTCCGCATATACCTTTGAAAGACACATCCATTGTCTTGAAGACATATACGGGGCAGAAAGTATACCCCAGAGGGAAAATAAGGGTGCCTGTTGTATACAACGGCAAAGAAATACAGAAGTTGTATTTATACGTTCTGCAAGATGGTGGTCCACCGTTGTTGGGACGTGAATGGATCAGAAAGATACGTTTAGACTGGCACTCCATTCAGGCACTGACGGTGACCAGTAAGAAAAAAAACGATGATGACGTCATACCTGGACGATTAAAAGAAATCTTGGCTAACGCCAAAGAAGTGTTTCAACAGGAACTAGGAACCCTGAAAGTCGCCACCGCCTCAATAAAAGTGGAAGATGCGGCAATTCCCAAGTTTTTTAAGGCAAGGCTGGTGCCATACGCAATTCGTCCAGCTGTCGAGGCAGAGCTGGAGAATTTGGAAAAAGCGGGCGTGTTATCCAAGGTAGATTGGAGCGAGTGGGCAACACCCATCATCCCGGTGATGAAGAAAACGTTGAATAATGATAAATCTGAAGAACAGAGAAAAGTTCGCATCTGTGGGGACTTCAAGGTGACTGTAAACCCGTTTCTTCACACGGTACAGTATCCTCTTCCGAGGATAGAAGATATTTTCGCCTCACTATCCGGAGGGAAACGTTTCACCAAAATTGATTTAGCACAGGCATATCTACAGATGGAGGTTGAGGAGGCCTCTAAAAAGTATCTCACGATAAACACACACAAAGGCCTGTACCAGTACAATCGACTGGTTTTCGGCGTGGCATCAGCTCCGGCTATCTGGCAAAGAGCTATGGAGCAAGTCCTGCAAGGGATTCCGGGGACTCAATGCTACCTAGATGACATCCTTGTAACAGGAGAAAACGACAACGAGCACCTTGCCAACTTGGAGCAGGTGCTCACGAGGCTAAGAGAACGGGGCCTACGAGCAAATCGCCCCAAGTGCAAATTTTTCCAGAAACAAATATCATATTGTGGCCATGTCATTAACGAAGAAGGGTTGCATAAGTCACCTGAAAAAATTGAAGCGGTCGTAAAGGCCCCAGCGCCTGAAAATGTCTCACAATTAAGGTCGTTCCTGGGATTAGTAAATTACTATCATAAATTTTTACCAAACTTGTCGACGGTTCTACACCCGCTTAAAGCACTGCTACAAACGGGAGTAGTTTGGAAATGGAACGAAGACTGTAAACGTGCCTTCCATAAATGCAAAGGCTTGATCACGTCCAGGGAAGTGTTGGCTCATTACAACCCATCACTGCCAATCAGACTGGCGTGCGATGCATCCCCTTACGGCGTGGGAGCGTTATTATCGCATAGATTCCCTGATGGCTTGGAGCGGCCGATAGCTTTTGCGTCACGCTCATTGAACTCAGCTGAGCGTAACTGTGCCCAGATCGACAGGGAGGCACTCAGCCTGGCGTGGGGGGTGAAGAAATTCAACCATTACCTACACGGACAAAAAATTACCTTGTTGACTGACCATCAACCCCTCGTCTCCATATTCAACCCTAAAAAAGGCGTTCCCATTATGACAGCGCAAAGGCTACAGAGGTGGTCCCTTTTCCTAGGGGCACACCAATATGACATAGAGTACAAAGGAACAAAACAGCATGGGAATGCTGATGGGTTATTGCGCCTACCGTTGCCAACGGTGGAAGAGGCGCCTACAGTGGACCCAATGGAGATATTCCACTCGACCATAGTGGAATGTCTACCGGTGACAAATTCTACCATTGAAAAGGAAACGCGAAATGACCCGACTCTCTCACGAGTCTACGATTTAACGGTGAAGGGATGGCCAGCACATGGCGAACCACTGTTGCCAGCATTCTCGCAAAGAAGAGAACAGCTGTCAGTGTGCCGAGGAACCTTGATGTGTGGATCCAGAGTGGTGATTCCACCCAAACTCAAGGATAGATTGCTAAAAGAGCTTCACGAGGGGCATCTGGGTGGAGTGAAAATGAAGAACTTAGCCAGAGCGTTTGTGTGGTGGCCAGGTATCGATGGAGACATCGAAGAAATGACCAAGAGCTGTCTCGGATGCCAGAAGGTCCAAAACGCCCCACCACAAGCCCCTCTACATCCATGGGAGTGGCCCTCATCGCCATGGCAAAGGGAACATATCGACTTTGCTGGTCCATTTATGGACTCAATGTTCTTAATCGCGGTGGATGCACACTCCAAGTGGCCGGAGGTAATGAAGATGTCCTCCACCACCACGGAAAAAACCATCACAGTATTAAGGACCATATTCGCCAGGAATAGGCTGCCTGAACAGATCTGTTCTGATAATGGACCGCAATTTGTATCCGAAGAATTCAGGAAGTTCTTAAAAAACAATGGGGTTAAGCACTACACGTCCGCCCCATACCATCCCGCCACCAATGGATTGGCTGAAAGGTTTGTCCAGACCTTCAAGAAGGCCATAAAGGCCATGGGTAATGAAGACATAAATCTACAACATAAGGTAGATAACTTCTTGTTTGCATACAGGAATGCAACACATGTGGTTATAAACCAAACCCCCGCCATGATGTTTTTCATTAGAAGACTAAGATGCCGGCTGGATTTGGTCAAGCCAAATGTCAGAAGGGACGTAGAGAACCGGCAATTTCAAAGCATGAATGAAAGGCCAACTAGAACCTTCCAGATAGGTCAACCAGTTTTGGCCCGGGACTACCGTACCGAGAAATGGCAGCCTGGAACTATTTGCACATGACTAGGACCGCTGATGTACACTGTGGACATTGGAGAAAGCATAATAAGGCGCCATGCTGACCAGATCATAGAGTCATCCGAAAAAGGACAACCTACACCACAACTCTATACGCCTAGTGATGAAGCAGAGATACCCATAGTATCTACCTCCGATCCGGTGATACTGGAACCAGATGAACCCGACACTGGCATTGAAGCCGAATCGACCTTGCCAAAAGAACCTACTACACCACCGAGGCGTTATCCGGACCGAGTCAGGAAGCCTCCAGAGAGACTGAATTTATAATTGATTAACTTCAGCAAATGTGTATATTATTGTTCTTGTAAAAATGTTATTTAATGATTACTTAAAATGTTATGTACTATTTATCTAAAAGGGGAGGAATTGTAGTGTATGTACCTTTAAGAGGAACTGTGTTTTTGAAGCCCCTGTGTGCTGTACTACCGGTAGTGACCACTCGGGTATATAAGCCTGTGTAGCGTCTTGTGTTGTTAGTTCACCTCCAGACTTTGTTCAGTAAACACTTGTTAAATCAAGTCCTGCATTCCGTGTCTCCATTAACACACGGATCTAACAAGGACCACCACTGCTAGGACGTGAATGGATCTGGAAGATACAATTAGATTGGCATTCCATACAGGCACTGAAGGTTGAGGCCAAAAAGGATGACGACGTCACACCTGGACGACTGTCAAAAATGCTAACTGACGCAAAAGAAGTGTTCCAGGAGGGACTAGGAACACTAAAAGGAATAACAGCAATGATTAAAATAGAGGAAAATGCAAGCCCAAAGTTTCTGAAGGCCAGACCAGTGCCTTATGCGATCAGACCAGCTGTTGCAGCAGAGCTGGAAGGGTTGGAACGTTCAGGAGTACTGTCCAAAGTGGACTGGAGCGAGTGGGCTACACCCATCGTTCCTGTAATGAAGAGGTCGTTGAGTAATACGCCTGGGGAACCAAAGAAGGTCCGCATCTGTGGGGATTTTAAGGTGACAGTGAACCCAGTCCTTCACACGGTGCAATATCCGCTTCCACGAATTGAGGATATTTTCGCCTCGCTATCTGGAGGTAAACGCTTCACCAAAATTGATCTAGTCCAGGCGTACTTGCAAATGGAGGTAGAAGAAGCTTCGAAACATTACCTTACAATCAACACTCATAAAGGTCTCTATCAATACAACCGGCTGGTGTTTGGAGTAGCCTCGGCTCCGGCTATCTGGCAAAGGGCGATGGATCAGGTCCTGCAAGGGATTCCAGGGACCCAGTGTTATTTGGACGACATCTTGGTCACGGGCGAAAATGACGGTGATCACCTCGCCAACTTGGAGAAGGTGCTCACCAGATTAAAGGAGTATGGGCTATGAGCTAATCGCCACAAGTGCGAGTTTTTCCAGAAACAGATCTCGTATTGTGGCCATGTCATCGATGAAGAGGGGTTACATAAGTCCCCTGACAAGATTGAGGCAGTAGTCAAGGCTCCAGCACCGGAAAATGTGTCACAACTGAGGTCGTTCCTCGGGCTGGTAAACTACTACCACAAGTTCTTACCAAATTTGTCTACGGTATTACACCCGCTGAACACCCTACTGCAAACAGGGGTACCATGGAAGTGGGATGATGAACATAGATGAGCTTTCCAGAAGTGTAAAGAATTGATCACATCAAAAGAGGTGTTGGCCCATTTCAACCCAGCACTACCAATTCGTTTGGCATGTGATGCATCACCCTACGGTATTGGAGTGGTGCTGTCGCACAAATTCCCAGACGGGTTGGAGAGGCCAGTAGCCTTTGCGTCTCGGTCACTAACCTCAGCCGAGCGCAACTACGCCCAGATTGACAGGGAGGCCCTCAGCCTAGTATGGGGAGTAAAAAAATTCAACCACTATCTGCATGGGCAGAAGTTCACCTTGCTGACTGACCACCAACCACTTGTCTCCATCTTTAATCCTAAGAAGGGCGTTCCAGTGATGACTGCACAGCGGTTACAAAGATGGTCCCTGTTTCTAGGGGTGAATCAATATGAAATAGAATATAAAGGCACGAAACAGCATGGGAACGCTGATGGGCTATCGCGCCTGCCACTGCCTACTGTGGGGGATGCACCAGCAGTGGACCCTATCGAGATATTTTATTCGTCAATAATTGAACGATTGCCAGTAACAAACGCAGATATAGAGAAGGAGACCCGCAATGATCCAACGCTGTCACGGGTATATGAATTGACGGTGAGGGGATGGCCAACACATGGCGACTCACTGTTGCCAGCATTCTCATCCAGAAGAGAACAGCTGTCAGTATGCCAGGGGACAGTGATGTGTGGATCCAGAGTGGTGATTCCACCCAAGTTAAGGGAGAGAGTGCTAAATGAGCTACATGAAGGTCATCTGGGGGGAGTGAAAATGAAAAGCCTTGCTAGGGCTTATGTGTGGTGGCCGGGAATCGATCAACAAATCGAAGACCTAACTAAGAGCTGCTTAGGATGCCAGAAGGTCCAAAATGCACCACCACATGCCCCTCTACACCCATGGGAGTGGCCCTCCTCTCCATGGCAACGGGTGCATATTGATTTCGCTGGTCCATTCATGGACTCAATGTTCTTAATAGCAGTGGATGCTAATTCAAAGTGGCCTGAGGTGATAAAAATGTCTTCAACCAGTACAGAGAAAACGATTGCAGTCCTACGGACCATATTTGCCAGAAACAGTTTGCCAGAGCAGATTTGCTCTGATAATGGACCACAGTTTGTGTTCGACGAGTTCCAAAAATTTATGAAAAGGGTAAGGCATTACACATCCGCCCCGTATCATCCAGCCACAAATGGATTGGCTGAGAGGTTCGTACAAACCTTTAAGAAGGTGATAAAGGCCATGTGCGATGATGAAATTCCACTACAGCATACGATGGACAATTTCTTATTAGCCTACCGAAACGCGACACATGCAGTAACCAACCAGACCCCGGCCATGATGTTCTTTAACCGAAGGTTGAGATCTCGTCTGGACTTGCTCAGACCAAATGTGCGAAGAAATGTTGAGGACAAACAATTCCAGCTCATCAATGAGAAGCCGACAAGGAGCTTCAATGTAGGGGAACCAGTCTTGGCCCGTGACTATCGAACAGAGAAGTGGCAACCCGGAATGATATGTACAAGGCAGGGGCCATTAATGTACACAGTGGATGTCGGGGAGAACATTGTGAGACGCCACGTCGATCAGATCTTAGCGTCACAGGAACGCGTCAACCCCATGTCTCGAGTACCTGGGGATGAACCCGACATACCGGTAACATCTACTTCAGACCCAGTAGCAGTGGAACCCGATGAACTACCCGATGAAAGGGGTCAGAATCGCCTCTGCACCAAGAACAAGAACCTCTGGAAAGGCGCTATCCCGAAAGGGTCAGGAAGCCGCCCCAAAGACTGAGTCTATAAATGGACTTTTGTTGTTTAATGTACATGTTGAAATGTTAATTGTTATTTGAATATTAGAGGTATTACTAATCTAAAAGGGGAGGAATTGTAGTGTATGTACCTTAAAGTCAGAACTACTTTTACAGCTCCTGTATACTGTAGTACCGGCAGTGACCACACCGGTATATAAGCTTTGCGCATGCCTCTGTACCCCCAGTTTAGAGACTACCCTCCTCCAGTAAAGACCTGTTATTTGTTAATGTACAGTATCCGTGTGATTATTTAATAATAGCATATCCACTGAACCACGGATCCAACACCGATGACCCGAAACTTGTGATCTGTCAAAGTTCGCCTTGACAGATCGTCCGCATGCGCCCCAAAATCACTTTTGTTCGTGCAGAGTTGAGCTATTTGCCCAACTACTGCCCAGCAAATGCCCACGAAACCCTTACACCTGGTAAAAGCAGGCATAGGACCTGCTTTCACCAGCATAAGGGTTAATATCAATGTTAAATAAAAAATTTAAAAATGACTAAAACATATGGGAACATTATTTATATTACAGTTGTGTTAATGATTTATTTATTTGGGGATTCCTCGCCTGCTTATGGGGATTCCATTCTGAATCGCCTGTGCCCTTGGGATCTGTGGGCCTTTACGCAAGCGTACGCCTGCAGGCCCAGGACCCGAAGACTCCGAAGCCCGGAGCCAGCATGTACGTTCATTTTTTTTTGGCCCTTTCTTTGAGTTAGACTTGTCCTTTATTACAAATGAGACATGCTGGATATTATCTCAGATCATATTGTTCTAAAATCAGACATGGATGAGAAAGAATGAAAGAGAGAGAGAGAGAGAAAAATGAGAGAGGAAGTAAAAGAGAGCGAGAAAGAGAGAGATGTGACTTCAATGCTAATGAAAATCGGGAGAAATATAAAATTGCTGACTTGCTGTTGCCTGTTTTACACTATCGCACAAAGTCAAAATTACCCCCAACATGTTTATAAACAAGTGGAGCATTGGGGGGGAAGGGGAGGGGAGGGGAAGCATGGATCGGGGCTGGAGGATCGTGGGGGGCGTAGGGGGCGGAAGCATTAGGGCCGGCCTGAGGAACATCAGTGGGGAGAGGGGAGATCATAAGAACATAAGAAATAGGAGCAGGAGTAGGCCATTCGGCCCCTCAAGCCTGCTCCGCCATTCAATAAGATCATGGCTGATCTTCTACCTCATCTCCACTTCCCTGCACTATCCCCATATCCCTTGATTCCCTTAATATCCAAAAATCTATCGATCTCTGTCTTGAATATACTCAATGACTGAGCCTCCACAGCGCTCTGCGGTAGAGAATTCCAAAGATTCACCACCCTCCGAGTGAAGAAATTTCCCCTCATTTCAGTCCTAAATGGCTGACCCCTTATTCTGAGACTGTGACCACTGTTTCTAGACCCCCCATCCAGGGGAAACATCCTCCCTGCATCTACCCTGTCAAGCCCTGTAAGAATTTTGTATGTTTCAACGAGATCACCTCTCATTCTTCTAAACTCTCGAGAATATAGGCCTACTCTACTCAATCTCTCCTCATAGGACAATCCCCCCATCCCAGGAACCAGTCTGGCAAACCTTCGTTGCACTCCCTCTATGGAAAGTATATCCTTCCTTAGGTAAAGAGACCAAAACCGTACACAATACTCCAGGTATGGTCTCACCAGGACCCTATATAATTGCAGTAAGACATCTTTACTCATATACTCAAATCCTCTTGTAATAAAGGCCAACAAACCATTTGCTTTCCTAATTGCTTGCTGTACCTGCATGTTAACTTTCAGTGATTCGAGTACAAGGACACACAGGTCCCTCTGAACACCAACATTTCCTAATCTCTCACCATTTAAAAAATACAGGAAACTCTTGTTTAAACGGCACCTAAATATCCGTAATTCTCTATTAACCGGCAAAATTCTCACTCCGAAAACAACACCTCAATAACCGGCAATGTTGCCGAGTCCGAGTCTCCCACGATGGCCGAGTTCGTCAGTGGGGGTAGTTCTCCAAACTGCCACTACTCGGCTTCTTGGCGCTGTCGGAAGTCGGAACACCTCAATACCCCTGTAAGAGGAGTCTGACTCTCCCGCGCTGCCGGTAATCTCTTCTGATCCGCCATTTTACAGGGGTACTGTGTGTCTCTCACGCTGCTGGTAGTCATTGCATTTCATTACCCTCAAATGTCAGTACTGTACTTAATCAAGCATCTTCCACCATCCATTTAACACAACATTCTGTAGGTGAGTACCCAATTACTGTATACTGCACATTTCTTGATTTTTTTTATTTTTCTTTGTTAAAAATAGCCTCGTTAGATAACCCTCTCCGTCATCCGGAATTTTTGATCAACCGGCAACACGCCGGTCCCGTCGGTGCCGGATACCAAAGAGTTTCCTGTACTCTGCTTTTCTATTTTTCCTACCAAAGTGGATAACTTCACATTTCACCACATTATATTCCATTTGCCCTGTTCTTGCCCAATCACTTAGCCTGTCTATATCCCCTTGAAGCCTCTTTGCATCTTCCTCACAACTTACATTCCCACATAGCTTTGTATCATCAGCAAACTTAGATATATTACATTTGGTCCCCTCATCCAAATCATGGATATATTGTAGGCCGCAGGAGGGGGGGTGGGGAGGGAGCGGAGGCCTCATGGGGTTTTCCGATTGTGGGTCTGGGTGAGGCAGGGACCCTGTGTAAAGGCACTTAGCTCCTGGATCCAGCAGTCTTCACCTTACTTTATCTGGCGGGTTCTCCGAGGCCTGAGAAACCCAACCAGTCACAGTGAAATTTAAACTGCTGGTTAAATCTGAGGCACGCCAGCCTCATTATAATATTTAAATGGACGCCCCGCTTCCTGGGTGCGGTTTGGCTGCCCGCTCCCCCCGCCCCACCCCCTCCGCTGTGCCTCTGTTAAAACTGGAAGTGGGCGGGTTGGAGGCGAGTGCGGGTCAGAATTCAGTTTTTTAACACTTTAACCTCCCACCTGACCTTAACCCACCCATTTTTGGGGGTTAAAATTCCCCCCAGAATGTAGCTTTCAAATCCCAAATAAATTAGCTATGTGTTAATGTCCATGAAATATCAATTTGTCACCACTTTGGTAAGTCACATTTTGCATCATCAGGCAAATATGATAGTGCTGCAATTGCTGGCTGACCACTGCATGGTCAGAAGTACGGTGGGCCCCGACAACCTTCTGCCAGTCTAGCCTGGCATTGAACCTGTTGCAAATCCTGTGGTTAGCATCATTAACATAGAGGGGCTGGGTCCATTTATAGCACTTCCTGGGCATCAAAAAATCTACCCTGCAATATAACTTATCTGTACTTCACTCTAACTTAGTGTACCTTCATAGAGGGAGAGTGCATTGCAATTTTCCAACCATTCACATACTTTGTAAGGGTACAGGCAAGTGCATATTGTGCCATGGCGCTGTGTAATGCTACCCTGTGGCCAACGTTTCCAGCCCGGGACCGGATTTTGCAATGTTAAAGAAGGCATGCACACAAAAAAATTACGGGGAACATGGCCTCTGATCCCCATTAAATGTAACAAACAACAAGCACCAAGTATGCTACCAGCACAAGGTATGTAAAATCTGCACGGCACACCTCCCAATAATCTACATTGTCAGCACTCCGTGTTGAATATGTAGACAACATCCCAGTACTAACAACTTAGATTGTTGAGAGATGTAACATGACACCTCTCACTCACATTGTACCTGGAATGTTTAATTTGATCCAGTCAGTGGCAATAGTCCTGGAGACAGCAGTGCTTGATAATGTAAAAATACTTGCTTGAGCTATAGTAATCTGGGATGTTATGATTAAGGTTATCCACCAGGTGGTGCTGTAGCCAATGCTGCTGCTAAGGTCAGAGGTTTGCTTCCTGTTAAGGTCAGAGGTTTCGCTTCCTGTATAGGTCAGCAAAGGTGGAATGCCAGGATGCTGATGCAGGCTGTCTGTAAATGTGTTTCCCAGTTGTTAATAAAGTACTTGTGTTAATTCTAACATCTAGCCTCTTTGAGTTCCTTGTTCCACTTTCTGGATTTATCACATTTGGTGACGAGGCAACTAAAGGACCCTGCATAAAGAAGAAAAGTCTGCCGGGACCTTTAAACAACAAAATCACGAGCTAAAGTTAGCTACAAGCTGGAAGAGGGCATGGCTGCCACGGTAGGAACGGTTTCCGCTTTTGATATTCAAGCACAAACCTGGGAAGAATACTGTGAAGTGTTGGGTTATTTTTTCGAAGCAAATGAAATAAATGATGCCGGAAAAAGGAAAGCCATTCTGCTTAGTTCAGTGGGAAGCCAAACCTACAGTTTGATGAAAAATCTGCTCAGTCCTGAAAAGCCTGGAGACAAATCATTTGTTGAATTAGTGGCTTTGCTAAAAGAACATTTCAACCCTAAGCCTAGTGAGATTGTACAGCGGTTCAAGTTTAATTCAAGGAACAGGAAAGAGGAAGAGAGCGTAATGGACTATGTAACAGTGTTGCGTAAATTAGCACAAGATTGCAATTATGGGAACAACCTGAAGGAAATGCTGCGAGATAGGCTAGTTTGCGGAATTATGGACGACTGAATGCAGTGTAGATTATTAACTGAGACTGGGCTTACTTATGAAAAAGCATTGGAACTTGCTCAAGCCATAGAGACAGCGAACCGAGATGTAAAAGAAATACAGGGTTCAGACAGGGTGATGCTATGCAAGTTGCAGGTCAGGTTGTTGTGCACAAGTTGAACTTGCATCAGAAACCACAACATGAGCATGTGAAGGCATGTTATAGATGCAAGGGCGATCACCTGGTGAGTGAATGCCGGTTTCTGGTGGAAAAGTGCTACAAGTGTGGGAAACAAGGACACATAAAATGAGCTTGCAGGGCGAAATCACCTGTGGAGGAATCCAAACCAAAAGGGGGAGGACAGCAAAACCAAGGGAGAGAAGTGAAAAAACATGGAGCACACCACATCAGCGGGGAAGCTGAGGAAGAAGAGGACATGTTCATAATGTATAGCATGTTAGAGAACATTCCAAAAGTGGCTCCTATCACATTGCAACTGACAGTAAATGACTCTAAGGTGAGCTTTGAAGTGGATACAGGGTGCGGCGTGACCATAATGAACAAGGCAGAGTACTCAAAATTGTGGAACCATACAAAAGTTCCAGAGTTAAAGTCTTGCTTCCTGCATCTTAAAACATATACAGGTGAATGAGTAGCGACATTAGGTACAGCTAATGTAACTGTGCAACGCAGGGACACAGTGGAATAGCTACCTGTAGTTATAGTATCGGGTACCGGACCAAACCTGTTAGGTCGGGGCTGGATAAAAGAACTTAAATTAGACTGGGGAGCAGTACATCAAATAGATGCGGGCAAACAGTTAACTTTGCAAGAAGTGTTGAGTGAACATGAGAATGTGTTCAAGGAGGAACTTGGCACATTTAATGGCCCCCCAGCTAAGATTTATGTAGACAAGGAGGCACCGCCAAGGTTTTTTAAACAACGACCTGTGCCTTATGCCATGAAGCCAAAGGTAGAGGCTGAGCTTGACCGTCTATTGAGAGAGAACATACTGGAGCCAGTGAAATGTTCGGAATGGGCAGCTCCCATAGTATCTGTTTTAAAACCGGACAATTCGGTAAGACTCTGTGGAGACTATAAATTGACTGTCAATCAGGTGTCCAAACTAGAGAAGTATCCTATTCCCAAAACAGAGGATCTCTTTGCAAACCTGGCTGGAGGAAAGAAATTCACAAAGTTGGATATGAGTCATGCCTACTTGCAGATTACACTGGATGACGAATCAAAGAAGTATGTCACCATAAATACACACAAGGGCTTGTTTACATATAACCGCTTACCATTCGGTGTCTCATCTAGTCCAGCTATTTTCCAGAGGATTATCGAGGGTGTACTGCAAGGAATCCCACATGTTTCAATCTATCTGGATGACATTCTGGTGACGGGAAGTACTGACCAGGAGCATCTGAGCACTCTGAGAGAGGTACTACAGAGATTGGAGAGGGCAGGGTTCCGGCTCAAGAGGAGTAAGTGCACTTTCCTGGGGAATGAGGCAGTGTTCTTGGGACACAGAATGGACGCCACCGGGCTCCATCCACTCAAGGAGAAGGTACAAGCACTGCAGGATGCCCCTGCTCCTACAAATGTGGCTGAGTTAAAAGCTTACCTGGGACTGCTAAACTATTATAACAGGTTTTTACCAAACTTGTCAACTGTGTTAGCACCTCTTCACAAACTACTGCACACGGAGACACAGCGGCAGTGGGGAGAGGAGCAGGGGGTTTCATTTGAACAGTCCAAGAAACTGATGCTGTCGTCAGATGTGCTGGTTCACTACAATGCAGAGAAAGACATCATTCTCTCTTGTGACACTTCACCTTACAGGGTGGGGGCAGTTCTTTCACACTGCATGGAAGATGGAACTGAAAGACCAATAGGGTTTATGTCCCGAACTCTAACACCAGCGGAAAAAAACTATTCCCAGTTAGACAAAGAGGGGTTAGCAGTAATGTTTGGGTTACAGAGATTCCACAAGTACATATATGGCAGGAAGTTCACCATATGCACCGATCATAAACCTCTTCTCTCTCTTTTCAATGAAATGAAAGCAGTTCCACAGATGGTGTCACCCCGGATCCAGAGGTGGGCAGTGACGTTGAGGGCATATGAGTATGTCATCATCTACAAGGCGGGCAAGTACCATGGGAACGCAGATGCCTTGAGCCGTCTTCCACTGCCAGCCACACCTATCCATGCAGCTCCAGAGGACAGAGTTTTGATGTTGGAGGACACTGACACGGCACTTGTGACTGCAGAGCAAGTAAGAACATGGACAGGTAAAGATCCAGTACTGTCTAGAGTTTGAGAATATGTGGTGAGGGGATGGCCACAGCATCCGGAAGGGGCTGACTTCACACCCTACAGTGTCAGGAAAACAGAGCTGAGTGTGCAGGATGGTTGTGTGTTGTGGGGAGCACGAGTGATTATTCCACAGCCAGCATGACAGTCTATCCTAGAGCAACTACATCAGTGTCATCTGGGGGTCTCGCTTATGAAAGCCTTGGCTAGGAGTTACTTGTGGTGGCCAAAGCTAGATGAGGAGATAGAAAATCTAGTCAAGACATGCAGCACTTGTCAGGAACACCGGAAGGCACCAGCAGCGGCTCCTCTCCAACCCTGGGAGTGGCCGGATAAACCATGGAGAAGATTGCACTTAGATTATGTGTGTCCATTCATGGGGAAGATGTTCCTCATAATCATTGGTGCACATTCCAAATGGATGGATGTTTATCCTGTAAATTCTGCTTCCGCCACTACTACTATAGACTGCCTGCATCGGAGCTTCAATAATCAAGGGCTACCGGAGATCGTGGTGAGTGACAATGCCACTTGTTTTGTGAGTACAGAGACAAAAGAGTTCTTGAGAAAAAATGGCATAGTGCAGGTGACCTCGGCTCCATATCATCCGTCCTCAAATGGACTTGCCTCGAATGGACTTGCGGAGAGAGCCGTACAAACATTTAAGGAGATGATGAAAAAAAGTGCAGAAGGGAGTTTAGCAGCCAAAGTGTCACGGGTTCTGTTCAGCTACAGAGTAACACCTCAATCTACCACAGGACTCTCTCCTGCTGAGATGTGATTAGGTCATAGACTACTGTCCACTTTTGACCTTGTCCACCCAGACCTAAAAAGGAAAATGGAAAACAGACAAAACAAACAAAAAGAGAACCATGACAAAAGAACAAAGAGCCGAAGTTTTGGAGAAGGAGATGCGGTCCTTACCAAGGATTTCAGTTATGGACCAAAGTGGATTCCTGGCTTCATAGACTCAATGACAGGTCCAGTATCATACAAGGTCATGTTGGGAGATGGTAGGGTAGTACGCAGACATGTAGATCAGATACTTCCCAGACAAGGGGAAATTGAAATGAAGGTTCCAGATGCAATGACTGAAGACAGGGTTGCCCCCAGTTATCCAAGTGCATCTGTGGTGCCACCACCAGGGACAGAGATAATTCCACAGGAACCTATCCGTCAAGAGGAAACCATTGTTGCAGAGTCAGATACTCTGAGCGAGCACTGCTCAGGAGCAGCTGGTGGCTTCACCACAAACAAGCAGGGACTTTACTGTTAGATGTTCACAAAGGCCTCGCAAGCCACCAGAGAGATTGATACTGAACTGTTAGATTTGTCAAGTATGGAACATGATGAATGGAGACTCCTTATGTGACCCTCAGGAATGGTTGTTTGTTAAGAAATTCATACTGAAATCTTAAGAGGGGAGGGATATAGTAATCTGGGATGTTATGATTAAGGTTATCCACCAGGTGGTGCTGTAGCCAATGCTGCTGCTAAGGTCAGAGGTTTGCTTCCTGTTAAGGTCAGAGGTTTCGCTTCCTGTATAGGTCAGTACACGGTGAATGCCAGGATGCTGATGCAGGTGTCTGTAAATGTGTTTCCCAGTTGTTAATAAAGTACTCGTGTTAATTCTAACATCTAGCCTCTTTGAGTTCCTTGTTCCACTTTCTGGATTTATCACAGAGCATAGTAGCAGGTTAGCTGACAACGCATAGCTGGTGGCAAAATAGTTGAGAACTCATAGTGGGAACATTGGCAGTACAGAGTAAAGCCCATGGTGAACTTTTGGTTTGAACTTTGCAGGACAGAAAATGGAAGTGAAATCATCAGACACACAAACTTACATGTGACAGAAAGTGACATCATTGACACATGCACCAATGGTGTCATGGGAAGATTCTAAAGTGTCAATATTCACTCCACACTTTTAAAGGCCTGTTCTCCACACTTTTAAAGGTGTGTGCCCACAGTCTTTTTTTCAAAGGTCTGTTTTCCAGTCTTCTTTAAAAGACCTGTTTTGCATACTCCTTTTTTAATGGAGTGCTCGCCACACTATTCATAAAATCCTGCTCCCCGCACTTTTGTTTTAAAGGTGCTATATAAATGCATATTGTTATTGCTGTTGTTTGTAATAGGCCTCAGCCTGCCACAGTCTTTTTGTTCTGTTTTAACAGGCTTCCACCCTCTGCATTTGTTTTGTTTTCTTTTAAGAAGCGTCAGTCCCGTGCACAATTTTCCTTTTGTTTTAACAGGCCTCTCCCCTTGGTCCCCAGCACTCTTTGCTTTATTTTCACGGGCCTCGATCTCATCTTTCCTTTGCTTTTTTCAACAGCTTTGACTCCCACACATTCTTTTCCTCTTCTTTTAACAGGTCTTGGTCCCAGTCCTCCTGTTTTCTTTTAACAGGACTTACTGTTTTGGTTTTCTTTTAACAAGTCCCCAGCCCTCTTTTGTTGACATTTTTTTATCGCTCATAATTAGAAAAGATTCTTCAAGTTGTGTATATTGGTAATATTTTTGATTACATTTTATTGTACAAACCCTGGGATCCTCCTTGGTGGGCAGGCTTCCACTGTTGGGTGATGTATGGCAAAAAATCTATACAACTGATACACCTCATCAAAAATCCTACAATATTTTCTCATACTTGTTGATATGGTGTTAAGTGATTTTAATAAATAAAATGAAAATCTCATTGTTAAGGAAATACCGTAGCTATCTCATAATTAACGTACACATGATTCAAGCACTTTTGAGCCAAGAAATGACCATCCCCCACCAGGATGGCCTGAGGGCGCTCCGCTTCTTCCTTGAACAGAGGCCCGACCAGACCCCATCCACCACCACCCTCCTCCGCCTGGCTGAACTTGTTCTCACATTGAACAACTTCTCCTTTGACTCCACTCATTTCCTCCAAATCAAAGGTGTTGCTATGGGTACCCGCATGGGTCCTAGCTATGCCTGCCTTTTCGTGGGATATGTGGAACACTCTTTGTTCCAGTCCTACTCGGGTCCCCTCCCTCACCTCTTTTTCCGATACATTGATGACTGTATCGGTGCCATTTCCTGCTCTCGCCCTGAACTAGACAATTTCATTCACTTTGCCTCCAATTTCCACCCTTCCCTCACCTTCACATGGTCCATCTCTGACTCTTCGCTTCCCTTCCTCGACTTCTCCGTCTCCATCTCTGGGGATAGGTTATTGACCAACATTCACTACAAGCCCACTGATTCCTACAGCTACCTGGACTACACTTCCTCCCACCCTGCCTCCTGTAAGGACTCTATTCCATTTTCCCATTTCCTTTGTCTCCGCTGCATCTGCTCCGACGATGCCACCTTCCACACCAGTGCTTCCAACATGTCTTCCTTTTTCCTCAACCGAGGATTCCCCTCTACCGTGGTTGACACGGCCCTCGACCGTGTCTGTTCTATCTCCCGCACTTCCGTCCTCACCCCTGCCGCTCCCTCCCGGAACCACGATAGGGTTCCCCTTGTCCTCAACTTTCACCCCACCAGCCTCCACATTCAACGGATCATCCTCCGCCATTTCCGCCACCTCCAAAGTGATCCCACCACCAAACGCATCTTCCCCTCCCCTCCGCTTTCAGCATTCCGTAGGGACCGCTTCCTCCGCAACACCCTAGTCCACTCCTCTACCACCCCCAGCACCCCTTCCCCTTCACCTGGCACCTTCCCGTGCAAGCGCAGGAGATGTAACACCTGCCCTTATACCTCCCCACTTCCCACTGTCCAGGGCCCCAAACACCCCTTCCAGGTGAAACAGTGATTTACTTGTACTTCTTGCAATCTAGCATACTGTATTCGCTGTTCACGATGTGGTCTCCTCTACATTGGGGAGACCAAATGCAGATTGGGTGACCGCTTTGCGGAACACCTCCATTCAGTCCGTAAGGGTGACCCCGAGCTTCCGGCCGCCTGTCATTTTAATTCACCGCCCCATTCCCACTCGGACCTCACCGTCCTCGGTCTCTTGCATTGTTCCACGGAAACTCACCGTAAACTCGAGGAACAGCACCTCATCTTCCGATTAGGCACTTTACAGCCTTCGGACTCGATATTGAGTTCAACAATTTCAGATCATAACCTCGGCCCTTATTACATTTTTACTTACATTTTTACTTATATTTATTATCCACACCTTTGTTTTGGACTTTCCCCCCCCCTTTTCCATTTTTTCTCTCTCCCACATGGCAGCTGTCTCCCACTCTGCCAGTGCATTTCACACCTAATCTAGAGCCGTCTTTTGTCTCCACTAGTCCTATCACCATCTCGTCTCGTTTTGAATACCTCTTAATGTCTCTTCTCTTTTGTTCTCTCCCAGCCTGGCCTCTTAATCCATTTCATTTCCTGTGCTTCTTTACCCTTGACAAAGTGGTTTTCACCCGAAACGTTGACTCTATTTTTTCTCTCCACGGATGTTGCCTGGCCTGCTGAGTTTTTCCAGCATTTTCTGTTGTTATTTCGGATTTCCAGCATCTGCAGTATTTTGCTATCAAACCAAAAACAGCTGTGTGTTGTGTGATTTTCAGAGTAGTAGCAGTTACATAACTCGCATCAATTTTAAGATAATGCTTTAATACAATTGGAAGATTCAATGGGAATCAATTTGTTTTCAGTCCTCCATAATCCCTGGAAAATAATTCTCCATAAAGTTACTGAAATCAATTGTTCTCTCAGAGAATGACACCCATCTGGTAACAAAGTCAGGGAAATTTAAATATATTTAAAGTTGTGGAGGAGGCTGAAGAAGCTGATAATTTCAGGCATTTAATACTAAAATGTTTGCAATAGAAGTGCAACATGGGACTCCCGTCATGGAACAACCTCAATTATTCATATACATCGTCCACAGAGATATTAGTGTAAATATTTTCTGGAGCTCGCACTGCTAACAGAAGCCGGCCGATTTCAGATCCCCGTGGGCAGCGTGATCATCCATCGATTCAATCAACGCTGGCAGTGTGTGGAACCCCACTGATGTCACGGGGTCCTGAAAAATTTACTTTAGTGTCCAAACTGAACTTCTAATGATTTCTTAATCAAACACTACCTCACACCACTTTATCTGGGCAATAGATGCAGCCTTGCCAGTGAGAACAAATCAATAAATGTTTTAGATTGCATGAAATGTGTGTAACATAATGGAGACCTACTGGGGAGTGGGATAGCGTGGGTTGATGGTGTTGGGAGAACAATCCTGGGCTCCGAGAGCATTCATGGGATCATTGGATCCTTCTTACCTCACCACATTCCTTTACGTGGATTGTCTTCTGCTTCTGTTGTCAGGTTCTGCAGATACTGAACAGAATAGTGAGCCTGGCTGCCACCTTGTGACAGACATGATGAACTGCAGACTTCTGGGGAAGGTGCCCTGGAGAGTCGCCTCTTCACACAGACTACACTTTGAACCACCCCTTTGTTTTGGTTTTTCCCTCCCCCCCTTTCCTTTTTTTTCTCTCTCCCACATGGCAGCTGTTGTGTATGTACCTTTAAGGGAATAACTGGTCTCAGACTGCAGTACCGGCAGTGACCACCCCTGTATAAAAGGCCCTAGCAGGCTTCTGTATTTTCAGTTTCCAGGTTGTCTCCATTCAGTAAAGACTTGTTATAATCAACTCCTGCAGTCCGTGCCTCAATTATACACGGACATAATAGCAGCTGTCTCCCATTCTGCCAGAACATTTCACACCTAATCTGAGCCGTCTTTTGTCTCCACTAATCCTATCACCATCTCGTCTCGTTTTGAATACCTCTTAATGTCTCTTCACATCTTTTGTTCTCTCCCAGCCCTACCTTTCGATCTATTTCATTTCCTTTCCAGTTTAGAAAAAGGGTTAGACCCGAAACGTCGACTCTAATTTCTCTCCACGGATGTTGCCTGGCCTGCTGAGTTTTTCCAGCATTTTCTGTTGTTATTTTGGATTTCCAGCATCTGCAGTATTTTGCTATCGTACACTTTGAACCATCTCATTACGTTTCCTTTGACTTCATTTTTATCCCCTCACCATGCCCCCGCCCCACCCCACCCCACCAAAGGCTGACAAATACTTCAATACTCTGAGCATTTATAAAAACTAAAACATTAGGAGTGATTCTACAATCCAGTTTCCCAGCAGGTCCACCAAATGTGGCCACTTACCTTTAAGGGGGGGACGGCCCTTTTAAATCTGAGGATCCAGTCAAATCTTCCACATTGCCCATTAAGTTAGCTCCTGGAGCAAGGCCAAACTGGCCTGGGATCTCATGTTAATTATTCAAAATTGCAGGCAGTCAGCTCACTAGCTGTGCATTTGGCTCGCTTAGTTAGCTATTCCTGATTCCACTTCGCTTTGATCATAAAATCACACTTATAGTACAGTCCACAAAACCTTCAGTCTATCAGTGAACTGTAACCTAAAGCAAAGCTAAACACACATGGGAGTTTAAACTCCCATCACACTGCTCTTTAATTTGTATTCTTAAATTAAGCCTCCCCACCTGGCTATACCTTCCACCACCCGCCCCACCCAGACCGCCATGGTGGCAGTATGGCTCTTATCACCAAATCACACCGTGGTCTGTCCCCCTACTCCTCCAGCACGTTGTCCTCCTTTGAGCACCTCACCTTACTCCACCCCTATCACCTCTCATTTAAAATTCTCGTTCTCTACCGCCCACCCAAGTACCATAAAAATGTTATTACCGAAAACTCTTCACTGCTTTCCTCCCTCAGCCTCTGCACTGAGCGACTTTCAACCTCCATCTTGTAAGGGGTTTTCTCCGATCCTGGTTCCCCGTTACACACAGTTCTTGGACGTCAGGATTTATAAGAACAAAATACACACAGCACAGGGTTTTGGCTCAACCTTTGATTTGTTCGTTTATTGAACACACACACACACACAATTACTTTCCCAAGTATAAATCCCTACGATTTACATTAGGCTAACAACCCCAAAATACAAACCCCTACGCAAGGGTCATTTGCATCGACACAATATGACACAGTTAAACCCGCCTGCGATTTGACTGTTACATATAAAGTTGTCCAGATTCAATCACAAAACCCTTATTGTGATCTGACTGAAACTCACAAACTTACTCAGACTCGATCATAAAAGCCCCTCTATGATTTGACTGAAACATACAATCACCACTCCCGATCGGCTGCCTCCTGGAGTTGATTGTAGGCCTGAATCTTTCTGTTCACTGTTCTGCCGTTGGCTTCCACACACTGTCTTCGAAGTGATCTTACTTTAAACCAAAACCAACCTTCAGTATTTCCTGGCCCCTTCCTGAGCATATGATGGCCATATCAAAATGTGTGAATTGTCCCTGGTCTTGTCCATTGATTGGAGATATCTTTCTGACAATGCAAACTTCCCAAAGTGAATGCATGTGCGAAGTTGTTGGTTTCTGTTAGCATTCGTATTCAAAAGGTTCAAGGTCCGGCCCATTGTCTAGACCTGCACTGAAACTGGTTATTTGGGGCCATGGTCTAAGGTAGACCTTAAGGTAACCCCTTAAGGTACATGAATATGTGGATGTTCTTGTTCAGATTTTAGATTCGTAGTTTTGGCTGTAATGTTTGAATTAACCCTTTATTGTCAAGCACTTTTTGCGGGCTCTGCAGTTCTGGGTTTTTATATTTCATAGTCCAATATTTTTACTGTTGGGGGGGGGCGGTAGGAATCGATCCTACAATCTCAATTCATGCTCGCTCTCCTCTGAGTTCACTAACCTCCTATCTTCCCTTAATCTCTCCCTCCATGTAAACTCCCCAATCCATATTCACAGCCATCCCCTCGATCTTGCCATCTCTCGTGGCCTCGCTACTCCCGTCATCTCAATCGCAGATAAGGCCATCTCTGACCACTTCCTCATATCACTCTCCACCCACATCCCCCCTCCCCTCCCCCAACCCTACTTCCTTCTGTGTCTGTCCCTGGAAAAAACTCTCTCCCAACTCTCTTACAACTGTACTTATGAAATCCCAATGGTCCTGCCATTGGCCCTCCATTCACCATGACATTTATGCAGCTACCGATCTGCTCAACCACACCCTCACCACCACCTTTGATGCCCTAGTCCCTATTAAAACAATTACCCTCTCTCACCCTGGCTGTTCCCCCAGTACGGCCCTCATCTTCGCTCCCTTAAGTCGAAAGGAAGCATGCTTGAACAGATATGGTGACCATTTGGTTTAGCCATTCACCGCCAGGTCTGGTTGGACCACATAAAGCACTATCGGGTACTGCTCTCGTCTACCAAAATTGCTCACTATTCCAGAATCATTCTGGAATGCAAAGATAAACCCCGGCTTCTATTCTCTGCTGCTAACCATCTTCTTAAACCCCTCTCCTTTGTCTTATCCACCCTCACCTCCAACAACAAGTGTGGACTTCTTTGTTTCTAAGATTGAGACCATTCATTCAGCTGCCTCTGCCACTTTCCTTCCTTCCCCTAGCTCACTGGGCTAAACTTCCTCTAAGATTCCCCCTGCCCTAGCCCTGAACTCACATCTTTCTCCACTTTCTCTCAGATCTCCGCTCATGACCTCTACACGTTTATCTTGTCCATGAGACTCACTTTCTGCTCCCTCGACACTATTCCCACCAAACTGCTGCCCAACTTTCTTTTCTGGCTCCCATGTTACATAGAAACATAGAAACATAAAAGATAGGAGCAGGAGTAGGCCATTCGGCCCCTCGAGCCTGTTCCGCCATTTAATGAGATCATGGCTGATCATCCAAATTCAGTACCCTCTCACTGTTTTCTCCCCATATCCCTTGATCCCTTTAGCCTTAAGAAATATATCTAACTCCTTCTTGAATATATTTAATGAATTGGCCTCAACTGCCTTCTGTGGTAGAGAATTCCACAGGTTCACCACTCTCTGGGTGAAGAAATTCCTCCTCATCTCTGTCCTAAATGGCTTACCCCTTATCTTTAGACTGTGACCAATGGTTCTGGACTCCCCCGCCATCGGGAACATCCTTCCTGCATGTAGTTTGTCTAGTCCTGTTAGAAATTTATAAGTTTCAATGAGATCCCCTCTCATTCTTCTAAACTCCAGCGAGTATAAGCCCAATCGACCCAATCTCTCCTCATACGTCATTCCTGCCATCCCAGGTGTTGTGTATGTAATATGTATGTTGCTTTAGACCTACGGCCAGGGCAGCACTACTTTGTAGGGCGTAGTGATACCGTAGTACCACCCCTGGCCATAGGGGTATAAATAGTACTGTGGGCACTGACTTCCCCTCAGTTCCCGCCTGTTGGTATGAAGTAAAGACCTACGTTGAATCTTCCAAGCTGTCTCTTCATTATTGAATTAAGTATAGACACATACTTTACACCAGGTATCAGCCTGGTGAATCTTCGCTGCACTCCCTCCATGGCAAGAACATCCTTCCTCAGATTAGGCGACCAAAACTGCACACAATACTCGAGGTGTGGTCTCACCAAGGCCCTGTACAACTGCAGCAAGACATCCTTGCTCCTGTACTTGAAACCTCTTGCTACGAAGGCCATTTGCCTTCTTAACCGCCTGCTGCACCTGCATGCTTACCTTTAGTGACTTGTGCACAAGGACACCCAGGTCTTGTTGCACTTCCCCTTCTCCCAATCTATTGCCGTTCAGATAATGATTTGCCTTCCTGTTTTTGCCACCAAAGTGGATAACCTCGCATTTATCCACATTATACTGCATCTGCCATGCATCTGCCCAATCACCCAGCCTCTCCAAATCATATTGGAGTTTCTTGGCATTCTCCTCAAAGCACACAAGCCCACCCAGTGTTGTGTCATCTGCAAACTTGGAGATATTACATCTAGTTCCCTTGTCTAGGTCATTAATATATATTGTGAATAGTTGGGGTCCAAGGACCGATCCCTGCGGTACCCCACTAATCGTAACCAGAGAATCACCTGCAATGGCTTCTCTTCCCACTCCCACATCTTTACCTCTGGTGTCCCCCAAGGATCTATCCTTCGCCCCCTCCTATTTCTCATCTATATGCTGCCCTTGGCGACATCATCCAAAAACACAGCATCAGTTTCCACATGTACGCTGACGACACCCAGCTCTACCTCATCACCTCTTCTCTCGACCCCTCCACGGGCTCTAAATTGTCAGACTGCATGTCCAACATCCAGTTCTGGATGAGCAGAAATTTTCTCCAATTAAATATTGGGAAGACCGAAGCCATTGTTTTCAATCCGTGCCATAAACTCCGTTCCCTAGCCACTGACTCCACCCCTCTCCCTAACATCTGTCTGAGGCTGAACCACACTGTTCGCAACCTTGGTGTCATATCTGAACCTGAAATAAGCTTCCGACCACATATCCGCAGCATAACAAAAAAGGGTGTAAAGATAAACCCAGCAACTACAGGCCAGTCAGTTTGACCTCAGTAGTGGGGATGCTTTTAGAAACGATAATCAGGGATAGTTGTGGATTAATTAAGGAAAGCCAGCACAGATTTGTTAAAGGCAAATCGTGTTTAACTAGCTTGATTAGGTAACAGAGAGGGTTGATGAGGGTAATACAGTTGACGTACTGTACATGGATTTCCAAAAGGCGTTCGGCAAAGTGTCTCATAATAGGCTTGCCAGCAAAGTTCAAGTCCATGGAATAAAAGGGACAGTGACAGCATGGATACGGAATTGGCTAAGTGATAGGAAACACAGAGTAGTGGTGAACAGTTGTTTTTCGGACTGGAGGAAGGTATACAGTGGTGTTCCCCAGGGGTTGGTTCTAGGACCATTGCTTTTCATGATATATCTTAATGACTTGGATGTGGGTGTAAAGGGCACAATTTCAAAATTTGCAGATAACACAAAACTTGGAAGTATAGTGAACAGTGAGGAGGAGAGTGATAGACTTCAGGAAGGCATAGACAGGCTGGTGAAATGGGCAGACACGTGGCAGATGAAATTTAACGCAGAAAAGTGTGAAGTGATACATTTTGGTAGAAAGAATGAGGAGAGGACATATAAACTAAATGGTACAATCCTGAAGGGGGTGCATGAACAGAGAGACCTAGGAGTACATGTGCACAAATTGTTGAAGGTTGCAGGGCAGGTTGAGAAAGCAGTTAAAAAAGCTTACGGGATCCTGGGCTTCATGAATAGAGGTATAGGGCTCGATTTTCATTGAGCCATGGAGTCGGGCTTGGAGGCATGCAGGGGGTTAAAATTACAAAAAACTGGCGGGCGGAACCCCCCCCCACCCCGCCTGGTTCCCGACTCCGAGCAATTTTAACTCAGGCGTGTCTGATGGTCCTGACTCCGTCCCACATCCAACAGGCGGGACTGGTCTTTAAGGCCCTTAATAACCACTAAATGGCCTCTATAATCCTATTTTAACAAGCCCTTGCAAATTTAACCCTTTTCGCACGTAAAACACGCCTGGTGGGAAACACGAATGTGAAACCTGGCGGGAGCGCTATTGGATTGCTGACTTATCAACTGCAGGTCAACCATTAAAGAGGAGATTTGATCAGCCATCATTTGCAGGTGGCAGGACTTAGTGGTCTCAGGCCTGGGGCAACTTTTAGAAGGCTTAACCACACCTGTGGAAGGTTGGAGCCTCGCACCCATCTCCAGTGTGGCCTCCTGGGAAACCCCTCTCGCCACCTTCACTCAGCGCTTCCTCAACGGAGGCATATACCAGAAGCATGGGAGCCATTTATTTCCTTCCCATCTGGGCATTAGAGGAGCTCGAGCACCAGCCACGGCACCAGCAGAACCAGGAACAACAGCAGCACCAGCAACAGCAGCAGCAGCAGGAGTGCCAGTCTGCTGCTCACCCACCTGAGGCTGCACAGGCTAGAAGGGGCCAGTGCCTGGAAGCCCGTCGGCGCAGGAGATACCCCCCAAACAGGGTCTACAGATGCAGGGCCACCTATCTCAACATGTCTGAGCAGCAGTGCCAAAGGCGGCTCCGACTTTCGCGAAAGGTAGTGACTGACATCTGCGCAATGCTACAGCAAGACCTGCTGCCCAGAGGACCAGGTGGACAAGCATTACCAGTGGCCGTCAAAGTCACCACCGCACTCAACTTTTTGCCTCAGGCTCATTCCAGGGATCAGCAGCAGACATCAGCGGCATCTCCCAGGCGGCCGCACACACTTGCATCACGCAGGTAACCGATGCCCTCTTTGCCCGTGCGCACAATCACATCCATTTCACCAAGGATCGAGCAAGTGTCATGGCGCGAGCGGTTGGATCAGCTCATCTGGCAGGCTTTCCAAGGGTGCAGGGCGTTGTTGACTGCACACATGTGGCCCTTACGGCACCCCATCGCAATCCAGGTATTTTTGTCAACCGCAAGGGCTTCCACTCTCTTAACGTTCAGCTGGTGTGTGACCACAAGAAGGAAATTTTGCATGTTTATGCCATGGCAGTTGCCATGACTCCTTCATACTGCGCCAGTCTAGTGTGCCTCCGCTATTCAGTCCGCCAGACCAACTTAACGGATGGCTACTTGGAGACAAGGGCTATCCCCTGAGGACGTGGCTGATGACGCCATTGAGCAGCCCATCCAACGAAGCTGAGGAGAGCTACAACTCCAGCCACATGTCCACCAGAGCCATAATCGAGTAAACCATCAGTTTGCTGAAGATGCGCTTCAGATGCCTGGATAGATCAGGTGGAGCCCTGCAGTACTCAGCAGCCAGGGTCTCCAGAATCGTCGTGGTTTGCTGTGCACTTCACAACATGGCACAGCGTCGTGGCTTGCAGGTTCTTGAGGACCAAGTGGCTCCTCACATATCCTCCTCAGATGAGGAAGAGGAGGAGGAGGAGGGCGAAAACGAACATCCTGCAGAGGCCTATCAACCAGCGGCAGCATTACTCGAGAACATTGCTGCCCGGGATGCAAGGAATGCACTCATCCTGGCCAGATTTGCTTAGCCTAGTCAATCAAACACTTTTGCCTCACACCTTCTTACCAGAGCATTGACAATGGCCAAGAACCAGAGGATTCCTAGCACTCCGACCACCATACTGACAGTTGCAAGTATTCCTAAGGCCTCAATGTGGAAGTCCCAATAGCGAAATGACAGACGCCACAACTGCAACATTTGCCATCAGAATTTTTATGTACAATTACGATGTGATGGCATGTTTACACTAAACACAAAATTCCACCCAAGTGACTACCCTTGTGACTACTTGTGCTTTATCTTCCTCTTACGCGTGCTCCTACGTAGTGCTTCCCCTGTGGCTTCAGCAGATGTGGAGGCCCCTTGCTCACTTTCCTGCTGCTCCTGTCTCGACACCTTTGGCGGACGTCCTCTGGGGTTGCGAGCCCGTGAGGGCTCGTTAACAGTCTACTGCTCCTGTGGCTGTGCAGGGGTTGAGACGTCTATCTCACTTGGGTGTGGACTCCAGTGGGGCTCTGACCGAGGGCTCAGCAGTGGCATGGAAGTGTGAGCTCTTGGAGAGGAGCCCCCACTTCCTTGAGGTATGCCACCAACCCCCCTCTCATGGGTCAGGTCCCCTTCAGCGCCTGCAGGTGGCTTGAGAGCACCTTGCTGCACATCAAGGGGGCCATGGGGACCTGTATCTGCAATGGCGGTCCTATTCAGAAGGACTTCCATGAAGGTCTGCTTTCTCTGTTCAGTAGATGCCCATCGTTCCTCAAGAGATGTCATTCTATTCTGAACAATGACCATGTTTTCCATACCCTGGAGACTAAGCTCCTCCATGGCCGTAGCCCTCCTCCTCTACCGTAGCCATCCTCTCCTGTACGGTTGCCAGCCTTACCACGGAGGTAGCAATAGTTTCCACGGAGGTAGCCATCCTTTCCATGGTGATGCGTTCATGCGCCAATGACTCCACAAAGGCGCTGCTCATGTTCGCTATGGACTCCTCCATTCGCTCCACACTCGCGGCGACCTTAGAGACAAAACCTGCCAGAGACTCCTGCATCTGTGCCTGGAGTTCCATCACCTCTGATCTTTTGGATGGACCCAGAGGCAGAGGGTCGACAAGCTGCTGAGCCGAGCTGGCAGAGTCCTGTGCCCTCCGACCAGGACTCTCCACTGCTGTCCCTGTCTCCAGAATCTGCTAATGTTCACTTGTGAGCTGTGATACACCAGGTGACAACACTACTCTATGTCCCAAAGGTCCCACCGAGGTGAGTGTCTGCGCTGGTGCTGGGTGCGCTGAATTCTGGTGACGCTGTGCCCTCAGAGGTTGCAGCTTCCTCTGAGGAGTCTGGCTGCTCAGCCTCTTCTTCCTGGCTAGGGGGGACGGATGTTTGTGATGGTCCTGTGGGGGAGTAAAGGAAAGAGTCAGAGATGTGATGCAAAGGCTACATGCACATAGCTTTTTGCAGATGCTCATATGTCCATCTGTTACAGCTTCACAATCATTATCAGCGACTCATGCTGTAGTGTCCGGGTATCTGTACTGGCCGCGCTAGACGTGCTCCTATCTAGCTATCCAGCAAGTTAAACACTCATTCATAATAATTCTTCCTGAAGCGGTTGCTGTTTTGAAGCTTTTACTTGAACAAATTTGTGAAACTGTAAACAAAGACAAAGTATGTTTTGTACATAAACTGAATACTACACATTCGATATTACACAAGATATAAACATATTTACAACAGTAGAATAGACTAATTGTATAACTAACTAACATTTGAACTAACTTCTGTAACTATTAAATATTAACCTTTTACAAACATAGTATTATCAAAATATTACTCTGACAACATTGCTATTATGCTAAGAACTAAAGATACTCACAGATATTGCGTTTGGCCTAACATATGAAGTCAGATTACACTGGATTGAAAATCCCTCATGGAATTCTCCATTACTTAAGTCAGGTTCTTCCTGGTAAAACTGCTTCCTGGGGTCAACAGGAAGAAAGGTAAGAAGGTCAAATGACCTCTCACAGGAAGAAAGGAACAAAGGTCAAATGACCTCACACAGGAAGAAAGGAACAGATGACCTTTCCAGCTTACAAACTGTTAACACAATAACCGCCACCAGAGGGTGCTATTGCATGTAAAAACATCCAGGATGTCACAATGTCCATCGGTCCAGAACAGTATCAATAATACTCAGACTGCAGGAGAACAATAAAACAGGTATTTACTGAACAGAGGGGAACTCAAGACTGAAATACAGAAGCCTGCTATAGCTTTATATACAGGGGTGGTCACTGCCGGTACTGCAGTATAGAATCAGTTCTTCTCTTAAAGGTACATACACAACAATTCCTCCCCTTTTAGATAAACAGTACATAACATTCATTTAACAACTAAATAATAACTAATTACAATTACAATTTTCTCTGTACTATATACATCAACTGAAATAATCATTTATAAGTTCAGTCTTTGAGGAGGCTTCCTGATCCTGACTGGATAGCGCCTTTCTCGAGTATCCTTTTCTTGCGGCGGAGTTGATTCTGGCTCATTGTCATTGGTTGGTTCGTCTGCTTCCAATACCACTGCTTCTGAGGTAGACGCAATCTGTACTTCGGGTTGATTACCAGGTGCACCTGCTCGTGGTATGGGTTTGGCTTGTTCCTGTGACTCTAGAATCTGGTCAGCATGGCGTCTCATGATGCTCTCTCCAACGTCCACTGTGTACATTAGTGGTCCCTGCTGTGTGCATATCGTTCCTGGCCGCCATTTTTCTGTTCGGTAGTCGCGGGCCAAGACTGGTTGCCCTATCTTGAAGCTCCTGGTTGGCTTCTCATTTATGTGCTGGAATTGCTTATCCTCAACATCTCGTCTTATGTTTGGTTTGAGCAAATCCAGGCGACATCTTAGCCTTCGGTTGAAGAACATTATGGCTGGAGCTTGGTTGGTGACTGCATGTGTCACATTCCGGTAAGCAAACAAGAAATTATCCACCTTGTGTTGTAGTGGTATGTCGTCATTATGCATTGCCTTTATTGCCTTTTTAAAGGTCTGAACAAACCTCTCAGCCAATCCATTTGTGGCTGGATGATATGGGGCAGATGTGTAATGCTTCACCCCATTATTCCTCAGAAACCTCCAGAAATCCTCTGACACAAACTGTGGCCCATTGTCAGAGCAAACCTGTTCTGGCAAGCCATTCCTGGCGAAGATGGTCCGTAGGACTGCAATAGTTTTCTCCATGGTGGTGGAGGACATTTTGATGACCTCTGGCCATTTCGAATGGGCGTCCACAGCGATTAGGAACATTGAGTCCATAAATGGACCAGCAAAATCAATGTGTACCCATTGCCATGGAGATGAGGGCCACTCCCATGGATGTAGCGGGGCCTGTGGTGGAGCGTTTTGGACCTTCTGGCATCCTGTGCATCTCTTGGTCATATCCTCGATTTCTTTATCGATTCCCGGCCACCACACAAATGCCCTGGCTAGGCTCTTCATTTTTACCCCTCCCAGATGACCCTCATGAAGCTCATTGAGCACTCTATCTCTCAACTTGGGTGGAATTACCACTCGGGATCCACACATCAAGGTCCCCCGGCACACTGACAGCTGTTCTCTCCTTGGCGAGAATGCTGGCAACAGTGAGTCGCCATATGCTGGCCATCCCTTCACCATCAAATCATGGACCCGAGAGAGTGTCGGGTCATTTCAGGTTTCATTCTCTATACTTGAGTTTGTAACAGGTAGACATTCGACTATGGTCGCATGGAATATCTCAACAGGGTCCACTGCAGGTGCTTCATCTACCGTAGGCAACGGTAAGCGCGACAGCCCATCAGCGTTTCCATGCTGTTTCGTACCCTTGTACTCTATGTCGTACTGATGTGCCCCTAGAAAAAGTGACCATCTTTGCAGCCGTTGCGCTGTCATCACCGGAATGCCCTTCTTTGGGTTAAAAATGGAGACCAGGGGCTGATGATCAGTCAGTAGGGTGAATTTCTGCCCGTGCAGATAGTGATTGAACTTCTTCCCCCCCCACACCAGGCTGAGGGCCTCCCTGTCAATCTGGGCGTAGTTACGCTCAGCTGAGGTTAACGAGCGCGATGCAAAGGCTATTGGCCTCTCTGAACCGTCAAGGAATTTGTGTGACAGCACCGCTCCAATGCCATAGGGAGATGCATCACATGCTAACCGAATCGGTAGTGTTGGATTGTAGTGGGCCAATATTTCTTTTGAAGTGATTAGGCATTTACATTTCTGAAAGGCACGCTTACACTCATCACTCCATTTCCATGTTACTCCAGTTTGCAGCAGGGCGTTCAGTGGGTGCAGAATTGTAGATAAATTCGGCAAGAACTTATGGTAGCAGTTCACCAACCCGAGGAACAATCTCAGTTGCGACACATTTTCCGGTGCTGGAGCCTTGACTACAGCCTCAATCTTGTCCGGCGATTTATGCAACCCTTCCTCATCAATCATGTGGCCACAATACGAGATTTGCCTCCTGAAGAACTCGCATTTGGGGCGGTTGGCTCGTAGCCCATATTCCTGTAATCTCGTGAGCACCTGCTCCAGGTTGGCAAGTTGTTCACTGTCATTTTCGCCCGTAACCAGGATGTCGTCCAAATAACACTGGGTCCCCGGGATCCCTTGCAGGACTTGTTCCATCGCCCTCTGCCAAATAGCCGGGGCTGATGCTACCCCGAATACCAGTCGATTGTACTGGTAAAGGCCTTTGTGAGTGTTTATCGTGAGGTATTTCCTAGATGCTTCTTCCACCTCCATTTGTAGATACGCTTGGGCCAGATCAATCTTTGTAAAGCGTTTCCCTCCAGATAGTGAGGCGAAAATATCTTCTATCCGTGGAAGTGGATATTGTACTGTGTGCAGGACTGGGTTCACAGTTACCTTGAAGTCCCCACAGATGCGAATCTTCTTCGGTTCCCCAGGCGTGCTGCTCAATGATTTCTTCATTACAGGAATGATGGGTGTGGCCCACTCGCTCCAGTCCACCTTGGACAGCACACCCGAACGCTCCAGACTCTCCAGCTCTGCTTTAACGGCTGGGCAGATCGCGTAAGGTACCGGTCTGGCCTTAAAACATTTTGGGTTTGCGTTATCTTCGATTTTTATCATTGCCGTTACTCCTTTTAGAGTCCCAAGTCCTTGTTGGAACACCTCTTTCGCATCAGTTAGAATTTTTGACAGTCGTCCAGGTGTGACGTCATCATCCTTTTTATCAGTCACAGTTAGCGCCTGAATGGAATGCCAATCCAATTGTATTTTTCGGATCCATTCACATCCCAATAATGGTGGTCCTCCATCTGGTAGTATATATAGATACAGTTTCTGTGTTTCCTTGCCGTTGTATTCAACTGGCACCCTTATTTTTCCTCTGGGTTAGACCTTTTGCCCCGTGTATGTCTTCAATACAATGGACGTGTCCTTCAAGGGTATATGTGGGAATAGCCGCTCATAGTCTCGTCGATTCATGACAGTTAGGGCTGATCCTGTGTCCAATTCCATCTTTACTGGGGACCCTGCTATCATGAGGGTGACCCAAATGGTTCGGTGATCCTCCTTTGCGATCACGTTGTGTAACTTTAGACAACTTAGTCTCCTGCTCCCGGAGTCCTTATCGCTCTCCTGATCTTCCGAACTACTGTCTGTCAATTTCTTTACTTTCTTGTACTTTTCCTTAGTAGTTCTTGTAGTGTTGGTTTTCTTTCCCGACCTGCAGACTCTTGCTATGTGTCCCATTTTCCCACATTGCCTGCATATTTTGTCCTTAAACCAGCAGTCCTTCTGATCATGGGTTGTTCTGCCGCAGCGATAGCACTTTTCTGCTCCATACGCCATTTCGTTAGCGCTGTATTCTTGTGGTTTCTGTTGTATTTCCGCAGCTCCCCGTGCTGCTGCTGCATAGGATACTGCCACGCTGAAAGCCTCTTCTAGCGTCAGGTCCTTTTCCGAAAGTAGTCGTTTTTGGGTTCCTTCACTCTGGAGCCCGCAGACAAACTTATCCCGTAAGGTGTCTGCCAGTCCTGCTCCGAACTGGCAGTGCTTCGATAACTTGCATAGTTCCGTAAGATAGTCAGCATTGCTCTCATCTTTGTGCTGGTTTCTTTTATGGAATTTGAATCTTTCTGCTATCAGCAGCGGTGTAGGGTTTAGGTGTTCCTGTAAGGTATTAACAATCTCTTCAAAACTTTTCTCCATTGGTTTAGCTGGGGTAATTAAATTCCGCAATAGGCTGTACGTTCTCACGCCCATCAAATTTAATAATACCAACGCCTTCTTTCCATCGGCCACCTCATTTGCTTCGCAGTACACTTCAATTCTTTCCACATACGTGGTCCAGTCTTCTACCTCATTGTCGAAAGCAGTGATACTGCCACACTTCGGCAGCTTGAGTGATTTAAAATGGCGCCTCCCGCGCTTTTTCTTCTTCCCCAATGGAATAAAATGGCGCCTCCCACGCTTTTCCTTCTTCCCCAATGGAATAAAATGGCACCTCCCGCGCTTTTCCTTCTTCCCCTTGCTGCCACGCTGCTCCTAGCGTTCTACAGGGTAATGGCGGCGACCCGCGGCTTTGGCGCGTATCACTTTTCCTTCCCCTTGTTCTATCCTCTCCACGCTGCCCGGTTCTTGAGCACCGACCGTGCCCTGTGCGCTCCACCCTCTCTCACTCTCTTCCTCCCGACGACGCTGCACGGCCCCTTTGCAGAGCCGCTCGATCGAGCCCGAGCCCGCCGCAGTCTGGAAGGGTCAGCACACTACCTGCTACCAGCACGACTTGCTGGAACACCTCGACTGGGGAGCCAGGCCCAGCTCTCCACAGCCTCCCCTGCAACTCTCCGATGGATCCCTGGGCGGTTGCCCGCGGTCGACGCCCGCTGTTCTGACTTCGACCTCCAAGAAGCTTCTCTTCAGGGAAAAGATCCCCGTGAGGTGATGCAGTACTGCAGGTGAGTTCGAACCTGTTCGTCGCCAGTGTAGTGTCCGGGTATCAATAATACTCGGACTGCAGGAGAACAATAAAACAGGTATTTACTGAACAGAGGGGAACTCAAGACTGAAATACAGAAGCCTGCTATGGCTTTATATACAGGGGTGGTCACTGCCGGTACTGCAGTATAGAATCAGTTCTTCTCTTAAAGGTACATACACAACACATGCAATGTCAAAGAGAGAGATGGGAAACTTTTCTGTCACCAGCTTGCTGTGTTGCACCCATCTGTCTGCCCCCCACGTGCAAACCATCCTTAATGCCCATCATTTCCAGGATGGCCTCCTTCCAGCGGGTCAGGTGGGCTAATGAGGCTGTCCCTCCTCCTGTCCTGGCTCGCTCTCTTTTGTTGTGAGCTCTCGTTTCCTGCAATGAGGGAGACAAGTGGAGGTTGAGTGAGAATGAAGGAGTGAGTGTAGAGATTACATAGCATAGATACTTAGAAGGAGACAAAGATGGAGTGAGATTGCAAGACCAAGGGCCCTCCTTGTGTGTTGTCAGTTGTGTTCAAAGCATCAGAGTGATAGGGAGTGTGAGGGCTGCATGGTGGAATAGTTATGTGAATGTGAGCATAGAGAGAGAGGGACTGGGTAAGGGTGCATGGATGTTAGTGTCAAGTGGGATGTGGAGGAAGAGATTGGTAAAGCTGAGTGCTGGTGAGGAAAGGCAATGGGCATCTGATTGAGGGTGATGGGAAATTCATTCTCACTTTTCCAGTGCGCTGAAGGTCATGAAATCTTTTCCTGCACTGTATCCAGGTTCTGCGGGTGACTCCCAAGGAGTTGACTTCCTCAGCCACCTGCATCCACACTGCCTTGGTCTGAGTGGAGGGCCTCTTCCTCCCTGATGAAGGGAAGAGCACCTCCCTGTTGGCCCTAGCCCCATCGACTAATGCCTGCAGTGCCGCCTCGTCAAAGCGAGGAGCTGATCTTGCCCTCCCGCTTGTCATATTTGCTGCAGCTCCCTCACACTGCACAGTCAAGAAGCTTGGCAGCCTGCAGAAGAAGCAAGGCTTGCTGTGGACCTGAAATGCAGCAGCAATGATGACGTCATCGGAGGGGACTTTCAGTCATGAAAAACCCATTTGCAAAGGCTTCCCACACAATGGAAATCAATTGGCCCATTGAGTTAAAATTGCATCAATCTCCCACATCCATTTAGATTCGTGTGGGAAACACGAAATTTGGATAACACGACAACAGCCCGCACCTGAGTTAAAATCCAGCCCATAGAGTACAAAAGTGTGGAAATTATGATGAACCTGTATAAAACACTGGTCCGGCCCCAACTGGAGTACTGTGTCCAATTCTGGGCACCACACTTTAGGAAGGATGTGAAGGCCTTAGAGAGGGTGCAGAAAAGATTTACAAGAATGATTCCAGGAATGAGGGACTTCAGTTACGTTGATAGACTAGAGAAGCTGGGGGTTGTTCTCCTTGGAGCAGAGAAGATTGAGAGGAGATTTGATAGAGGTGTTCAAAATTATGAGGGGTCTGGTCAGTGTAGATAGAGAGAAACTGTTCCCATTGGCAGAAGGGTCGAGAACCAGAGGACACAGATTTAAGGTGATTGACAAAAGAACCAATGGCGACGTAAGAAAAAACTTTCTTATGCAGTGAATGGTTAGAATCTGGAATGCACTGCCTGAAAGGGTGGTGGAGGCAGACTCAATCACAACTTTCAAAAGGGAGTTGGATAAGCATCTGAAGGAACAGAATTTGCAGGGCTACGGGGAAAGGGCGAGGGAGTGGGACTAGCTGAAGTGCTCTTGCAGAGAACCGGCATGGGCTCGACAAGCCGAATGGCCTCCTTCTGTGCTGTAACCATTCTATGATTCTATGACTCTAACTAAGACCATTATCTCCACCTCCATAACATCACCAGTCTCTGCCTCTGCCTCAGCTCATCCGCTGCTGAAACCCTCATCCATACCTTTGTTACTTCTAGACTTGACTATTCCAAAGCACTCCTGGCTGGCCTCCCATGTTCTACCCTATGTAAACTTGAGGTCATCCAAAACTCGGCTGCCCGTGTCCTAACTTGCACCAAGTCCCGTTCACCCATTACCCCTCTGCTCACTGACCTACCGTTTGTTACCTCGGCCCTAAGCTCTAGAATTCCCTTTCTAAACCTTTCTGTCTCCCTACCTCTCTTTCCTCTTTTAAGACGTTCCTTAAAACCTACCTCTTTGACCAAGCTTTTAGTCATCTGCCCTAATTTCTCCTTATGTGGCTCAGTGTTAATTTTTTTGGCTTATAATACTCCTGTGAAGTGCCTTGGGACATCTTACTATGTTAAAGGTGCTATATAAATACAAGTTGTTGTTATTGTTGATTATATTTATGCTGTTAAATCCATTTTCTTTACGATTTTACCTGTTCCTATGAGTCTGCCTACAGGCTACAGTAAATGGATTTAATAGCAGAAGCCTGGAGTGGGCAACTGGCTCCTATGTCAAGGAATCTCAAATAGTGACTGACAATAACATGAAGGGTTAATTACAGTCCTAGCCCTTTTGGGCTACCCCAGATCAGGCGTATTCCCCAGACGTTCACCCTCAACTTAAGTTAGAGATAGCCGAATTCCATAAGATGCTTAAATGGGTCTAAAGGTTCAGGCTATCTCTCCCTAAAGGAAAGAAATGACTGAAGATGTTACCATCCTCCAGATAGTACTTTTAATAAGCTTAACTAGACTGTAACCTTCCGGATAGTATGAGGGTCCAGAATACTCCCCCAGAATTCTGCAACTCCTTACAAAAGATTGTACAGAATTTGGGTTCGCGAGTTTATACAGAATTACTCTTTGAGACAATTCTAAAAATATATAGTTTTATTTAAGAGCCGACATTCAGTTAACAGCTGTTGAATCAGTCACAACATTAACAATTCAAAATACAATTAGCTTACATTTCTTATTTCTCAGAGATCCTTATTCTCAAATCTTTACTTCGTTACATTTCTTATTTCTTACTTATTTCTAAATCCAGAATATCCACCATAATTAATCACTTTGATTTCCCGAGACTCATAGTTAAAGACTTACAGAGATGCCTCTGAAGAGTTGGGAAACGCTTTGCCCGTTCAGCGAGTTCTGCCTTTCTGTTTGAAAAGCTCTATATTTTATACTCTTTTTGCTTTGGTTTCTTCTTTGAAGTTCTCTGCTGATGTCAGCTAATTGTCTTTATTGATACTCTCTTACGAATGCTTTCTATCTTACTGTCAATCCAACTATTGCATGCATAATTATGTCTCTACCTTTAGGTGTTTCAAAAACCATCATAAAAACAATGACAGCTATGGTTTCTGTTTGATGCCATTCTTATCGACGATTTTCCATTTAATTCTTAATATTGGCTTAACTGGTTTTTAGCAAACATTGTGACTCCATGGTGATCCAAGTTTAATACAAACACAATATAATCGCTTGGTGTCATCTATTGAAGTCATATCTTCAAAGTGTCCTTGTTGGTATCATATTTACTATGTCTATAAATTAAAGACACTTTGACCAGGGTGGTTCATGCATTTCTAGCTATCTCAATTGGTTGCATATTTAATCGTGTTTCCTGTCTTCCAAGTTTAACATAAAAACTATTTGACCAGCAGGTGTTTCTTTTCTTGATGTCATCTTTTCAAAGGCACATGCCTCTTTTAATGTTTATTTTTCTGTTCAACGTGTTAGCTTTTAACACCTTAAACTGGGTCTTCTCATTGTGTTGGTTGCAAACCGTAGACCTTTCGGAAGCACCAATGGTTTGCTTCAATCTTTCATTGTTTTAGTATTTTTAACTAATTCCCATTTCAAAGCTTGTTTACAACTTTATTAAACAACTGATCTTTACCTCAGGAGCCTGTATTTCTGTTTGCAGCCTGTCTCTCCAAGACTTTAGATTTTTAAACCCAGTATATCATGCATTAATAATATCAGTATTCTGTTCATATTATGGTGTATCTTTCTGAAATATGGCATATTCCCTCACAAACAAGCATTCTATTGTCGTGCAGGAAGAGATTGTGCACAATTCCTGAGAATGACAAGCTACAGGAGGGCAGCAGGAGAAGGAGGCAAAGCAAATCCTGGCAACTCACTCAACTAATACTGTCGGGGTGAGGATGTGGAAGGGCATGCAGCCACAGGTGGGGGTTTGTGCTAAGTGCTAATGGTCATAGATTGTTTTTCTGTTTGTTCTTGGCATTTAATGCCCACCTCTGAGAGAATGAAGTGTCAAGCATGTAGTGTGGGACGAGAGTCACATGTAGATCAGGTCAGGTAGGGGTGGCAGGTTCCTACTTTAACATAAGCTGATTTCCTGGAATTCAGGAGTTTATCAACAGATGTTTGGAAATTCCTTAAGCCCTGTACGCACTGCAGGGGGAGGAGTCACTACAGCTGCACCCTCAGCACCTGACAAACCTGGAAAGTGAAACTGCTGTTTATACCAGGGTCTGAGCCAAACTAAAGTGCGTTAAAAATTCCACTGCACTGCGCATTCCCAGCCCGTGATTTTTTTCCCATTAGCTTTATTGGGACTGTGCCATGTTGTGATATGTTCTCCTGGCATGTGCCAGGATCGGTGCCACAGAATTGTTACCCCAGTGTGGCCAGGATTTTCCATTCTGTTATGCCATCAAATGTGGCCCTGCATCTTTGAGAACCCAGACACCTAGTAGAAGTGTTGCACCCTCTTGAGTTGTTGTCTCCTTTCCATTGAGAGAGTCACATGGGTATTGGCAAACAAGGCATACATTGTTGTATGGACATCACACTGATCAGGGAAACTCGGGATGGGCAATAATTGCCAGCCTTGCCAGCAATGCCCACATCCCGAGAATTAATTAAACAAATACTGGGGGTGGGGCCAGTGTAGGTTGATAGTGTTGGGAACAAATTCCTGAACTACGAGAGCATTCACGGGATCATTGGACAGTCCATCTTACCTCACCACATTCCTTTACGTGGATTGCCTTCTGCTTCTGTTGTCAGGTTCTGCAGGTATTGAACAGGAGAGTGAGCCTGGCTGCCACCTTGTGACAGACATGATGAACTGCAGTCTTCTGAGGAAGGTGCCCTGGAGAGTCGCCTTTCACACAGACTACACTTTGACCCTCCCCAGTGGGTTTCCTTTCATTTCATTTTTACCCATCCTCTCATTCCCTCCCCATCCCCCCGCCCCGCCCCACCAAAGGCTGACAAATGCTTCAAATCCACTTTGAGCTTTTATAAAAGCTGAAACATCAGGAGTGATTCCACTATCTGGTTTTCCACAATAACATCTTGCATTTACAACAGGGAACAGCATTAGCAGGTCCACCAAATGAAGCCACTTACCTTTAAGGGGGGGATCCAAAGTGTTGTTGGAGCTGCACTCATCCTGGCAAGTGGAGACTATTCCATCACAATCCTTACTTGTGCCTTGTAGATGGTGGAAAGGCTTTGGGGAGTCAGGAGGCGAGACACTCACTGCAGAATACCAGGCCTCTGACCTGCTCTTGTTGCCACAGTATTTATGTGGTTGGTCCAGTTAAGTTTCTGGTCAATGGTGACCCCCAGGATGTTGATGGTGAGGGATTTGGCGATGGTAATGCCGTTGAATGTCAAGGGGAGGTGGTTAGACTCTCGCTTGTTGGAGATAGTCATTGCCTGGCACTTCTGTTGCATGAATGTTACCTGACACTTATCAGCCCATATAAGTAGGCATATAAATAATAAACGGGTAGTAAGAGGAGGGGTGGGGCTGATTAGGGACTAAAAAGGATACTTACGCATGGAGGCAGAGGGCATGGTTGAGGTACTAAATGAGTACTTTGCATCTGTCTTCAAGGAAGAAGGTGCTGACAAAGTCATAGTGAAAGAGGAGGTAGTGGAGATACTGGATGAGATAAAAATTGATAAAGAGGAGGTACTAGAAAGGAAGTCTGTAATTAAATTTGATAAATCACCAGGACCAGATGGGATGCATCCTAAGATGCTGAGGGAAGTTAAGGAGGAAATCGCAGAGGTACTGGCCATAATCTTCCAATCTTCCTTGGATATGGGGGTGGTGACAGAGGACTGGAGAATTGCAAATGTTACACCATTGTTCAAAAAAGGGTGTAAGGATAAACCCAGCAACTACAGACCAGTCAGTTTAACCTTGATAATGGGGAAGCTTTTAGAAACAATAGTCAGGGACACAATTAACAGTCACTTGGTCAAGTGTGGATTAATTAATGAAAGCCAGCACAGACTTGTTAAAGGCAAATCGTGTTTAACTAACTTGATCGAATTTTATTGATGAGGTAACAGAGAGGGTTGATGAAGACAATGCGGTTGATGTGGTGTACATGGACTTCCAAAAGCGTTTGATAAAGTGCCACATAATAGGCTTGCCAGCAAAGTTGAAGCCCATGGAATAAAAGGGACAGTGGCAGCATGGATATGAAATTGGCTAAGTGAGAGGAAACATGGAGTAGTGGTGAACGGTTGTTTTTCAGCCTGGAGGAAGGTATACAGTGGTGTTCCCCAGGGGTCGGTTCTAGGACCTTATATCTTGATATATATTAATGACTTGGACTTGCACAATTTCAAAATTTGCAGATGACACAAAACTTGGAAGTATAGTGAACAGTATAGTGATAGACTTCAAGAAGACATAGACAGGCTGGTGAAATTAGCAGACATCACAGAATCACAGAAAGAATCACAGAAACACCACAGTGCAGATAGAGGCCATATCAGCCCATCAAGCCTGCACCGACACATATCCCACCCGATCCCTGTAACCCCTACACCAACACATATCCCACCCTATCCCCGTAACCCCATGTATTTAACCCCCTAACACTAAGGGTCAATTTATCATAGCCAATCAACCTAACTTGCACATCTTTGGACTGTGGGAGGAAACCGGAGCACCCGGAGAAAACCCATGCAAACACAGGGAGAATGTGCAAACTCCACACAGAAAGTCGCCTGAGGCCGGATTTGAACCCGAGTCCCTGGCGCTGTGAGGCAACAGTGCTAACCACTATGCCACTGTGCTGCCCATGTGGCAGATGAAATTTAATGCAGAAAAGTGTGAAGTGATACATTTTGGTAGGAAAACATAGAAACATAGAAACATAGAAGATAGGAGCAGGAGTAGGCCATTCGGCCCTTTGATCCTGCTCCGCCATTCAATGAGATCATGGCTGATCATCCAAATTCAGTACCCTGTCCCTGCCTTCTCCCCATATCCCTTGATCCCTTTAGCCTCAAGAAATATATCCAACTCTTTCTTGAATATATTTAATGAACTGGCCTCCACCGCCCTCTGTGGCAGAGAATTCCACAGGTTCACCACTCTCTGGGTGAAGAAATTCCTCCTCATCTCAGTCCTGAATGGCTTACCCCTTATCCTTAGACTATGACCCCTGGTTCTGGTCTCCCCGGCCATCAGAAACATCCTTTCTGCATCTAGTCTGTCCAGACCTGACAGAATTTTATAGGTTTCGATGAGATCCCCTCTCAATCTTCTAAACTGCAGTGAGTATAAGCCCAATTGACACAATCTCTCCTCGTACGTCATTCCTGCCATCCCAGGTATCAGCCTGGTGAATCTTCGCTGCACTCCCTCCATGGCAAGAACGTCCTTCCTCAGGTAAGGTGATCAAAACTGCACACAATACTCAAGGTGCGGTCTCACCAAGGCCCTGTACAACTGCAGCAAGACATCCTTGTTCTTGTATTCGAACCCTCTTGCTACGAAGGCCAACATACCATTTGCCTTCTTAACCGCCTGCTGCACCTGCATGCTTACCTTCAGCGACTGGTGCACAAGAACACCCAGGTCTCTTTGCACTTCCCCTTCTCCCAATCTATTGCCATTCAAATAATAATCTGCCTTCCTGTTTTTGCCACCAAAGTGGATAACCTCACATTTATCCACATTATAGTGCATTTGCCATGTTTCTGCCCAATCACCCAACCTGTCCAAATCGTACTGGAGTTTCATGACATCCTCCTCACAGCATACCCTCCCACCCAGCTTTGTGTTGTCTGCAAATTTGGAGATATTACATCCAATTCCCTCGTCCAGATCATTAATATATATTGTGAACAGCTGGGGTCCTACGACCGATCCTTGCGGTACCCCACTAGTCACTGCCTGCCACTCGGAAAACGACCCGTTTATTTCAACTCTTTGCTTTCTGTCCACCAACCAGTTCTCTGTCCAAGTCAATACCTTGCCCCCAATCCCATGTGTCTTAATTTTGCACGCTAACCTCTTATGCGGGACCTTATCGAAAGCCTTCTGAAAGTCCAAATACACCACATCCACTGGTTCTCCCTTATCTATTTTACCAGTTACATCCTCAAAAAATTCCAGTAGATTAGTCAAGCATGATTTACCTTTTGTAAATCCATGTTGACTTTGTCCGATCCTGTCACTGCTTTCCAAGTGCTCTGCTAATACATCTTTTATAATGGACTCTAGCATTTTCCCCACTACCGATGTCAGGCTTACCGGTCTATAATCCCCCACTTTTTCTCTGCCACCTTTTTTGAATAGTGGGGTAACATTAGCTACCCTCCAATCCATGGGTACTGTTCCAGAGTCTATTGAGTTCTGGAAGATGACCAGCAATGCATCTACTATTTCTAGGGCCACTTCCTTAAGTACCCTGGGATGTAGATTATCAGGCCCTGGGGATTTATCGGCCTTCAGTCTCATCAATTTTCCGAACACCATTTCCCTACAAATACTGATATCTTTCAGTTCCACCCTTTCATCAGACCCTATGTTCCGCAGTATTTCTGGGAGGTTATTTATGTCCTCCTTTGTGAAGACAGAACCAAAATATGTATTTAGTTGGTCTGCCATTTCTTTGCTCCCCATTATAAATTCCCCCGATTCTGACTGCAAGGGACCTACGCTTGACTTCACCAATCTTTTCCTCTTTACATATCTATAAAAGCTTTTACAGTCAGTTTTTATGTTCCCTGCAAGCTTACTCTCATATTCTATTTTCCCTTTCTTAATTAATCCTTTTGTCCTCCTTTGTTGAATCCTAAACTGCTCCCAATCCTCAGGATTATTGCTTTTTCTGGCCAATTTGTATGTCCTCTCCTTGGATCTTATGCTATCCCTAATTTCCCTTGTTAGCCACGGTTGAGTCACCTTTTTTGTTTTATTTTTATGCCAAACTGGGATGAACAACTTCTGTAGCTCATCCATTCGTTCTTTGAATGTTTGCCACTGCCTATCCACCATCAACCCTTTGAGTGCCATTCCCCAATCAATCCTACCCAACTCGCTCCTCAGACCATCGTAGTTTCCTTTATTCAAATTGAGGACCCTAGCTTCTGAGTCAACAATTCATTCTCCATCTTAATGAAGAATTCGATCGTATTATGATCGCTCCGACCCAAGGGGCCTCGTACAACAAGATTGCTAATTAATCCTTTCTCGTTACATAATACCCAGTCTAAGAGGGCCTGATCTCTGGTTGGTTCCTCGACATATTGGTCCAGGAAACCATCCCGTAAACACTCCAGGAATTCCTCCTCCACAGTATTGTTACTAATTTGGTTAGCCCAATCTATATGTAGATTAAAGTCACCCATGATGACTGCTGTGCCCTTATTGCACGCTTCTTTAATTTCCCTTTTAATGCCATCCCCAACCTCCGCCTTACTGTTTGGAGGTCTATATACCACTCCCACTAACGTTTTTTTCCCCTTAGTATTTCTCAATTCTACCCATACAGATTCCACCTCATCAGAGCTAATATCCTTCATTACGAGGAGAGGCAATATAAACTAAAGGGTACAATCCTAAAGGGGGTGCAGGAACAGAGAGACCTGGGGGTGTATGTGCACAAATCGTTGAAGGTGGCAAGGCAGGTTGAGAACGCGGTTAACAAAGCATATGGGATCCTGGGCTTCATAAATAGAGGCATAGAGTACAAAAGCAAGGAAGATATGATGAATCTTTATAAAACACTGGTTCGACCACAACTGTAGTATTTTGTCCAATTCTGGGCACCACACTTTAGGAAGGATATGAAGGCCTTAGAGAGGGTGCAGAAAAGATTTACAAAAATGATTCCAGGGATGAGGGTCTTCAGTTATGTGGATAGACTGGAGAAGCTGGGGTTGTTCTCCTTAGAGCAGAGAAGATTGAGAGGAGATTTGATAGAGGTGTTCAAAATCATGAGGGGTCTTGACAGAGTAGATAGAGAGAACTGTTCCCATTTGCAGAAGGGTCAAGAACCAGAGGACACAGATTGAAGGTGATTAGCAAAAGAACCAAAGGCGACATGAGAAAAAACTTTTTTACGCAGCGAGTGGTTAGGATCTGGAATGCACTGCCTGAAAGGGTGGTGGAGGCAGATTTAATCATGGCTTTCAAAAGGGAATTGGTTAAGTGTCTGAAGGAATAAATTTTGCAGGGCTACGGGGCAAGGGCGGGGGAGTGGGACTAGCTGAAGTGCTCTTGCAGAGAGCCGGCACGGGCTCGACGGGCCGAATGGCCTCCTTCTGTGCTGTCACCATTCTATGAGTCTATGATTCTATGATTATGCGCAATGTCAATATCTGAGCTGGTCACTGCAACTGTGAAATCAAATGACAGTGTCCCTTTATCTTCAGTTTCTTCTTGCTCTTTCTCCACTGCCAGGGCAGCTTCCAGTTCTTGAGTATCTGAAATGAAAAAGGAACAAGGGTTGGGTTGTGGTGAGGGGAGAGTAGAAAGTAAGAACTGCATGCTTACAGCATCTGTAGCTTGTAAGTCAGAGTAGATTCAGGGATGATGGAGAAATGGGATGAGAAAAGGAGGATTGGTATGCAGATACCCTCACCTTCAATGGCTTCAGCCCTGCCGGTGGGCACGAACTCAGCAATGGACCTTCCCATAACATACAGGTGCGCCTCTCCCCCTCTCGTTAATTGCTGCTGCCTCCTGTTGTGCTCCACCAGCTCCTGCAAGAAAGAGGGAAGTGTGTCAGTGAGTATCGTGCAATATGTTTGGGTGATGTGGCTGCCATGGTTGAATAACTGGCAGTGTGTGCAAGCTTTGAGATGTGGGTTAGAGGCTTGCAGCAGTTATAAGTGTGTGAGAGTGAGTTGAAGCAGACGAATGTTACATATGAGTTCTGATTGATAGAGATTGTTGATATGTGACTGATGGGAATGTGGTGAATTGAGCAATGGCTGAGGCTAGTGGTGCAGTTGGTAGGATAAGGCATCTGAAGATGTACCCACTGACCTCAACCACTCGTGTGAGATCATTAAACTTCTTCCTGCACTGCATCCATGTTATTGAAGCGATACTCCTAGCATTGATATCCTCCGCTATCTCTTGCCACTGCCTTCTAAGCATGTGTCAAGACCCTGAGAAGGCAAGCTACCACAGTCAACCCCAGGTACATTTGTCAGGGTCAGCAGGAATGGTTGATGCCATCTTCGTGGCATGGCTTCTTTCACGGAGTGCCATGTAAGGCAAGGCATGCTGTGATTGGGGTGCCTCTGCAAACCTTCGAGCATAAGGATGAGACAGGTATTTTGCCTCTCATTATGCTCCCTGTCTCTGCAGATGTTGGGGTGTGGATGGCAGTGGGAGGGCACACAACACTTCTCAAGGCTCTCTGACCCACTTGACATTGCTCCACAGGAGCCCTATTAGTAAAAATTATATCGTAACCCTGTCAGACCACCCAAGATATTGTGAACTTTTCTGTATCAGAGGCCCCCTACCGCCCCCACACCAACACCTGCTGGTTGCATTGACTTCTCACAACATGTACCCCAATGACTCATGCTTGACAATGGTGCACGAAGCCCACTAGGACACCATTTAAGTCACCAGTTTTCATGTATGAGCATGAACAGTGAGTGCAGGCAGGCTATTTTGCCATGGAGCACGGAACAGCACAGTCCCACTGTATCCTCGTGTTAACCAAACGCGGTGCCGACAATGGAGTCTTAAAGTAAATTACCAGTGATAAACAGAAGGGAGCAAAGCCCATTGACCTAAAGAGCTACTCTGATTTCCTGGAATTCACACGGGCTCACTCACACAGGCTACTGCTTGAATGAACTCTGACCCTGAAATTAGCGTAACCACAAACTCAGGGGCGGAGTCACCACAGCTGCAGCCTCAACACTTTACAAATCTAGAAACTGAAACTTGAATCAGCTCCAGATAGCCCTGAAACTCTTATTTCATCACCGACGTGCTCGTGGACAGTGACTGTGGTGAACATTTGTTGAAGCAACAACAACAACAACTGTATTTATATAGCTGCTTTAACTTAGTAAAACTTCCCAAGGTGCTTCACAGCAGTGTTATATGACAAAAATTTGACACTGAGCCACATAAGGAGAAAAGAGAGGTAGAGAGGCGGAGAGGTTTAGGGAGGGAATTCCAGAGCTTGGGGCCTAGGCAACAGAAGGCACGGTCACCAATGGTGGAGCAATTATAATCAGGGATGCTTAATAGGGCAGAATTAGAGGAGCGCAGATATCTCGGGGGGTTTTGGGACTGGAGGAAATTACAGAGATAGGAAGGGGCGAGGTCATGGAGGGATTTGAAAACAAGGATGAGAATTTTGAAATCGAGGCGCTGCTTAACCGGGAGCCAATGTAGGTCAGTGAGCACAGGGGTGATGGGTGAACGGGACTTGGTGTGAGTTAGGACACGGGCAGCCAAGTTTTGGATGACCTCAAGGTTACATAAGGTAGAACGTGGGAGGCCAGCCAGGAGTGCGTTGGTCTAGTAGAGGTAACAAAGGCATGGATGAGGGTTTCAGCAGCAGATGAGCTGAGGCAGGGGTGGAGATGGGCGATGTTCCGGAGATGGAAATAGGCAGTCTTATAGTTATGCCATGGATATGTGGTTGGAAGCTCATTTCAGGGTCAAATATGACACCAAGGTTGCGAACAGCGTGGTTCAGCCTCAGACAGATGTTAGGGAGAGGGACAGAGTCAGTGGCTCGGGAATGGAGTTTATGGCTTGGACCGAAACCAATAGCTTCGATCTTCCCAATATTTCATTAGAGAAAATTTCTGCTCATCCAGTACTGGACATGAGTCTAACAATTTAGAGACTGTGGAAAGGTGGTGAGGTAGAGCTGGGTGTTGTCAGCATATATGTGGAAACTGACGCTGTGTTTTCGATGATATCATCGAGGGGCAGCATGTAGATGAGAAATAGGAGGGAACCAAGGATAGATCCTTAGGGGACATCAGAAGTAACGATGTGGGATTCTCTGGCAACGATTAAATAGATAAGAATGGAAAGATAAAAATGATCCTGCTCCTATTTCGTGTGTCTAATTCTGTTAGATTCAGGAGATGGTTCTGTGATAGTGGATTGGCGGTTAGGATCAGATCAGCCATGATCTTATTGAATGGCGGAGCAGGCTCGAGGGGCCGATTGGCCTACTCCTGCTCCTATTTCTTATGTTCTTATGTTCTTATGGAACCAGGCAAGCACAGTCCCACCCAACTGGATGACAGTGGAGAGGCGTTGGAAGAGGATGGAGTGGTCAACCGTGTCAAAGGCTGCAGACAAGTTGAGAAAGAGGAGGAGGGATAGTTTACGTTTGTCACAATCACAAAGGATGTCATTTGTAACTTTGATGAGACCGCTTCGGTACTATGGCAGGGGCGGAAACCTGATTGGAGCGATTCAAACATGGAGTTGTGGGAAAGATGGGCATGGATTTGGGAGGCGACAACACATTCAAGGACTTTGGAGAGGAAAGGGAGGTTGGAGGTGGGCCGGTTGTTTCTAAGGATGGAGAGGTCAAGGGTTGTTATTTTGAGGAGAGGGGTGATGACGGAAGATTTGAGGTAGAGGGGGACAGTACCTGAGGAGAGAGAACTGTTAACAATGACAGCTAACATGGAAGCACATAGAAAGTGATATGAGCAGATGCTTTCTTACATCACAAGCAGATCTCTTGTGGTGTGGCTCTGGTTAACATGACAGGGTAGGGGACGGGGATATGACCCGGGGTCTGAAAACATTGGTGAGGGGTTTCACCTAGAGTTTGGTATCAATGGGATTGTGGAATGTGGGGATTGGTTTAACAGGTGATTCCTGGTGTCTGGCAGTAGTTTCCGTGGGGTGGGTAGTACAGCTCTGTAGGGTGAGGCTTGTTCCAGCACAGGGGTGAGGTGTTGGTGTCTGTCAACACTGCCAGAAATGGACACTTGGAGTTGGCAGCCTGGGGAGAGTACAAGAGTCTGGAGCACTGAGGAAGATCCAGAACTGGGAATGATTCCAGGTTCTGGCAGCACTAAGAGGTGGGTAGCATTGGGTGATGTGGAGCTAACTGCATGGGGAGAAGGGAGCAGGTAAGAGGATCTGCACGGAGTGAGGAGTGGCCACCTGGAATCTGATAGATGTTGGCAGATTCTTGACAGCCCTGTGGTAGTGTCCAAGAGTTTGGGAGTGCAGTGGTTTGTGCACCTGGGTCAGTCATCACTAGGGGTGAAGGGTGCTAGGATGTGAGGAGCATGATGGGTTCTGCAGCACTGGAGTGGACCCAGGGTTTGTGAAAAAGTTCAACATCTGTGGTCTCTGTGGGTGGTTTTATTCTCTGGGAGATTTGGGGGGCTTGGAAGGACGAGCAGAAGTGCCCTAGAATCTAGCAACTCTGAGAGGGAGATCCTGAGGCAGTGGGAATAGAGGCAGCAGGTCTGCTTGGTTGAGACAGGTTGCACATGTTCAGGCCAGGCCAGATACCCAGTGAAAGATGAGGTCGGAGGGTGGTGGAGAGGAGGTGCTGGAGTCAGCATCATGTCCTTGAGGAATTTCTAAGCCAGTAAGTTTCATGGGATGAAGGTTCGTAGAATCAAGGCTATATTGTCTCTCTGAAATTTCCAAAGGTACTTCACATATCAAGGTATATGTGTACAAGGGAAGATTTCCCCACATTCCTGTTTCCAGATAGTTTTGGATATGCACAGCTCATTTGTGTTCTTTTGATGTTCTTCTGATGTTCTTTTCTTGCAAATACAACTATCACCACAACAAAAACTCTCCTTCCATTTTAATGATCAGTAGCAGCCCTTTAAGAGCTAATGCATCACCAGATTCCCCACTTCCCCAGCAAATCATGCTGCTGGTTAATCTCCCTGTGGCCATTTTAAATGAACAGAGTTTGACTCACAAAATTCAGTGAGGACAATCCTTCTCCCAACCAGTGCAGGCTGGAGTTGGATTTGAGTGCCCTCGCCTAGTGTTAATGGGGTTGGTAACGGCCTCAACATGGGCTCGGTAGCATACCGCCCCTTTAACATTGACAATGTGGCCGGCTCCATTTTAAATCACTTCAATGACAAGAGAGGATATAATAAGAGGTAAGAAGGGAGTGGAGACTTTATTGGTAGAGTAAGAAATAGGAAAGGATTTAAGACTGTAGTGGGAGTTGTGTATAGGCACCCTGGTAGCAGTGTGAAGTGCTAGATTGTATAAATGCAGAGATTAGACAAGCATGTAACAAAGGCAGAGTGGTTTTAATGGGGGATTTTAACTTTCATATAGATTGGGATGAGCAGACTAGCACCTGTCAGAAAGGTAGTGAATTTCTTGAGTGTGTCCAGGATAGTTTTCTACAACAATATGTCCTAGAGGCAACAAAGGAGCATGCCATATTGGATTTAGTAATGAGTAATGAACCAGAATTAGTTAACAGCCTAAATGTGCGTGAACATTTATCCAATAGTGATCATAACATGATCTAGTTCAAAGTAACATTTGAAAGGGAGAAACGCGAAACAGCTACAGGAAACTCTTTTTTATCCGGCACCGACGGGACCGGCGTGGTGCCGGTTGATCAAAAAGTCCGGATTACAGAGAGGTATAGTTACCAAGGTACGAGAGCCCCGTACATGGCACAGGTGCAGGAGCCCCGGTTACACGGCACTTGTGCAGGGGTCCTGGTTACATGGCCACAGATCCAGGAACCCCGGTTACACGGCTACTAATATATAGTAAAACTTACCTGAACCTACTCCTGAATTTTGCCGGTTAAGAGAGGTTTCCGGATATTTAGGTGCCGGTTAAAAGAGAGTTTCCTGTACTAAGATTCTAGATTTGGGTAAGACCAACTTCAAAGGGATGAGACAGAGACTGTTCAAAGTAAACTGGGCAAATCTATTAATGGGTAAAATGGCAGAAGATCAGTGGGAGATGTTTAAAAAAGAATTTAAGGTGATACAGAACCAGTTTACACCCCTGAGGGGCAAGAGCTCTACTTGCCAAAAAAAACCCAGCATGGACGACTAAAGAGTTAAGGGACAGCACAAAACTAAAAGAAAAAGCATACAAAAATGCAAAAAGTTGCACAGATCCTGGTGAATGGGAAAGATACAAAGAACAGCAAAGGGTCACAAAACAGATAGTAAGAGCTACAAAAAGGGAGTATGAAAAGACACTTGCAAGGAATATCAAAATCAATATGAAGAAGTTTTAGAATGACATTAGGAAAAAGAGGGTAGTCAGGAACAATGTTGGCCCATAAAAAACTGAAAGCGGTGATATTGTCAATGATAATAAGGAAATGGCAAACATCTATATATATAAATCGGTCGATCTGTCATTCTGTCATTCTGTCTGTCATTCTGTCTGTCATTGCGTGTGCGTCTGGCGGGCTATGCGCTCGAAAGTTACAGGGCGTACCTACGCGCGCGTTACCTCCAAAGAAAGCTTACACTTCCGAGATGGTTTTAAGCGTATTTAGGTTTCGGCCGGGCTAAAATCGCGCCCGCGGTATCCCAAAAACCTTCAACATTCCGCTGATTAGCATCTCATTATCCGCTCATTAGCGACAGAGTGACCTCGAGGTCGACCAATCGTACGGCGGCTTTCTGCCACGTGCGGCCGGGCCAATCGGTGCGTGTGTGGGCAGGCCTTATCGTTCTGAACCGAGGTGAGTCGCCGCCATCTTGATTCCAAACTTTTCCTTTCTTTTTCCCGCTTTCTGCATCTTTCTTTTCAAATATACATGTCCAGCAAAATAAAATTCAATTTATTAAATTCTTTTAAAATAAATCACTCATTTGTAAATATTTTATCTAACCTGAACATTCTTTTTCCTACCTTTGCCCGTTTTTTTCTTAGGCCTGAAAGCCTGGGCCTTTCTTGCCCAGCCAGGCCCGAGCTAGGTAACTGGGCTGCTGCTAAGCTCCTCACCCCACCCACCCCCGGTGTCACGTTACCCGGGGCAACGGCGTCAGCCACGAGGGTCAGGGTGCGCGCGCAGCAGGAGCAGGTGAGACTCTGTTCCGCGCTCGGCTCGGGCGTGGGGGGGTGGGGCTCTCGAGAGTGCGGATCAGGTTACCCCGGCAATGGGAGTACGGGCCGGCTGGGGCTTGGAGAGCGGGGCTCTCGGGAGTGCGGGACGGGCTCGAAGAGCGGGGCTCTCGGGAGTGCGGGGCGGGGCGGCTGCGGCTTCGAGAGCGGGGCTCTCGGGAGTGCGGGGCGGGGCGGCGCGGCGCGGCAGGGTTACCTCGGCAACCGGGCGTGGACGTGGCCGTCTCTCAGCCTCAAGCCCTCCCTTCCTCCCTCCCCCTCCCTCCCCCTCCCTTCCCCCCCTCCCCTCCCTTCGCCCCCCCTCCCCCTCCCTTCCCCCTCCCTTCCCTCCCTTCCCCCCTCCCCCTTCCCCCTTCTTCCCCTCCCCTCCCCCCTTCCCCCTCCCCTTCCCCTTCCTCCCCCGCCCTCCCTTCCGCCCTCCCTTCCCCCCCTCCCCCCCACCCTCCCTTCCCCCCCACCCTCCCTTCCCCCCTCCCCCCCGCCCTCCCTCCCCCTCCCTTCCCCCCCGCCCTCCCTTCCCCTCCTCCCGCCCGCCCTTCCCCTCCCCCCGCCCTCCCTTCCCCCCTCCCCCCTGCCCGCCCTTCCCCTCCCCCCGCCCACCCTTCCCCCCCTTCCCCCCCGCCCGCCCTTCCCCCCCTCCCCCCCGCCCTCCCTTCCCCCCTTCCCTCCCCCTCCCTTCCCTCCCCCCTGCCCTCCCTTCCCCCCTCCCTTCCCCCCTCCCCCTTCCCCTCCCCTTCCCCTCCCCCTTGCCCCCCACCCTCTCTTCCCCCCACCCGCCCTCTCTTCCCCCCAGTCTCTCTCTCTCTTCCCCCCAGTCGCTCTCTCTCTACCCCCCAGTTGCTCTCTCTCTTCCCCCCCAGTCGCGCTCTCTCTCTCTCTCTCCCCCCCCCCCCCAGTCGCTCTCTCTCTCTTCCAACAACAACATGCCCTCGAAAAAGCCTCGGCACCGCCGGGCACTTCAGCTAGTATTGAATAATTACTTTGCGTCAGTATTTACAGTAGAGGAAGAGGATAGCATGCCAGAAATACCAAGGAAAATAATATTGAATTGGGGACAGGGACGCAATAAAATTAACGTAAGTAAAATAACAGTAATGAAGATAATAATGGCACCAAACAGTAAAAATCCCCAGGACCAGATGGTTTCCATCCCAGGGTTTTAAAGGAAGTAGGTGAGCACATTGCAGATGCCCTAACTGTAATCTTCCAAAGTTCTTGAGATTCAGGAACCATTCCTTTAGATTGGAAAGTTGCGCATGTCACTCCGCTGTTTAAAAATGGTGAGAGAGAGAAACCGGGGAATTATAGACCAGTTAGCCTAACATCTGCTGTCAGGAAATTGCTAGAGTGTATAATTAAAGATAGAGTGACAGAAAACCTCAAAAATTTTCAGTTGATCAGAGAGAGCAAGCATCGATTTGTGAAAGGTAGGTCATGCCTGACAAACCTGATTGAACTTTTTGAAGAGGTGACTAAAGTAGTGGACAGGGGAATGTCTATGGATGCTATTTATATGGACTTACAGAAGACATTTGATAAAGTCCCAAAAATAGATTGTATCTAAGGTAGAAGCATACAGAATTGAGGGCAAATTATTGATCTGTTTAGGAAATTGGCTGAGCGGCAGGAGACAGAGGGGTCGATTTTATCTCAGGTGCGGGGAATTGGCAGTTTCCCCGAATTTAGTGATTCCCACTCAATTCCAAATGGGTCTATGAGATTGATGCAATTTTAACTCAATTGGCCAATTGATTTCCAGCGTGTGGGAAGCCTTGGCAATTGAGTATTTCCAGTCAGAAAGTCGCAGAATATGACGTCATCATTGCTGCTGCTTTTAAGGTCCACAGCAAGCCTTGCTTCCTCTGCAGGCTCCCAAACTTCACCATTAAGATGGCACAGGAGCCTGCAGGAGCAACGGGCAGCGGGAGGGCCAGATCTGCCCCCAAATTTGATGAGGCTTCACTGCAGGCATTACTGGATGGTGCTAGGGCCCACAGGGAGGTCCTGTTCCCTTCTTCAGGGAGGAAGAGGCCTCCCAGCCAGACCAAGGCTGTGTGGCTACAGGTGGCAGGTCAAGTCAACTGCTTGGGGCTCACACGAAGAACGTGGTTGCAGTGCAGGAAAAGATTCCATGACCTTCTTCGCACTGGAAAAGTAAGTACTGTATGATGTTTCCATCACCCTCAATCTGATCCCCATTGCCTTTCCTCGCCAGCACTCAGCTTTAGCAATCTCTTCCTGCACATCCCACTAGACACTCACATCCATGCACCCTTACCCATTCCCTCTCTCGCTATGCTCACATTCACAGAACTATGCCACCATGCAGCCCTCACACTCCCTCTCACTCTGATGCTTTGAACACAACAGACAACACACAGGGAGGGCCCTTGGGCTTGCAACCTCACTCCATCTTTGTCTCCTTCTAAGTATCTATGCTATGCAATCTCTGCACTCACTCGTTCATTCTCACTCAACCTCCACTTGTCTCCCTCATTGCAGGAAAAGAGAGCTCACAACAGGAGAGAGCGAGCCAGGACAGGAGGAGGGCCGCCCTCATTAGCCCAGCTGACCCCCTGGGAGGAAGGCGTGCTGGAGATTGCCGGGGCTGACCGAGATGTGGACGTTGGGGAAGGACAGGCAGGAGCATCCCCGCAAGCTGTTGACAGAATAGTTTTCCATCTCTCTCATTGGCATTGCATGAGTCGCTGATAATGATTCTGAAGCTACATCATATGGCCTTATGATCATCTGCAAAATGCAATGTGCATGTAACCTTGGCATCACAGCTCTAACTTTTTCCTTGACTCCCCCACAGGACCATCGAGAGCCCCCGTCCCCACTGTGCAGGAGGAAGAGCCTGAGCAGCCAGACTCCTCAGAGGAATCTGCAACCTCTGAGGGCACAGCGTCAGCAGAAATAAGCGCACCCAGCACCAGCGAAGACACTCACACCTCGGTGGAACCTTCGGGACATAGAGTAGCGTTGTCACCTGGTGTATCACAGCTCACAAGTGAGCATCAGCAGATTGTGGAGACAGGGACAGCAGTGGAGAGTCCTCGTCGGAGGGCGCAGGACTCTGCCAGCTCGGCTCAGCTGCATGTCGACCCTCTGCCTCTGGGTCAATCCTTAAGATCAGAGTGTAAGGGGTTTTAGATCGCAGAGGTTTCTCTCTCTAGAGGCCTCTCTCTCTTGCACAGTAAAACCTTGAGTGGTTCGACCCACTCGCCCCTTAGATTCTGTACTCTGGACTTTGGGGCAGGAACTACAATGTAGAGAAAACTCTTATAGACCAAGTTTGATGAAATAAAATGAAATTTTATTGCAAATGTGATACGCCATCAATAACTCCAGAAGACTAAGAGTTAAACTTATAACAAGTAGGCTTTTATTAACAAAAGAATATGAGCATGCCTCTGCTGGTAGACCGATCCTTAAAGCCAGGGGGACTGGAGGTCAATCACCTTTATACCTGGGCTTAGGGGTGGAGCCAGGGGCGGAGCCAGCTGAGGCATGCCCAGACATGTTCTGTACAGGCAGATTAGTGGTTTACCACATTCACCCCTTGTTTAAAATGAGTCCGGCGGGGTGAAGTGTCTCAGAAGTTCGTATAGGCAAGTCTCTCCGGGGGTCTTGTCTGCCGTAGTGATCGTCGTGGTGCCGGCTGCGGCGGTTCTTTTCCCGCGGCCGTTTCCCGCGTGGGCCGGAGCACCGGCGTGTCGTCTTCGTGGGTGCGGGGTCGGTGGGTGTATAAGGGTGGGTCACATGGCCCTGGCGTGCCGTCTACTTGGGTTAGATGTGGATTCCCTTCTAGGGGTGTGTCGTGGGTAACGGTAGTGGGTAATGGTAATGGGTAGTGGGTAATGGTGTTTTCGGTGGCACCTGAGGGTGCGAGGTCTCGTATGGAGACCGTGTCCTCCCGCCCGTCAGGATACACCACGTATGCATATTGTGGGTTGGCGTGGAGGAGGTGGACCCTTTCGACCAGGGGGTCTGTTTTATGGCTCCTCACGTGCTTCCTGAGCAAGACGGGCCCTGGAGACGTCAGCCATGGCGGTAGCGATGTCCCCGAGGTGGATTTCCTAGGGAAGACGAACATTTTCTCGTGAGGGGTGGCGTTCGTGGCGGTACAGATTAGTGACCGTATGGAGTGAAGCGCATCGGGGAGGACTTCTTGCCAGCGGGAGGTTGGGAGGCCTCTGGACTTTAAGGCTAGCATGGCAGTTTTCCACACTGTCGCGTTCTCCCTTTCTACTTGTCCGTTACCCCGGGGGTTGTAGCTGGTGGTCCTGCTCATGGCTATCCCTTTTTCGAGCAGGTACTGGCGCAGCTCGTCACTCGTGAACGACGAGCCCCTGTCACTGTGGATGTAGCTGGGAAAACCGAATATGGTGAAGAGGTCATTGAGACATTTGATGACTGTGGCGCTGGTCACGTCCGGGCAGGGGATAGCGAACGGGAAACGGGAGTACTCGTCAATGATGTTGAGGAAGTACGTGTTGCAGTCAGAGGAGGGGAGGGGCCCTTTAAAATCTACGCTTAGGCGCTCGAAGGGGCGGGTGGCTTTTATCAGGTGTGCCCTGTCTGGCCTATAAAAGTGCGGTTTGCATTCGGCACAGACTTGGCAGTTCCTGGTCATGGTCCTGACCTCCTCGATGGAGTAAGGCAGGTTGCGGGCCTCAATGAAGTGGAAAAACCTGGTGACCCCCGGGTGGCAGAGATCGTTGTGGAGGGCCCGTAGCCTATCGACCTGTGCATTGGCACATGTTCCACGGGATAGGGTGTCCGGGGGCTCATTAAGTTTCCCGGGCCGGTATAAGATATCATAATTGTAGGTGGATAATTCGATCCTCCACCGCAATATCTTGTCGTTTTTGATTTTGCCCCTCTGCTTGTTATTGAACATAAATGCTACTGATCGTTGGTCAGTGAGCAGGGTGAAGCGCTTACCGGCCAGGTAATGCTTCCAATGCCGTACAGCCTCCACTATAGCCTGGGCCTCCTTTTCGACTGAGGAGTGTCTAATTTCGGGGCCCTGGAGGGTTCGTGAAAAGAAGGCCACGGGTCTCCCCGCCTGGTTAAGGGTTGCGGCCAGGGCGAAGTCAGACGCATCGCTCTCCACTTGGAAAGGGATGGACTCGTCCACGGCGTGCATTGTAGCCTTTGCAATGTCCTCTTTTATGCGGGTGAAGGCTGCACGGGCCTCTGCCGCCAGGGGGAAGGAGGTTGACTTGATAAGGGGCCGGGCTTTGTCCGCGTAATTGGGCACCCATTGGGCGTAATAAGAGAAAAACCCCAGACGTCTCTTCAGGGCTTTGAGGCAGTGAGGCAGGGGTAGTTCCAGAAGGGGGCGTATTCGGTCGGGGTCGGGGCCGATGACTCCGTTTTCCACTACACAGCCAAGGATAGCGAGGCGGGTGGTGCGAAACATACACTTTTCTTTGTTGTATGTCAAATTTAAGCGCTGGGCTGTTCGGAGGAATTTTTCTAGATTGGCGTCATGGCCCTGCTGGTCATGGCCGCAGATGGTGACATTGTCCAGGTAGGGAAAAGTGGCCTGCAGCACGTTCTGGTCAACCATCCAGTCCATCTCCCTTTGGAAGACTGAGACCCCGTTGGTGACGCCGAAGGGGACTCTGAGGAAGTGGTAGAGGCGGCCGTTTGCCTCGAAGGCAGTATACTGGCGGTCTTCAGGTCTGATAGGGAGTTGGTGGTATGCCGACTTCAGGTCAATGGTAGAGAATACCCGGTACTGTGCAATCTGATTGACCATATCAGATATGCAGGGAAGGGGGTATGCGTCTAATTGGGTATACCTATTGATTGTTTGACTGTAGTCAATGACCAGGTGCTGTTTCTCGCTGGTCTTCACGGCCACTACTTGGGCTCGCCATGGGCTGGTGCTGCCCTCAATAATCCCCTCCCGCAGGAGTCTCTCTACTTCTATTTTAATGAAGCTTCTATCCCCGGCACTGTACCGCCTGCTTTTTGTTGCGATGGGCTTGCAGTCGTGGGCGAGATTAGCAAACAATGGGGGGGCGCTGACTTTCAGGGTGGATAGGCTGCATATTGTGCGCGGCGGTTTAAAATTTTGCCGGCTGCAGACTGTAAGTGGGGGCAGGGGCCCGCCGTACGCCATCGTGACACTCTCTAGGTGGCACTGGAAATCCAGTCCCAGTAGCACAGCAGCGCAGAGCTGTGGCAGGACAAAGAGTTTAAAGTCTTTGTACTCTGTGCCCATTACTGTCAGGGTCGCTACACAGTAGCCGCCGACGTCCGCCGTATGGGACTTGGAGGCCATAGAGACCCGGTGGCGCATGGGCATGACTGATAGGGAGTAGCGTCGCACTGTATCGGGGTGGATAAAGCTCTCCGTGCTCCCGCAGTCAAATAGACAGTTTGTCGCGTGACCGTTTACCTTGATGTCCATCGTGGACCTGGCCAGTTGGTGAGGCCTGGATTGGTTCAGGATGATGGAGGCCATCGTTGAGGTCGGTGGGTCGCTGTTGTACTCGCGCGAGGCAGTGGGGGAGTCAGGGGCCTGGTCCCAAAGCGACGTCCAAGATGGCGGCCCGCACCGCTCACACGCGGCTGGTGATGTCCAAGATGGTGACCTGCACGGCTCACACGCGGCGCTGCTGGAGTTGGTCGGTTTCGCCCTGCACACTTTGGCATAGTGCCCCTTCTTTCCGCATTTAGAGCAGATCGCGTCCTTCGCCGGGCAGTGTTGTCTGGGGTGCTTGGCCTGGCCACAGAAATAGCACTTTGAGCCTCTGGACATCGCAGCTGTAGTTGGGCTGCAGGTGGGCCGTGGCGGTGGTGGCGTGGCGCAGGCCTGTGGCCTTACCGTGTCCCAAGATGGCGGCCCCCGTGACATCCACGGGGCGGGGAGGGCCGTATGGTCGGGGGGGGTAGGCATCCATGTTTCGGAGGGCCATGTCCAGCGAGTTAGCAAGGGCCACAGCCTTCTGCAGGTTGAGCCCACTTTGCTCTAGCAGTCTCTGTCGAGCACGGTGGCATAGTGGTTAGCACTGTTGCCTCACAGCGCCAGGGACCCGGGTTCAAATCCGGCCTCGGGTGATTGTCTGTGTGGAGTTTGCACATTCTCCCCGTGTTTGCGTGGGTTTTCTCCGGGTGCTCCGGTTTCCTCCCACAGTCCAAAGATGTGCGGGTTAGGTTGATTGGCCATGATAAAAATGGACCCTTAGTGTTAGGGGGGATTAAATACGTGGGGTTAAGGGGTTATGGGGATAGGGCTTGGGTGGGATGGCTGTCGGTGTAGGGACCAGGTGCTAGGGTTTGGATGATCAGCCATGATCTCGTTGAATGGCGGAGCAGGCTCGAATATACTTGGTGGCTCACCCGTGAGTTCAGTACTAGCAGTTTGTCGGCTTCAGTCCTGACGGTAGTGCTGGAGGCCTGCAGGAATGCTTCGAAGCAGCTCAGCCAGTGCTCGAAGTTATTTGATGCATCCGCCGTTTGAGGGCCCAGTTCCAGGCGTTCCGGTTTCAGGATTTGCTCCATTTCAAAACCGTTTGTTAATAAAATTGATGCGCCATCAATAACTCCAGAAGACTAAGAGTTAAACTTATAACAAGTAGGCTTTTATTAACAAAAGAATACGAGCATGCCTCTGCTGGTAGGCCGATCCTTAAAGCCAGGGGGACTGGTGGTCAATCACCTTTATACCTGGGCTTAGGGGTGGAGCCAGGGGCGGAGCCAGCTGAGGCATGCCCAGACATGTTCTGTACAGGCAGATTAGTGGTTTACCACAAAATGGAAACACAAATCAAATGCAAGCAAATAAGAGAGTACATGGGAGGGAAAAACACAAACAAATCATAACGACACAATACTAACTAAGGCAAATACAGGCATATTGGCCTAGAAATTCAGTGGGCTTTGCGCCCAGTTAAGGCCCAAAGAGGGCCTCTGCGCCAGTAGAGGAGGTTGCGCCGATATTGAGCTCGGCGGTAATGGCGGCGGTAGCCGGTAGCGCTGTGCCGGCACCGATGACGTCATCGGTGTGCGCAGTGCCCCGTTTCCGCCCCGATGCCGGCCCGACCCCCATATTCAGTTGCCGCCGCCTCCTCCGTGGCGGCCGCTACTAACATCCGGAGACCAGGGCCTTACTGCAGCCTTAGCGGGGCGCATAAAGGTGGAGGTGCGGCCGGCCGCTTTTTCGGTGGCCGCCTGCCCGCACCTCCTTCCCCGGCCTCCTCCACCACCACCCCCCGCGGCATTGCCGGCTGCTTTCCGCGAGCCCGGCACTTCTCCGTGGTGCCGGGCTCATTTGCCGGCACAATCCAGCGGCGATCTCCCCGTTGCAGGCACCTCCACCTTAAGAGAAGGAGGAGGCCTGCAGTACCGCAGCCTGCCGCACCGCATCGGGTGGCGCAGCGGCACCTAGAGCGCTGAAATTCAGTTTCAGCGCCCCAAGCGGGGGCGGGCACACCCTGGAACAGCGCCCGGTTCCGACTTGGGGCGCAAAAACTGAATATCTCATGGGCGCAACTGGCTCCGCGTGCAGTGCTAACTTTTGGGCGCACGCCAGCTGGCGGGCCCAAACTGAATTTCTAGGCCATTATACTCTACAAAAATCATCATGAAATAGGGAAACACACGGAACATCGAGGGATAACAACTCATGTTAATTATACCCTTAAATATCCACCCCCTTAAACCTATCTAGATCTGATTATGGAGGGCCAGAAACATGCTCACCAATCCAAGTAGGAAGTGCAAGGTTTTGAACCAGTCTGCGTTTGGTCCTTTCAGGCGTCCCGTCTCCACATGGATCGTGGAGCCCCAGCGAGCTGCGCCTCACCTCTCTCCTGAGGTGGGGGGGGTCGGGGGCGGCTGGACACCGGCTGGCCTGGATGTCGGCGGGGTCGGGGTTCGTCGGCTCGACCCCGGTCAGGTTCTTTCTGTAGTTTGATTTTGTCTCTTCACTCGAGCCTGGAGAGGGCCTCTCATTTCGTCAACGGCCTGGGGTTGGTCGATGATCTCCCGATGTTTGACCCCGGGGCGGGACGCCAGCTCGAACAGTCTTCTTGATGGCGGTTTGGTCTTCTTCTCCTTCCTCTCCGTCGATGGAGAGAAGTCACGCTGATCTTCTCCCGAAGCGACTCCTCTTCACCCAGCTCAAAAGCTGGGCAGGCCTGCAAGCTGGAAAGCTGATGGGCGTGTCTCTGTGTCTCCTTGTCGTTGGTCTCCCCTACCCGTGTGTTCTCACAATTATACTTAAATTAAAAAACAGGACCTCAAAGGTAGTAATCTCAGGATTGCTACCAGTGCCACGTGCTAGTCAGAGTAGAAATAGAAGGATACTTCAGATGAATACGTGGCTAGAGGAATGGTACCAGGGGAAGGGATTCAAGTTCCTGGGACATTGGAACCGGTTCTGGGGGAGGTGGGACCAGTTCAAACCAGACGGTCTACGCCTGGGCAGGGCTGGAACCGATGTCCTAGGGGGTTTGTTTGCTAGTGCTGTGGGGGAGGGTTTAAACTAAAATGGAAGGGGGTTGGGAACCTGAACAGGGAGACAGAGGAAAGGGAAACAAGGATAAAAGCAAAAGATAGGAAGGAGAAAAACAAAAGTGGCAGTCAGAGAAATCAACGGTTTAAATCAAACATAGGCACAGTAAATAATAATTCTAATAGGTCTAAGAGTGTTAAAAAAACAAGCCTGAAGGCTTTGTGTCTTAATGCGAGGAGCATTTGTAACAAGGTGGATGAATTGGCTGCGCAAATAGAGGTAAACGAATATGATTTGGTTGGGATTACGGAAGCATGGCTCAAGGATGGCCAAGACTGGGAACTCAACATCCAGGGGTATTCGATATTCAGGAAAGATAGGCAAAAAGGAAAGGGAGGTGGGGTAGCATTACTGGTTAAAGAAGGGATTAACACAATTGTAATGAAGGATATTAGCTCTGATGATGTGGAATCTGTATGGGTAGAATTGAGAAATACTAAGGGGAAAAAAACATTAGTTGGAGTGGTATATAGACCTCCAAACAGTAAGGCGGAGGTTGGGGATGGCATTAAAAGGGAAATTAAAGAAGCGTGCAATAAGGGCACAGGAGTCATCATGGGTGACTTTAATTTACATATAGATTGGGCTAACCAAATTGGTAACAATACTGTGGAGGAGGAATTCCTGGAGTGTTTACGGGATGGTTTCCTGGACCAATATGTTGAGGAACCAACCAGAGATCAGGCCATCTTAGACTGGGTATTATGTAACGAGACAGGATTAATTAGCAATCTTGTACGAGGCCCCTTGGGTCGGAGCGATCATAATATGATCGAATTCTTCATTAAGATGGAGAATGAATAGTTGAATCAGAAACAAGGGTCCTCAATTTAAATATGGTCTGAGGAGCGAGTTGGGTAGGATTGATTGGGGAATGGCACACAAAGGGGTGACGGTGGATAGGCAATGGCAAACATTCAAAGATGGAATGGATGAACTACAGAAGTTGTTCATCCCAGTTTGGCACAAGAATAAAACAAAAAAGGTGACTCAACCGTGGGTAACAAGGGAAATTAGGGATAGCATAAGATCCAAGGAGAGGACATACAAATTGGCCAGAAAAAGCAATAATCCTGAGGATTGGGAGCAGTTCAGGATTCAACAAAGGAGGACAAAGGGATTAATTAAGAAAGGGAAAATAGAATATGAGAGTAAGCTTGCAGGGAACATAAAAACTGACTGTAAAAGCTTTTATAGATATGTGAAGAGAAAAAGATTGGTGAAGTCAAACGTAGGTCCCTTGCAGTCAGCATCGGGGGAATTTATAGTGGGGAACAAAGAAATGGCAGACCAACGAAATACATATTTTGGTTCTGTCTTCACAAAGGAGGACATAAATAACCTCCCAGAAATACCGGGGAACATAGGGTCTGATGAGAGGGAGGAACTGAAAGAAATCAGTATTTGTAGGGAAATGGTGTTAGGAAAATTGATGAGACTGAAGGCCGATAAATCCCCAGGGCCTGATAATCTACATCCCAGGGTACTTAAGGAAGTGGCCCTAGAAATAGTAGATGCATTGCTGGTCATCTTCCAGAACTCAATAGACTCTGGAACAGTACCCATGGATTGGAGGGTAGCTAATGTTACCCCACTATTCAAAAAAGGTGGCAGAGAAAAAGCGGGGAATTATAGACCGGTGCAAGCCTGACATCGATAGTGGGGAAAATGCTCGAGTCCATTATAAAAGATGTAATAACAGAGCACTTGGAAAGCAGTGACAGGATCGGACAAAGTCAACATGGATTTACAAAAGGTAAATCATGCTTAACTAATCTACTGGAATTTTTTGAGGATGTAACTGGTAAAATAGATAAGGGAGAACCAGTGGATGTGGTATATTTGGACTTTCAGAAGGCCTTCGATAAGGTCCCGCATAAGAGATTAGCGTGCAAAATGAAGGCACATGGGATTGGGGGCAAGGTATTGACTTGGATAGAGAACTGGTTGGCAGACAGAAAGCAAAGAGTTGGAATAAATGGGTCGTTTTCCGAGTGGCAGGCACTGATTAGTGGGGTACCACAAGGATCGGTCCTAGGACCCCAGCTGTTCACAATATAAATGATCTGGACGAGGGAATTGGATGTAATATCTCCAAATTTGCAGATGACACAAAGCTAGGTGGGAGGGTATGCTGTGACGAGGATGTCATGAAACTCCAGTACGATTTGGACAGGTTGGGTGATTGGGCAGAAACATGGCAAATGCACTATAATGTGGATAAATGTGAGGTTATCCACTTTGGTGGCAAAAACAGGAAGGCAGATTATTATTTGAATGGCAATAGATTGGGAGAAGGGGAAGTGCAAAGAGACCTGGGTGTTCTTGTGCACCAGTCGCTGAAGGTAAGCATGCAGGTGCAGCAAGCGGTTAAGAAGTCAAATGGTATGTTGGCCTTCGTAGCAAGAGGGTTCGAGTACAGGAACAAGGATGTCTTGCTACAGTTGTACAGGGCCTTGGTGAGACCGCACCTTGAGTATTGTGTGCAGTTTTGGTTGCCTTATCTGAGGAAGGACGTTCTTGCCATGGAAAGAGTGCAGCGAAGATTCACCAGGCTGATACCTGGGATGGCAGGAATGACGTATGAGGAGAAATTGTGTCGATTGGACTTATACTCACTGGAGTTTAGAAGATTCAGAGGGGATCTCATCGAAACCTATAAAATTCTGTCAGGCCTGGACAGACTAGATGCTGGAAGGATGTTCCCGATGGACAGGGAGTCCAGAACCAGGGGTCATAGTCTAAGGATAAGGGGTAGGACATTTAGGACTGAAATGAGGACGAATTTCTTCACCCAGAGAGTGGTGAACCTGTGGAATTCTCTGCCACAGAGGGCGCTGGAGGCCAGTTCATTAAATATATTGAAGAAAGAGTTGGATATATTTCTTAAGGCTAAAGGGATCAAGGGATATGGGGAGAAGGCAGGGACAGGGTACTGAATTTGAATGATCAGCCATGATCTCATTGAATGGTGGAGCAGGCCCGAAGGGCCGAATGGCCTACTCCTGCTCCTATCTTCTATGTTTCTATACTTCTTTTCCAGAAGCCCTTATCTCGCGCCAAATCATGTTAGTCTTTGTTTAACTTTTGGCGGGTTTGTTGCACAACGGGGTAGTTATTATATTTTAAACTGTTCTTGGATGGCCGGTAACAGCCCATCTCTGGTCTGGAATGACCTTCATTGTTTTTAATGTCCTGGTGATGTCCTTAACGGGCCCTTGATGCTCTTCTCATGAATATGAAACTGTTCACTTTTGTCTGGGTCAACATTTAGATGGCCTTTATCTACAGGCCGATCTCAACTGGATCTGTATCCAATCTATATGTATATGTGGGTGTCTGGTTTCGTTCTCTCAGAAATGGCTTCCAGAACTTTGGGCTGAATCCACAAAGCTGTCTGAGGATTTGCAGGAACCATTTTAAAGTGTCCCAATAAGCTGATCACGGGGTCCGGTGGCCATTTTGAATGCCCCCTTTTTCTGGGCTTCTTTTAAAATCATGGCCTCTTCTGCCATTCGACCCTTTATACTATAAAGTACAATTTTGCGAATCCTACACTCCCCCCTGATGATACTGTAACTTGCTTGAAGTATCATAATTCTGGGTGAGCAAAATTTTCTGTCTTCCCATAATCTAACCATCCCCAGTATTTACCTATCTATGATCCCACGACACATGCATTTCCCATTTCAGAAAAACCTAGTGTACATTAAGCATCTATAGATGGCAATACCTTGGAGTTAAAATCTGACAACTTACTTCCAGGCGTGGAGGGGGGGGCCTTATACCCCAATATTACCTGATGCATACACACTATCTTTTAATAATAACAACACATCTAATATACTTCAATAATAAAAAATAAAATACACGCACGAAAAATCAAAAATGCACATGAAAACATGTCAAAAATAATACAGAGGAGGGAGGGAAAACTTTAACTTTATACACAGCAGCAAAAATCTAAACGGGTGTCTCTTCTACCCGCACATAATGCTCCCTCCATTCCCCTCTATTCTCGTACTTTTGCGAATGTTTGACCTTTTTACAGTGTACAAACAGTAAATAAACTACAATGATAACCTGGCACACTACAAGAATATGGGAGGCTATCCTAATCCAAGAAGGGACTTCTATATTAGTGAACAGGTCCCACCACGGTGGGGTCACTATATCCAATATGTTTGCCCCTATCTCTAAAGTCTTCTGCTCCAGTGTATAGAAATGTTTCTGTGAAACAACAATGGCTTTTAATATCTTGGTGAGGTGTTCAGGGAGAGGGGGAATGATATATCCAAAATGTGCAACGAATCGCTACAGATCGGTGAAATTCTCTTTAACAGTGATGTGAACAGTGGAAGGTTCAGGAATGGGGACAATTCGCTCTTGGGCCACTTGAACTTCTGCCCTGGGCTTGAAACAGAAGCTGCTGTCACTAAGCGGACACCAGCCGTGCTGTCCATGTTGGTAGTGGGGCGCTGCAGTGGTGACACAGTATGTCCCACCTATATATGCCACCTGCGGGGGCACATGGCCTTGTGCCATTGCCTCCATGGTGCAATTTATAGGCTTCGCGCCAGCAGTTCTGAACCTGCACCGTGGTTTTGAATGGGCATTCAAGTGCTGGGGACACAGGATGATGTGTGCTCCCTGGCTCCGGCACCCCGAGAGGTCGGTACCCGTCATTGCATGCTCCCATCAAATGACATAAGGTGGGACCCCCGTGTAGCGAATGTGCGCACCCCCCTGAATGACTCCAATGTTCTCCACCCTGTATACCGGGGTGGGTTTAGCTGTCTTTCCCATCACCGGTATTCTTACCACTATACCCATAATGGTGTGATTAGACCATCCACAGTCCACTGGGACTGGGTAGGCCTCTGAAGCTAGTCTGAGCTGGCACGGACTCAATGCATTCTCAAAAGGGTGGAGGGCTGCGAGGTGCTTGTTGCTGATCCAGGAGGGGACTAAACCTTGTTTCAAATCCTCCAGGTTACTGCGGCCCTCGCCCAGTAACCACGCCCCGTATAGCACACAAGCTTCGTTCTGTGCAGCCTGATCGGACGCGTTCCGATCCTCCCTAATGAGAGCATTTACCATTTTGGCGTGTTTCTCCAGCTCAGCTATTATCTCTTTTAAGTGTAGTGTCATGGCCTGGTCCTCATGTAACTCAGAACCCACTACCTTATTCTCGTCAGTCAGTATCTTTCTTAACTGTGTTTTCAAACCATTGATTTGGGTCGGCAGCTCCACGTCATCCAGCGTGTTGATGACGGAAGTTCCTGTATTAAAAGCTGTGAAAATATCATTTACTGCACCCCTTCTTTGCCTCCCTATCCTGGTGTACAATTCGGCTCTGTCGACATCGGCAAAGTCGAATTTGTAAAACTGTTTAAACATGTTTGTTAACAGGACCTGGTATATTTGCTCCGTTTCCCTGGGGCACCACTCTGGCAACCGCACCTCGGTGAGGTTTAAAATCACCGAATCCACCGCGTAGTGCACCCCTTGGTACAGCACCTGACCTGTGGGTACCAATACCAATCCGTTCCCGGCTCCCTTTGTTGTGGTGGGGCACCCTTCCTTGAGGGCTTTAGCTACCGGAATTGTGGGCAGGGTCTTGCGGGGTCGGGTGATGAGCTCAGTGGCGTTTACTGGGATCTGAGAGTATGGGACTCCGCACGCCCGTGTGCTGACGTCCCACCTCATTCCTTGTCCAGCATCCTGCTACTGACTTTGGAAAAAGATGGAGGCGCCTGTGGGGCAAGCGCGTTCTGAACCCCACATACAGATGTAGATCCCCTCATCTGGTTCCCACCATTTGTCCCAACAGACACTCAACCCCCCATGAGTTCCCGTAATAGTCCGATGGGTGTTGTTACCCAGTCTTTCCCACTCTACCGTGGAATTCTTCATGGTCTTACTCAGCTTCCTGAGCCACCACCAGCGACTCAAAGGTACATGTCCCAGACAGTTCAAGCAAATCTTCTTTCCCACGGTGACGCTGATCCTTGGTGCGATGATCCTCACCCTGGGGCACATCAGAGACGTTTCTCTGTATGCGAACCCCGTCTGGCTGGAGTATTCAGTAGAGTTTGACCCCAGCCAGCCTGGCCATCTCCCTTCATGGAAGTAGGCAGCAGTCTCTTCAGCATCCCGTGGGCCGGTTCCATCAGTCGCGACGGGACCTCTGCTGCCAGAGCACCCATAGATGGTGGAGTCCTTAGTGCGGCCCCGATAGGCCCAGCTCCATCTGACCAGCATGAACGTGACGAGGATCCCTCTCATCTTTCTCCTGGTTCCTGCAACAAATTCAACAATGCCGCCAGGCTCTCGAGAGATTCTGGCTTAGGTGAAGGCATGATCGGGTCTTTCGACTTTGATCCAAAATAGCACACATACTGAGCAGATTTAAAACTACTTATAACTCTTATCATTTTAATATTTACACACCTTAAACTTAAAACTTAAACGTAACTTATGTACAGCGCCGCCCGTCCCCGGACGGCTTGCCTAATCCCTGATTGGACTGCAGCTCGCCGCTCCCTGCGGTGGGGCTGCAGTGACCTGTGGCTTGGGTTCCCCGCAGCCTTTTGCTGTCAATCGAGGACTGCGTTTTGTCAGGGATTTCTCAAGTCGGCGTTTACTGAGAACGGGGGAATCAGGCCAAGGTTTTACCGGCTGAGGCGTTCGAGTCGACCTGCGAAGAGGTACTTTGGGCGTGGCTCCCTTAGCGAATGGACCTTCGGGTGGGACTTTAGCTCTCACAGCCTGTGGCTCTTCCACGACTGCGGGCTTCGGCTCCCTTCCCTCAGGCTCCGCCCCTTTGGGATTTGGGTCGGCTCCCTTGGCGAGTGGACCTTCGGGTGGGACTTTAGCTCTCACAGCCCGTGGCTCTTCCACGACTGTGGGCTTCGGCTCCCTCCCCTCAGGCTCCGCCCCTTCGGGATATGGGTCTGTGGCAGACGACTCCTCCTCACTTGTCCCTACAGGTGGAGAATCTCCACCCCCAATTTCTACCTCCCCCACGCTTGAGTCGAGGGCGGGACCTCTGTTCTCCGACTCCACCTCCTCCAGAATCATGTCGAGGGCGGGGCCTTGCTGTTCGGGCTCTTTCTCGTCCGAGTCCGAGGCCATAGGGGAAGCCTCCCCCCAGGTGGGCGGGACAGTTTCTCCCCTCAAGCAGGCTGCTGTTCCAGCTTGTGTGGTCTGTGACTCATCGCCACCTCAGGCTGAGGATCTTTACCCTCAGACCTGGCTTCGGTTGCTGGTACTCTTGCACCCGGCTTAAACAGTTTGCACTGATTGATGTGAAACCATTTACAAGCCCTTAGCTGACCCTCTAAACTGCCAGCCCTCGCTGTTAACCTAGCATTCTCCTCCCTTAAAGCCTACTCAACTAACTTAGCCTCCCCAACCTGTTACCGCAGGTATTCCTCCATTTTACAGGAGGTCTCTTCCTGTGCGTGTCTTTCTGGGGGACACAGGTCAATAGGCTGCGCTAGCTCTAGTCATTTGGGCACAGTGGTCGGGGTTTTGGGAACGACAAGACCAGTGGTGGTGGCTATCTTCCCCAGCGAAATCATAAGAGACTGCATTGTCTCTATAATTGATTCAATCGCAGCAGGATCCATAAGTGCACCAGCTCCTTGTGCTGGGGCAGGAGCTACGGCTTGGGTTTGGGCTGGTGCTGGGGCGGCGGTCTGGGCTTGGGCTTGGGCTGCGGGAAATTTTCCCTTATTATCCTTCCACGGATTTCTACAGTCCTTGCGCCAATGTCCATCCTTCCCACACCCGTAGCAATTGAGCTTGGCTTGGGCAGGGCGATTCCCCTCCTGACGCCACTCCTTCTTGCTTGGGGCTGCGGGTTTTGCCTCATGCACCTTTCCCTTCTGAGGAGGTGTTTCCTGACCGCTACAATTCTTATACGCAACGTTGAGCTAGCGGAGCACCGTCTCCTCCGTGACACCAGGACCTTGGGGATCAAACCAAGATCTGGCTAGGGCCCGTATCTGCGGCAAGCTGTTGGTAACCAAGCAACGGAGCCAATGAACCCGCTGTTCATCGTTCATTGCAACCCGTTCAGGCATGCCTGGACAGCTGCGTCGATACACTGGCCACAGCCTTCCTGCAAAAACCCGTGGGGGTTCTCCAGATAGCTGCACGGTCCCTTCCACACGGTCGAACGGACTACCGTCGTCCACTCCCATTACTTCTAAAACTTCCTCCCTGAGATCCACATACCCTTTCCGTCCCCTCTTACTCTCATCTGAGAGGCACTGAAGGATTGTGCAATCCAGGGAGAAAAGCAACAGTTTCACCTGTTCCTGTTCATCACAGTCATTAATGGCTGCTGTTTCCTCTATCTCCCTGAAATGTATCGAGGGATCTCCCTTTACTGTGAGTCGTGCAAGGTGGCTCATCATGGACCTTAATTGCGGGGCAGTGTAGGACACCACGAGTTGGTTCTGGTGGGGTCCGACATCGCCATTGGCGGCGTTGGGACCGAACCTCTGGTGCCGAGCGGGACACATTGGTGCCGGTCCCGGCTTCGCTACCAGTGGCTGTTCTTCCTCCCATTCCACCTCGGCTACCTCCTCTTTTACCACCCCCTGTTTTTCCGGCCAAGTCTCACTATAGCTCGGTGGTGCTGAGGGCTCGGTGGCTGGTACCACAACTACTTTGGCTGGAATCGGCTGTTTCGATTCCTTTAAAAAGTCCATGTGACTGGCTTTCGGGCATGCCTTTTGCCTTAACCAGGGCCGTTCTATGGTCTTTTGGCAGGGGCCGTGGTCTGTGCTCTCAAACCCGTGCTCGAGGGCTAGCTTGTAAGTTGCCTTAACCTCCACTACTCTCTCCTCCTGCACTCTTAGCTGTTGTGCGAGGCGGGCGTTTTTCTCCCGGATCCTCGTTTCATGGCTCTTTGCCTCAGTAACCTGGCACTCCAGGTACTCTATCCTAGCCTGATGTTGACTAGCTACCACTTGGCGTTCCTGATTCAGCGCGTGAAGCGCTGTGATGAGTTTTTCCCCACCCATGGCCTTTTCCTCTATCTCTGCTGCCTGGGTTGTGATCTTGGCTGCCTGTGCTGCAACGACCCGGTCCAAGATCTGGACCTGCTTCTTGTAACACATCAGCCACACTGTCTTCTCCACTGACTTCTTATGCTCTTTGCTCTCTGTCCACCTGATGGCTGCATCCACCGGACGCCCATCCAGTAAGAGATCGGAAATCCACTGCATAGTGAGATTTACCTTGCCAAAGACATAATCCGCTATCCTCTCATCCATTGCATTTCGACCATTCAAACTTGGATCTATTACATTGCAATCCTGCTGCCAGAGTCCTGCCGCAGTCGCCATTTTCTGTAAGCGGTTTTTGATCGCAGAGGTTTCTCTCTCTAGAGGCCTCTCTCTCTTGCACAGTAAAACCGTGAGTGGTTCGACCCACTCGCCCCTTAGATTCTATACTCTGGTCTTTGGGGCAGGAACTACAATGTAGAGAAAACTCTTATAGACCAAGTTTGATGAAACAAAATGAAATTTTATTGCAAATGGAAACACAAATCAAAATGCAAGCAAATAAGAGAGTACATGGGAGGGAAAAACACAAACAAATCATAACGACACAATACTAACTAAGGCAAATACAGGCATATTATACTCTACGAAAATCATCATGAAATAGGGAAACACACGGAACATCGAGGGATAACAACTCATGTTAATTATACCCTTAAATATCCACCCCCTTAAAACTATCTAGATCTGATTATGGAGGGCCAGAAACATGCTCACCAATCCAAGTAGGAAGTGCAAGGTTTTGAACCAGTCTGCGTTTGGTCCTTTCAGGCGTCCCGTCTCCACATGGATCGTGGAGCCCCAGCGAGCTGCGCCTCACCTCTCTCCTGAGGTGGGGGGGGTCGGGGGCGGCTGGACACCGGCTGGCCTGGATGTCGGCGGGGTCGGGGATCGTCGGCTCGACCCCGGTCAGGTTCTTTCTGTAGTTTGATTTTGTCTCTTCACCCGAGCCAGGAGAGGGCCTCTTGTTTCGTCAACGGCCCGGGGTTGGTCGATGATCTCCCGATGTTTGACCCCGGGGCGGGACGCCGGCTTGAACGGTCTTCTTGATGGCGGTTTGGTCTTCTTCTCCTTCCTCTCCGTCGATGGAGAGGAGTCCCGCTGATCTTCTCCCGAAGCGACTCCTCTTCACCCAGCTCAAAAGCTGGGCAGGCCTGCAAGCTGGAAAGCTGACGAACGTGTCTCCGTGTCTCCTTGTCGTTGGTCTCCCCTACCCGTGTGTTCTCACAATTATACTTCTTTTCCAGAAGCCCTTATCTCGTGCCAAATCAGGTTAGCCTTTGTTTAACTTTTGGCGGGCTTGTTGCACAACGGGGTAGTTATTATATTTTAAACTGTTCTTGGATGGCCGGTAATGGCCCATCTCTGGTCTGGAATGACCTTCATTGTTTTTAATGTCCTGGTGATGTCCTTAACGGGCCCTTGATGCTCTTCTCATGAATATGAAACTGTTCCCTTTTGTCTGGGTCAACATTTAGATGGTCTTTATCTACAGGCCGATCTCGACTGGATCTGTATCCAATCTATATGTATATGTGGGTGTCTGGTTTCGTTCTCTCAGAAACGGCTTCCAGAACTTACTTTGGGCTGAATCCACAAAGCTGTCTGAGGATTTGTAGGAACCATTTTAAAGTATCCCAATAAGCTGATCATGGGGCCTAACGGCCATTTTGAATGCTCCCTTTTTCTGGGCTTCTTTTGAAATATTCTTTAAAATCATGGCCTCTTCTGCCATTCGACCCTTTATAGTATAAAGTACAATTTTGCGAATCCTACAAGAGGTGATGGAGCTCCATGCACAGATGCAGGGGTCTCTGGCAGGTTTTGTCTCCAGGGTCGCTGCGAGTGTGGAGCGAATGGAGGAGTCCATAGCGAACATGAGCAGAGCCTTTGTGGAGTAATTGGCGCATGAACGCATCAACATGGAAAGGATGGCTACCTACGTGGAAATGATTGCTGCCTCCGCAGTAAGGCTGGCTATGGTAGAGGAGAGGAGGGCTATGGCCATGGAGGAGGTTAGTCGCCAGGGTATGGAAAACATGGTGAGTGTTCAGAATAGAATGACATCTCTTGAGGAGCGATGGGCATCTATTGAACAGAGAAACCAGACCTTCATGGAAGTCCTTCTGAGTAGGACCGCCATTGTAGATACGGGTCCCCATGGCCCCCCTGATGTGCAGCAAGCTGCTCTCAAGCCACTTGCAGGCACTGATGGGGACCTGACCCATGAGAGGGCGGTTGGTGGCAGACCTCAAGGAAATGGGGGCTCCTCTCCAAGCGCTCACACTTCCATGCCACTGCAGAGCCCTTAGTCAGAGCCCCGCCGGAGTACATACCCAACGGAGATAGAGGTCTCAACCCCTGCACAGCCGCAGGAGCAGCAGACTGCTGGCGAGCCCTCACAGGCTCGCCATCCCAGAGGACGCCCACCAAAGGTGTCGAGACAGGAGCAGCAGGAAAGTGAGCAAGGGGCCTCCACACCTGCTGAAGCCACAGGGGAACCACTATGTAGGAGCACACGTAAGAGGAAAATAAAGCAGAAATAGTCACAAGGGTAGTCACTTGGGTGAAATGCTGTGTATTTTGTGAAAATGCCATCAGTTGTGTGTTTTTCATAAAAATTCTGATGGCAACTTCTGCAGTTGTGGCGTGTGTCATTTCGCGAATGGGGCTGGAGGTCCTCTAATGCCAAGAGGGGAAGGAAAAAAAGGCCTCCCATGCTTCTGGTAGGTGCCTCAGTTGAGGAAGCGCTGAGTGAGGGTGGTGAGAGGGGTCTCGCAGGAGGTCACACTGGAGAAGTGTGTGAGGCTCCAACCTTCCACAGGTGTGGTTAAGCCTGGTAAAAGTTGCCCCAGACCTGAGACAACAAAGTCCTGCCACCTGCAAATGATGACTGATCAAATATCCTCTTTAATGTTGGACCTGCAGCTGGTAGTCAGCAAGCCAATAGTGTTCACACTAGGTTTCACAGGCGTGATCCCCCACCAGGAGCGTTTTACATGGGAAAAGGGTTAAACAGGCAAGGGCCTGTTAAAATGGGATTATAAAGGCCAATTAGTGCTGTTTAAGGGCCCTAAAGACCAGTCCCACCTGTTGCAGGCGGGACTGATTCGGGTCAATCAGACACAGCTAGGTTAAAATGGCGTGGAGGCGGGAACCAGGCGGGGGGGTCCCGACCCCCAGGTTTTACGATTTTAACCCCCCGCACGCCTAAAAGCCCGCCTGTTAGCTGCGTTAAAATCAAGCCCAGAGAGTAGGGATAATGGTTAGGTACTCTAATTGGCAGGATGTGACAAGTGGTGTCCCGCAGGGACCTGTGTTGGATCCTCAAATATTCACAATATTTATTAACGACTTAGATGATGGCATAGAAAGTGATATATCCAAATTTGCCGATGACACAAAGATAGGCAGCATTGTAGGCAGTGTAGATGAAAGCATAAAATTACAAAGGGATAGTGAATGGGCAAAACTGTGGCAAGTGGATTTCAATGTAAGCAAATGTGAGTTCATCCACTTTGGACCAAAAAAGGATAGAACAGGGTACTTTCTAAATGGTGAAAAGCTAAAAACAGTGGATGTCCAAAGAGACTTGGGAGTCCAGGTACATGGATCATTAAAATGTCATGAACAGGTACAGAAAAAAATCAAAAAGGCTAATGGAATGCTGGCCTTTATATCTAGAGGACTAGAAATCAAGAGGGTAGAAGTTATGCTGCAGCTATACAAAACCCTGGTTAGACCACACCTGGAGTACTGTGAGCAGTTCTGGGCACCACACCTTAGGAAGGATATATTGGCCTTAGAGGGAGTGCAGCGTAGGTTTACCAGAATGATACCCGGACTTCAAGGGTTAAATTACGAGGAGCGATTACACAAATTAGGGTTGTATTCCCTAGAATTTAGAACATTAAGGGGTGACCTGATCGAAGTTTTCAAGATATTGAGGGGAACAGATAGGGTAGATAGAAACTATTTCCACTGATTGGGGATTCGAGGACTAGAGAGCATAGTCTAAAAATTAGAGCCAGACCTTTCAGGAGTGAAATTAGGAAACACTTCTACACACAAAGGGCGGTAGAAGTTTGGAACTCTCTTCCACAAACGGCAATTGATGCTGGATCGATTGTTGATTTTAAATCGGAGTGTAAGGGGTTTGAGATCGCAGAGGTTTCTCTCTCTAGAGGCCTCTCTCTCTTGCACAGTAAAACCATGAGTGGTTCGACCCACTTGCCCCTTAGATTCTGTACTCTGGACTTTGGGGCAGGAACTACAATGTAGAGAAAACTCTTATAGACCAAGTTTGATGAAACAAAATGGAATTTTATTGCATAATGTAAAACAAATCAAATGCAAGCAAATAAGAGGGTACATGGGAGGGAAAAAACACAAACAAATCATAACGACACAATACTAACTAAGGCAAATACAGGCAAATTATGCTCTACAAAGATCATCATGAATTGGGGAAAACACACGGAACATCGAGGGACAACAACTCATGTTAATTATACCCTTAAATATCCACCCCATTAAACCTATCTAGATCCGATTATGAAGGGCCAGAAGGGGACGGCTGGACACCGGCTGGCCTGGATGTTGGCAGGGTCGGGGATCGTCTGCTCGACCCCGGTCAGAGGAGCCTCGGGCTGGCCCCCATAGTTTCTTCAGTTTTTCGTTGTCTCTTCTCCCGAGCCGGGGTGGGTCGATGGCCTTCCGTTTTGTCAACGGCCCGGGGTTGGTCGATGATCTCCCGATGTTTTACCCCGGGGTGGGACGCCGGCTCGAACCGTCCTCTTCTCCTTCTTCTCGCGATGATGCCACCGAATACGATGGTAGCACCACGATGGCTGCTCTTTCTTTCTACCCCCAGGTTCCCAGATATACTTCTCATCAGAAGTCCTTAGCTCGCGCCAAATCAGGTTGGTCTTTTGTTTTAATTTTGGCGGGCTGGGAGCACAACGGGGTAGTTATTATATTTTAAAATACTTTGGGATGGCCGGTAAAGGGCCATCTCTGGTCTGGAATGACCTTCATTGTTTTTAATGTCCTGGTGATGACCTTAACGGGTCCTTGATGCTCTTCTCATGAATATGAAACTGTTCCCTTTTGTCTGGGTAAACATTTAGATGGCCTTTATCTAGAGGCCGATCTTGACTGGATCTGCATCCAATCTATATGTATACTAGCTGAAGTGCCCGGCGGTGCTGAGGGATTTTGAGGGCATGTTGTTGTTGGAAGAGAGAGAGAGCGTGACTGGGGGGAAGAGAGAGAGCGACTGGGGGGAAGAGAGAGAGCGACTGGGGGAAGAGAGAGATCGACTGGG